>NW_027315790.1:36247667-36318172 GCF_026437365.1 Eucyclogobius newberryi
ATTGTATAAAATCTTTGAATTATGACCCTCGTTATATTAAAGTGATGAAGGAGCAGGACCTGGTGTTCATCTGAACCACAAACTGGACTCATAACACAGACTGAACAGGAAGAGCCAGAGTCGGCTCCGCCTCCTGAGGAGACTCAGGTCTTTAGGAGTGACAGGGCCACTCCTGACAGGGCCGCTCCTGACAGGGCCGCTCCTGACAGGGCCGCTCCTGACAGGGCCGCTCTTGACAAGGCCGCTCCTGACAGGGCTGCTCCTGACAGGGCCGCTCCTGACAGGGCCACTCCTGACAGGGCCGCTCCTGACAGGGCCGCTCCTGACAGGGCCGCTCCTGACAGGGCCGCTCTTGACAAGGCCGCTCCTGACAGGGCCGCTCCTGACAGGGCTGCTCCTGACAGGGCCGCTCCTGACAGGGCCGCTCCTGACAGGGCCGCTCCTGACAGGGCCGCTCCTGAAGACCTTCTCCTCCTCTGTGGTGCATCAGCTCCTGTAGGTGTGGTCATCACAGAGAGGAAGAAGCTGGACACAGCTCCGTCCTGGACTGTCCTCTGGACTCGGTGCAGGAGGTGGGGGACAGAAGGGTCCTGGCTAAACTCACATCTATGCTGGACCATGAGTGTCGCCCCCTGCAGGACACTCTGTCCCCTGTCCCCTACAGGACACTCTGTCCCCTGCAGGACACTCTGTCCTTTCTGTCCCCTGCAGGACACTCTGTCCTCTCTGTCCCCTGCAGGACACTCTGTCCTCTCTGTCCCCTGCAGGACACTCTGTCCCCTGCAGGACACTCTGTCCTCTCTGTCCCCTGCAGGACACTCTGTCCTCTCTGTCCCCTGCAGGACACTCTGTCCCCTGCAGGACACTCTGTCCTCTCTGTCCCCTGCAGGACACTCTGTCCTTCTGCTGCTGTCAGACTCTAGAACAAACACTGTCCTGAACACGTCCAATACTGATGTAAATAAGATGTTCTATTTTGTTTTTTATTCTGTTTATTTACCTGCTAATAGTATTTACCTAGTCTTGTGCTAGTTATTTTTACTTTATTTTATTTTATTCTATTATCATTATTTTATTATTATTATCTGATTTTTATCTTTATTTTGTATTTTTATTATCTATTTTATAGTATTCCCTCCATGGTCCCACATGAGGACTTTTGTTCACAAGAGTTTTATTAAGAAACTTCTATAATCTGTCTTTTCCTCCTGTTTCCCTGTGGGGACAACAACATGTCCCACATGTCCCTGTGGGGACAACAACATGTCCCACATGTCCCTGTGTGGACAACAACATGTCCCACATGTCCCTGTGTGGACAACAACATGTCCCACATGTCCCTGTGTGGACAACAACATGTCCCACATGTCCCTGTGTGGATAACATGTCCCACATGTCCCTGTGTGGACAACAACATGTCCCACATGTCCCTGTGTGGACAACAACATGTCCCACATGTCCCTGTGGGGACAACAACATGTCCCACATGTCCCTGTGTGGACAACATGTCCCACATGTCCCTGTGTGGACAACATGTCCCACATGTCCCTGTGTGGACAACAACATGTCCCACATGTCCCTGTGTGGACAACAACATGTCCCACATGTCCCTGTGTGGACAACAACATGTCCCACATGTCCCTGTGTGTGGATATTAAAGGATTATCTTATCTTATTACCCCCGTTACTCCGTTACTCTCGTTACTCCCGTTACTCTCGTTACCCCCGTTACTCTCGTTACTCACGTTACCCCCATTATTCCCGTTATTCCCGTTACTCCGTTACTCCCGTTACCATGGAGCGTAGAACATGACCAGCATCGTCTCGTGCTCCGTTGCCAGGTAATCGAAGTCCGCGTTCGTCAGCTCCAGCACGTCCCTGCGCGCGGCCCCGGCGGCGGGAAAACTCAGCGCGAGGAAGACGGAGACGAGATGGAGGACGAGCAGCGCCATAGCAGAACCAGAACCGAGCCGAACCACGGGCACAACCGGCGATTTACCGGCCAAACAACGGGCCGAGAGCAGCGGACACCGGAGAGGAGCGCCTGCACCGCGAACCAACTGCACCGAGACACGGACACTTCCGGAGTGTGGCTTCAGAGTTGCGCTGAAAAACACATTTGCTTTGGTTAAATCTGTCCAAAAATAAACAAATATAACGACTGTATCAACATTAGTGATTCAAATTAATTATTGCAATATTTAGGGCCTTAAATGTGACAGAAATTAAGCTTTTTGTGAAATTTGAAGGCGTTATTTTGAAGGGTTGAAATTAACTTCCGTTCTTTATTGGGAATTGACGCAAAAATGACGACACGGAATGGCGGCTCTGTGATTGGCCTGAGCGCCTGTCAATCAAGGTCTCTTCATAGAGTTTCACTAAACAATGCTATTTTAACCTGCTTTTAACGTTAATGCCAGCCCAAATCAAGCTGTTTTATTATTTAAAACCTCATGATTGATGTTTATTTTAATTAATATAGCGTCAAACCTCACAGAAGCGGGTTATTTTGCCGTGTTTGTCTTGTTTCTTCTGCAGTTTTCCTCCTCCAGTCCAGTAGGCGCCGCTGTTTCTCTCACTTCTCTCACAAACACTCGGCGGAACTGGCTTTGTTTACTTCCATTCACCGATCACATTCTGATCAAACATTAATACATTCGCTGTAGGTTTTTATTCAAAGTCAAATGCGTTTAAGAAGCACCGCCTGCTCTTTTCACGCAGTTAAGAGTCCAAACATGGGCGTAAAGATGCCGCTTTGACGGCTCTGGAGCTCGGTCCGTTAGCCTGGGTTTGGACCGACGACTCTCGCCCTTTTGCCCGGGGTCAGATCAGGCTTTGGACCGCACATTTGAGCCTTTCCCCCGGGTTATTCTCCTCCCGTTCCCCGGGTTATTCTCCTCCCGTTCCCCGGGTTATTCTCCTCCCGTTCCCCGGGTTATTCTCCTCCCGTTCCCCGGGTTATTCTCCTCCCGTTCCCCGGGTTATTCTCCTCCCGTTCCCCGGGTCACAGCAGAGTTTTGACCGCGCGTTTTGGCCCTTCTCCCCGGCTCGGATCAGCGCCCTATGGAGTCGCTCCGTGAGTCGGTGGTGGTTCGGCTCCAGGCGGTGCTGAGCCCGGCTCACCCGGCTCTGGACGCCACTCTGCGGGCGGTGCTGGGCTGGAGGCTCGAGGCGGCTGCGCAGGACCTGATGGAGCTTTTCCAGCGGACCATGGAGAAGATCCAGGCCGAGCTGCAGAGCGAGCTTCAGGACGAGCTCCAGCGGCAGAGGAAGCTCCTGGACACGCTGCTGCAGTCCTCCGAGAGAGGGGAGCCCGAGGACAGTGAGGGCCCCGAGCAGGAGCGTGTGTCCCGGGACCAGGAGCACAGCGAGGGCCATGAGAATACAGGTGAGGGCCATGAGAATACAGGTGAGGGCCATGAGAATACAGGTGAGGGCCGTGAGAATACAGGTGAGGGCCGTGAGAATACAGGTGAGGGCCGTGAGAATACAGGTGAGGGCCATGAGAATACAGGTGAGGGCCATGAGAATACAGGTGAGGGCCATGAGAATACAGGTGAGGGCCGTGAGAATACAGGTGAGGGCCGTGAGAATACAGGTGAGGGCCATGAGAATACAGGTGAGGGCCATGAGAATACAGGTGAGGGCCGTGAGAATACAGGTGAGGGCCGTGAGAATACAGGTGAGGGCCGTGAGAATACAGGTGAGGGCCGTGAGAATACAGGTGAGGGCCGTGAGAATACAGGTGAGGGCCGTGAGAATACAGGTGAGGGCCGTGAGAATACAGGTGAGGGCCGTGAGAATACAGGTGAGGGCCGTGAGAATACGGGTGAGGGCCGTGAGAATACGGGTGAGGGCCATGAGAATACAGGTGAGGGCCATGAGAATACAGGTGAGGGCCATGAGAATACAGGTGAGGGCCATGAGAATACAGGTGAGGGCCATGAGAATACAGGTGAGGGCCATGAGAATACGGGTGAGGGCCGTGAGAAGACGGGTGAGGGCCATGAGAATACAGGTGAGGGCCCGGAGAGCACAGGTGAGGGCCCGGAGAGCACAGGTGAGGGCCATGAGAAGACGGGTGAGGGCCCAGAGAATACAAGTGAGGGCCCGTAGAGCACAGGTGAGGGCCCGTAGAGCACAGGTGAGGGCCCGGATAAGACAGGTGAGGGCCCGTAGAGCACAGGTGAGGGCCCGTAGAGCACAGGTGAGGGCCCGTAGAGCACAGGTGAGGGCCCGTAGAGCACAGGTGAGGGCTACATTTGGACTAGGACACCATGGACAGGGTTAGTAGTTAATGGTGTATTAAAGGGACCATTAAAGGGACCATTAAAGGGACCGTTAAAGGGATCGTTAAAGGGACCGTTATAGGGACCGTTATAGGGACCGTTATAGGGACCGTTATAGGGACCGTTATAGGGACCGTTAAAGGGACCGTTATAGGGACCGTTAAAGGGACCGTTAAAGGGACCGTTAAAGGGACCGTTAAAGGGACCGTTATAGGGACCGTTAAAGGGACCGTTAAAGGGACCGTTAAAGGGACCGTTAAAGGACCATTAAAGGGACAGTCTGATTGTGTTTTGACAGAAAACCAGGAGTCGCCTCAGAAAAACCTGAGGAAACGTGGACGAAAGCCGGGTTTTAAGCTGGAGCGTAAACACAGCCCCAAAGCCCAGATGTTCTCCTGTCACCTGTGTTCAGACCAGTTCAGTCATGTGACCACGCTCTGGAGACACCTGAGGAGCCACCGCAGTGACCCGGCCAATCAGGGAGAAGCAGGAGTGCAGGCGGCCAATCACAGCAGAGCACATACAGACTTCCTGGTGAGGACCAAATGCCACAAAAGCTCCTTTTGTCCAAACAAAAGAACCTTCATTTGTCCCACAATGGGACTAAAAGGAACCTTCATTTGTCCCACGATGGGGACGTTCCAGATTTGATCGGTACAAGGTTTGGGTTAGGATTAATTTTATGTTTAAAAATCATTGATTGGCAAAACTTACTTTTCATGTTTAGTGTTTTTGGGAAATGTCACGATTATTGACATGTCACTTCAAATTTGTGACCATATTTATGGAATGTTCTGAAGACAAATAAAATGTAAATGTGACAAAAACATGAATAACAGGACATTAATAACATGTTAATAACATGTTAATGACATTAATAACATGTTAATAACATGTTAATGACATTAATAACATGTTAATAACCCATTTATGACATTAATAACACGTTAATGACATTAATAACACGTTAATGACATTAATAACATATTAATGACATTAATAACATATTAATGGCATGTTAGTAACATTTTAATGACATTAATAGCACGTTAATGACATTAATAACACGTTAATGACATTAATAACACGTTAATGACATTAATAACACGTTAATGACATTAATAACACATTAATGACATTAGTAACATATTATTGGCATGTTAGTAACATTTTAATGACATTAATAACACGTTAATGACATTAATAACACGTTAATGACGCGTTAATGACATTAATAACACGTTAATGACATTAATAACACGTTAATGACATGTTAATGACATTAATAACACGTTAATGACATTAATAACGCGTTAATGACATTAATAACGCGTTAATGACATTAATAACACGTTAATGACATTAATAACACGTTAATGACATTAATAACACATTAATGACATTAATAACATATTAATGGCATGTTAGTAACATTTTAATGACATTAATAACACGTTAATGACATTAATAACACGTTAATGACGCGTTAATGACATTAATAACACGTTAATGACATTAAAAACACGTTAATGACATGTTAATGACATTAATAACACGTTAATGACATTAATAACACGTTAATGACATTAATAACGCGTTAATGACATTAATAACGCGTTAATGACATTAATAACACGTTAATGACATTAATAACACGTTAATGACATTAATAACACATTAATGACATTAATAACATATTAATGGCATGTTAGTAACATTTTAATGACATTAATAACACGTTAATGACATTAATAACACGTTAATGACACGTTAATGACATTAATAACACGTTAATGACATTAATAACACGTTAATGACATTAATAACACGTTAATGACATGTTAATGACATTAATAACACGTTAATGACATTAATAACGCGTTAATGACATTAATAACGCGTTAATGACACGTTAATGACATTAATAACACGTTAATGACAATAACACGTTAATGACATTAATAAAACGTTAATGACATTAATAACACGTTAATGACATTAATAACACGTTAATGACATGTTAATGACATTAATAACACGTTAATGACATTAATAACACTTTAATTACATTAATAACACGTTAATGACACGTTAATGACATTAATAACACTAATAACACGTTAATGACATTAATAACGCGTTAATGACATTAATAACGCGTTAATGACATGTTAATGACATTAACATGTTAATGACGTTAATAACACGTTAATGAATGAATAACTCATTAATGAATTAATAACACGTTAATGACATTAATGACATGTTAATGACATTAATAACACGTTAATTAATAACATGTTAATGACATTAATAACATGTTAAGGACATTAATAACACGTTAATGACATTAATAACACGTTAATGACATTAATAACACGTTAATGACATTAATAACGCGTTAATGACATGTTAATGACATTAACATGTTAATGACATTAATAACACGTTAATGAATGAATAACTCATTAATGAATTAATAACACGTTAATGACATTAATGACATGTTAATGACATTAATAACACGTTAATTAATAACATGTTAATGACATTAATAACATGTTAAGGACATTAATAACACGTTAATGACATTAATGACATGTTAATGACATTAATAACACGTTAATTAATAACATGTTAATGACATTAATAACATGTTAAGGACATTAATAACATGTTAAGGACATTAATAACACGTTAATGACATTAATAACATGTTAATCACATTAATAACACGTTAATTAATAACATGTTAATGACATTAATAACACGTTAATGACATTAATAACATGTTAATGACATAAAGTGTGTTCATGCTCAGTACCTGGACACATCCAACAGTCAAAGCCCCGACATCCACGAGGAGAGAGGAGATGAGAAAGAAGACAAGGAGGAAGGAGACCAGCAGTTAGGAGATAAGGACGAAGAGTGGGACGCAGCCGAACCTGAAGACGACTCTGAGACCGAGACAAAAGCACGAAAGAAACGCAAGAAACGAAAACCTGAAACCAAACCACGGGCCAAGAGGAAAACAGCCAAGACCATAGACCAGGTGAGAGACCAGGACCGGGGGACAGGACCAGGACAAGGGACCAGGGGCGGGACCAGGGAAGGGACCAGGACCAGGGACCAGGGGCGGGACCAGGGAAGGGACCAGGACCAGGGACAGGACCAGGGACGGGACCAGGACCAGGGACGGGACCAGGGACGGGATCAGGACCAGGGACGGGACCAGGGACGGGATCAGGACCAGGGACGGGACCAGGGACGGGACCAGGACCAGGACCAGGACTAAACCAGGTCTCTCTTCTGCAGAAGTCTTTGTCTTCCGAGGGGAAGAAGAAGAAGAAGAACAAAGGAGGTGGAGTGTGTCGTGTTTGCGGCGCAGAGTTCCACAAGAAGATGGCGCTGGTGAAGCACGTCATGTGTTTCCACGGTGACGGCGGCGTCTGCGGTCTGTGCGGGACGTCATGTGACACAGAGGCGGCGCTCACAGACCACCTGCGGGAACACTACGACGACAACCGCTTCTCGTGCTCCGTCTGCGGTAAAACAAACTCCTCAATAAAAGACATTATTCATGAATAAATCCTCTAGAAGCTTCACTCACAGATTGAGCTGCTGATCATAGACAGACTCGTTTGTCTTGACGACTCGTTAATCACTGACAAGTCCATTAAAGGAATGGTTAGTTACTGTTCTTGTTCTGTGATGTTTCAGGAAAGCGTTTCCCCGCACACGCCTCTCTCCTGATGCACGAGCGCGTTCACACCGGAGAGAGACCTTACAGCTGTTCAATCTGCGGTAAGACCTTTAACCAGGGCGGGAACCTGAAGACGCACCTGAAGATCCACACAGGTGAGCGCGCCTTCACCTGTCACCTGTGTGGGCGGGGCTTCACCCAGAAACAGACTCTCCACGTGCACGTGCGCTTCCACCTGAAGGAGCGCTCCTACCTCTGCCAGGTAACTACACCTGCCTGCCAGGTAACTACACCTGCCACGCCAATGTGAGAACATCCTGCTTTAGACCTGCTTTAGTCCTGCTTTAGACCTGCTTTAGTCCTGCTTTAGACCTGCTTTAGTCCTGCTTTAGTCCTGGTTTAGACCTGCTTTAGTCCTGCTTTAGACCTGCTTTAGTCCTGGTTTAGACCTGCTTTAGACCTGCTTTAGTCCTGCTTTAGTCCTGCTTTAGACCTGCTTTAGTCCTGGTTTAGACCTGCTTTAGACCTGCTTTAGACCTGCTTTAGTCCTGCTTTAGTCCTGCTTTAGTCCTGCTTTAGACCTGCTTTAGTCCTGCTTTAGACCTGCTTTAGTCCTGGTTTAGACCTGCTTTAGTCCTGGTTTAGTCCTGCTTTAGTCCTGCTTTAGACCTGCTTTAGTCCTGGTTTAGACCTGCTTTAGTCCTGGTTTAGTCCTGCTTTAGTCCTGCTTTAGACCTGCTTTAGACCTGCTTTAGTCCTGCTTTAGACCTGCTTTAGTCCTGCTTTAGTCCTGCTTTAGACCTGCTTTAGTCCTGCTTTAGTCCTGCTTTAGTCCTGCTTTAGACCTGGTTTAGTCCTGGTTTAGTCCTGCTTTAGTCCTGCTTTAGACCTGCTTTAGTCCTGCTTTAGTCCTGCTTTAGTCCTGCTTTAGACCTGCTTTAGTCCTGCTTTAGACCTGGTTTAGTCCTGGTTTAGACCTGGTTTAGTCCTGGTTTAGTCCTGGTTTAGACCTGGTTTAGTCCTGCTTTAGTCCTGCTTTAGTCCTGCTTTAGACCTGCTTTAGTCCTGCTTTAGACCTGCTTTAGTCCTGCTTTAGTCCTGCTTTAGTCCTGCTTTAGACCTGCTTTAGACCTGCTTTAGTCCTGGTTTAGTCCTGGTTTAGACCTGGTTTAGTCCTGGTTTAGTCCTGGTTTAGTCCTGGTTTAGACCTGGTTTAGACCTGCTTTAGACCTGCTTTAGTCCTGCTTTAGACCTGGTTTAGTCCTGGTTTAGACCTGGTTTAGTCCTGGTTTAGTCCTGGTTTAGTCCTGGTTTAGACCTGGTTTAGTCCTGCTTTAGACCTGCTTTAGTCCTGCTTTAGTCCTGCTTTAGTCCTGCTTTAGTCCTGGTTTAGTCCTGGTTTAGACCTGGTTTAGTCCTGCTTTAGTCCTGCTTTAGACCTGCTTTAGTCCTGCTTTAGTCCTGCTTTAGTCCTGCTTTAGACCTGCTTTAGTCCTGCTTTAGACCTGCTTTAGACCTGCTTTAGTCCTGCTTTAGTCCTGCTTTAGTCCTGCTTTAGACCTGGTTTAGTCCTGGTTTAGTCCTGCTTTAGTCCTGCTTTAGACCTGCTTTAGTCCTGCTTTAGTCCTGCTTTAGTCCTGCTTTAGACCTGCTTTAGTCCTGCTTTAGACCTGGTTTAGTCCTGGTTTAGTCCTGGTTTAGTCCTGGTTTAGACCTGGTTTAGTCCTGGTTTAGTCCTGGTTTAGTCCTGGTTTAGACCTGCTTTAGTCCTGCTTTAGTCCTGCTTTAGTCCTGCTTTAGTCCTGCTTTAGTCCTGCTTTAGACCTGCTTTAGTCCTGCTTTAGACCTGGTTTATTCCTGCTTTAGTCCTGCGTTAGTCCTGCTTTAGTCCTGCTTTAGTCCTGCTTTAGACCTGCTTTAGTCCTGCTTTAGTCCTGCTTTAGTCCTGCTTTAGACCTGCTTTAGACCTGGTTTAGTCCTGGTTTAGTCCTGGTTTAGACCTGGTTTAGTCCTGGTTTAGTCCTGGTTTAGTCCTGGTTTAGACCTGGTTTAGTCCTGGTTTAGTCCTGGTTTAGTCCTGGTTTAGACCTGGTTTAGTCCTGCTTTAGTCCTGCTTTAGTCCTGCTTTAGTCCTGCTTTAGTCCTGCTTTAGACCTGCTTTAGTCCTGCTTTAGTCCTGCTTTAGTCCTGCTTTAGTCCTGCTTTAGACCTGCTTTAGTCCTGCTTTAGTCCTGCTTTAGTCCTGGTTTAGTCCTGCTTTAGTCCTGCTTTAGACCTGCTTTAGTCCTGCTTTAGTCCTGCTTTAGTCCTGCTTTAGTCCTGCTTTAGACCTGCTTTAGTCCTGCTTTAGACCTGGTTTAGTCCTGGTTTAGTCCTGGTTTAGTCCTGGTTTAGACCTGGTTTAGTCCTGGTTTAGTCCTGGTTTAGTCCTGCTTTAGTCCTGCTTTAGTCCTGCTTTAGACCTGCTTTAGTCCTGCTTTAGACCTGGTTTAGTCCTGCTTTAGTCCTGCTTTAGTCCTGCTTTAGTCCTGCTTTAGACCTGCTTTAGTCCTGCTTTAGTCCTGCTTTAGACCTGCTTTAGTCCTGCTTTAGACCTGGTTTAGTCCTGGTTTAGTCCTGGTTTAGTCCTGGTTTAGACCTGGTTTAGTCCTGGTTTAGTCCTGGTTTAGTCCTGGTTTAGACCTGGTTTAGTCCTGCTTTAGACCTGCTTTAGTCCTGCTTTAGTCCTGCTTTAGTCCTGGTTTAGTCCTGGTTTAGACCTGGTTTAGTCCTGCTTTAGACCTGCTTTAGTCCTGCTTTAGACCTGCTTTAGTCCTGCTTTAGTCCTGCTTTAGACCTGCTTTAGACCTGCTTTAGTCCTGCTTTAGTCCTGCTTTAGTCCTGCTTTAGACCTGGTTTAGTCCTGCTTTAGTCCTGCTTTAGTCCTGCTTTAGACCTGCTTTAGTCCTGCTTTAGACCTGGTTTAGTCCTGGTTTAGTCCTGGTTTAGTCCTGGTTTAGACCTGGTTTAGTCCTGGTTTAGTCCTGGTTTAGTCCTGGTTTAGACCTGGTTTAGTCCTGCTTTAGTCCTGCTTTAGTCCTGCTTTAGTCCTGCTTTAGTCCTGCTTTAGACCTGCTTTAGTCCTGCTTTAGACCTGCTTTAGTCCTGCTTTAGTCCTGCTTTAGACCTGCTTTAGTCCTGCTTTAGACCTGGTTTATTCCTGCTTTAGTCCTGCTTTAGTCCTGCTTTAGTCCTGCTTTAGTCCTGCTTTAGACCTGCTTTAGTCCTGCTTTAGTCCTGCTTTAGACCTGCTTTAGACCTGGTTTAGTCCTGGTTTAGTCCTGGTTTAGTCCTGGTTTAGACCTGGTTTAGTCCTGGTTTAGTCCTGGTTTAGTCCTGGTTTAGACCTGGTTTAGTCCTGCTTTAGTCCTGCTTTAGACCTGCTTTAGACCTGGTTTAGTCCTGCTTTAGTCCTGCTTTAGTCCTGCTTTAGTCCTGCTTTAGTCCTGGTTTAGTCCTGCTTTAGTCCTGCTTTAGTCCTGCTTTAGTCCTGCTTTAGTCCTGCTTTAGACCTGCTTTAGTCCTGCTTTAGACCTGCTTTAGTCCTGCTTTAGTCCTGCTTTAGTCCTGCTTTAGTCCTGCTTTAGTCCTGCTTTAGACCTGCTTTAGTCCTGCTTTAGTCCTGCTTTAGACCTGCTTTAGACCTGCTTTAGTCCTGCTTTAGTCCTGCTTTAGTCCTGGTTTAGTCCTGCTTTAGACCTGCTTTAGTCCTGCTTTAGTCCTGCTTTAGTCCTGCTTTAGTCCTGCTTTAGTCCTGCTTTAGACCTGCTTTAGTCCTGCTTTAGTCCTGCTTTAGTCCTGCTTTAGTCCTGCTTTAGTCCTGCTTTAGTCCTGCTTTAGACCTGCTTTAGTCCTGCTTTAGACCTGCTTTAGTCCTGCTTTAGTCCTGCTTTAGTCCTGCTTTAGTCCTGCTTTAGTCCTGCTTTAGACCTGCTTTAGTCCTGCTTTAGTCCTGCTTTAGTCCTGCTTTAGTCCTGCTTTAGTCCTGCTTTAGTCCTGCTTTAGTCCTGCTTTAGACCTGCTTTAGTCCTGCTTTAGACCTGGTTTAGACCTGGTTTTGTCCTGGTTTTGTCCTCTCTCTGGCACCTCCCCTCAAAAGACAAAAAAAAAAGGTCATAAAATGTTCCGCGTTGATAAATCGATATTATCTGGACCTGTGAACGTCCTTTAGTCTGTTTATATGTAGAAGATATGAACTCTCAAATAATGTCACCTGTCACTCATGTTTGTTTACTCAATCCACTTGGTCCAGGGCCCTAGGGGCCCCTAGGGGCCCTACGACCATCACATTCAACCCAAACTGTGAGACGACCACATTGAGATCGACTCCAGAGGACGAGAGAGTGAGAATACGCCCTTTCACCTGTGAAGAGTGACAGGAGCAGGACACGCCCTTTCACCTGTGAAGAGTGACAGGAGCAGGACACGCCCTTTCACCTGTGAAGAGTGACAGGAGCAGGACACGCCCTTTCACCTGTGAAGAGTGACAGGAGCAGGACACGCCCTTTCACCTGTGAAGAGTGACAGGAGCAGGACACGCCCTTTCACCTGTGAAGAGTGACAGGAGCAGGACACGCCCTTTCACCTGTGAAGAGTGACAGGAGCAGGACACGCCCTTTCACCTGTGAAGAGTGACAGGAGCAGGACACGCCCTTTCACCTGTGAAGAGTGACAGGAGCAGGACACGCCCTTTCACCTGTGAAGAGTGACAGGAGCAGGAGCAGGACACGCCCTTTCACCTGTGAAGAGTGACAGGAGCAGGACACGCCCTTTCACCTGTGAAGAGTGACAGGAGTAGGACACGCCCTTTCACCTGTGAAGAGTGACAGGAGCAGGACACGCCCTTTCACCTGTGAAGAGTGACAGGAGCAGGAGCAGGACACGCCCTTTCACCTGTGAAGAGTGACAGGAGCAGGACACGCCCTTTCACCTGTGAAGAGTGACAGGAGTAGGACACGCCCTTTCACCTGTGAAGAGTGACAGGAGCAGGACACGCCCTTTCACCTGTGAAGAGTGACAGGAGCAGGACACGCCCTTTCACCTGTGAAGAGTGACAGGAGCAGGACACGCCCTTTCACCTGTGAAGAGTGACAGGAGCAGGACACGCCCTTTCACCTGTGAAGAGTGACAGGAGCAGGACACGCCCTTTCACCTGTGAAGAGTGACAGGAGCAGGACACGCCCTTTCACCTGTGAAGAGTGACAGGAGCAGGACACGCCCTTTCACCTGTCAGAATCTCACGTCTTTTGTGATTGGCTGAAACCTCATGTGGGTGTGTGTTGGTCGTTCTTCAGAGCAGTAGCACGTCCCCCTGGTTCAGGTCCAAACACAGTGTGGGGGCAAAACTGTTCCTGTGCACGCTAGCTTTAGCCACGCCCCTCACACACTAGCTTTAGCCACGCCCCTCACACACTAGCTTTAGCCACGCCCCTCACACACTAGCTTTAGCCACGCCCCTCACACACTAGCTTTGGCCACGCCCCTCACACACTAGCTTTAGCCACGCCCCTCACACACTAGCTTTAGCCACGCCCCTCACACACTAGCTTTAGCCACGCCCCTCACACACTAGCTTTAGCCACGCCCCTCACACACTAGCTTTAGCCACGCCCCTCACACACTAGCTTTAGCCACGCCCCTCACACACTAGCTTTAGCCACGCCCCTCACACACTAGCTTTAGCCACGCCCCTCACACACTAGCTTTAGCCACGCCCCTCACACGCTAGCTTTAGCCACGCCCCTCACACACTAGCTTTAGCCACGCCCCTCACACACTAGCTTTAGCCACGCCCCTCACACACTAGCTTTAGCCACGCCCCTCACACACTAGCTTTAGCCACGCCCCTCACACACTAGCTTTAGCCACGCCCCTCACACACTAGCTTTAGCCACGCCCCTCACACACTAGCTTTAGCCACGCCCCTCACACACTAGCTTTAGCCACGCCCCTCACACGCTAGCTTTAGCCACGCCCCTCACACACTAGCTTTAGCCACGCCCCTCACACATACAGGAGGCGGTGCCTCACAATGTGGAGCCAGAAGCAGGAAACACAAGCTGCGAGAGGCCCATTAGTCCCGTAAGGCCGTGCAAAGCACGGCTGCCAAAGTGCGCACTTAGTGCGCACAAAATCGAGCGCGAAGCGCTCGCCCACTTCCAAACACTCACTAACGCACTCCTTCACTCACGCACGCCCCGTGCAGACTAATTAGTTGTAGGAAAATGGAACATTGCCGTTGTAAACGGGCGAAGCCCGTGCAAAAGTGCGCACTAAACGAGCACTTTACATTGAGATCCTCATATAAAACACTCATTTGCTCTAAGTGTCTCATGAACACGTTCCATCTCTTACATGTTCAGTTCATATAAACATGTGATGCATAAATTGAACATAACTGTTTAGAGGGCCAAAAACACAAAGTGGGCGGAGCCCACTCAAAATTAAGGAAAGTACCCGTCAGGGACCAGGGACCCACACCATGAGGGAGGAAAGCGCGAGCACTTTCCGAAAATGTATAGTTTGATATTTGAAAAATGGGAAACATTGTTTTCGCATCAGAATATTCTTCTTCTTCTCGGGACACGCCCCCTATTTTTCACCCAGTGACATTGAGGAAAAGTCACAAAAATGTTCAAACCTCTAAAAATCGTGCCTCTACATTCTGGCTATTTCCCTTTTCTAAAATAAAAGAATGTGCTCGTTAGCGCCCCCAAATGTACCAAAAATGCATTGAGAGATAGGAAATAACCCAAAGAAAATCTGATGGTAGAATCATGAAATTTGCCGCAGAGGTAGACGGCGACAAGAGAAGTAAAAAATGTTATTACGGCAACGCCGTCCGCCCAACCAAATGTCGGCCATATTGGTTCAAAAATGGCTCTTGTACTTTTATGAACTCCTCCCCCTCAGGGCGTTGGCTCTAAAAAGCTGAAATTGTGTGAAAATGGTGCTGAGGAGTGGGACATCAAAAGTTATTCAAATCACATTTATACCTGTCACTGTTTCTGTGGGTTTGGGCGAAGCCACAAACTTTAGCTAGAATTTCAGAAATCTCCCAAATTGAACATTTCTGCCGTTTGCGCAGATAAAGTCCAAATTGCGTCAAATTAGAATCAGTTGTTAAACTCTTTGCCCTAAACTTACTTAAAGTGAAATAAATTCATTTGGTGCCACAGCGCCCCCTACAGAGTTTATATGGAGGTTAAATGTTTAGTTTTGCGAAATTATATGAAATTTGACACAAAACTCAATTTTAGCATCGCCATCAAAAAAGTCAATGAGACCCATGTCATAATTATTATGGCTTTGCCAACAATGACCCAAACCATGTCATTCCAATGGGGAAATCACCAGAACATGTTTACACTTTAGACTTTCACAAACTCCTCCCCCTCAGGGCGTTGGCCCGTTTAACCTGAAATTTGGTGAGACTCATCTTCAGGGGTAAATGTTATACACATTTTTATTCTAAGAGTCACATTTTTATTCTAAGAGTCACATTTTTATTCTAAGAGTCACGGTGTCTGTGAATTCAAAATAAAATGTCTTTTTGATGTAAAACAAAGGGGAGAAGATGTGACAGCGTCACAGATTCAGCAGTAGATGTAATACAAGGACAATTGGGGCGCGTTAGCCCCGCCCCCTCCTCTTGCGGCGTGGCGAGGGCTGATCATTGCCGCTTGCGGCTATATTTATTATTATTATACTTTTTTTAAATATCTAAATGTACTTTCTGTTCTTGTGTGAATGTTACGATACACAATAACCCCTGACTCCACCCACACCGGGCTGACTCCACCCACACCGGGCTGACTCCACCCACACCGGGCTGACTCCACCCACACCGGGCTGACTCCACCCACACCGGGCTGACTCCACCCACACCGGGCTGACTCCACCCACACCGGGCTGACTCCACCCACACCGGGCTGACTCCACCCACACCGGGCTGACTCCACCCACACCGGGCTGACTCCACCCACACCGGGCTGACTCCACCCACACCGGGCTGACTCCACCCACACCGGGCTGACTCCACCCACACCGGGCTGACTCCACCCACACCGGGCTTTGATCCGGTGAAATCGCTCTTGAGAAGAACGTGGAACACGCTGAGGATCAACGAGAACCAAAGATTCACCTCAGTATTTCAACAACATCCCAACAGCAGCTTCTGGAGGGACATGTCCCAGCGTCCCATGTCCTTAGACAAATGTCCCAGCATCTCGTACATGTGTAGGACCAGCTCAATGACCTCCAGCACAATGACCTCCAGCACAATGACCTCCAGCACAATGACCTCCAGCACAATGACCTCCAGCACAATGACCTCCAGCACAATGACCTCCAGCACAATGACCTCCAGCACAATGACCTCCAGCACAATGACCTCCAGCACAATGACCTCCAGCACAATGACCTCCAGCACAATGACCTCGGCTTGTTCAGGATTAAGAAGCAGATCATTAAGTGTCCTCCAGGTTTTTACATCCTTCACACGAGCTCTAAGTCTGTCTGAACATGTGACCTGATCATGTGACCTGAACATGTGACCTGAACATGTGACCTAACGGCAGCATATAAAGAGGAAACAGAGCTGGACCCAGTACTGACCCCTGAGGCACACCGTAAGTGACTTTAGAACAAGGGGAGGAGCTGGTTTACATGAACAGACTGGCACCTATCAGATGAAGAGGATGTAAACAACTTAGGACATACTTTAGAGTGTATAAAGCTCTAAAGATACACCTCAGAGTGGTATAAGGCTCTAAAGACACACCTCAGAGTGGTATAAGGCTCTAAAGACACACCTCAGAGTGTATAAAGCTCTAAAGACACACCTCAGAGTGGTATAAAGCTCTAAAGACACACCTCAGAGTTTATAAAGCTCTAAAGACACACCTCAGAGTGGTATAAGGCTCTAAAGACACACCTCAGAGTGGTATAAAGCTCTAAAGACACACCTCAGAGTGTATAAAGCTCTAAAGACACACCTCAGAGTTTATAAAGCTCTAAAGACACACCTCAGAGTGTATAAAGCTCTAAAGACACAGCTCAGAGTGTTATAAGGCTCTAAAGACACACCTCAGAGTGTATAAAGCTCTAAAGACACACCTCAGAGTGTATAAAGCTCTAAAGACACACCTCAGAGTTTATAAAGCTCTAAAGACACGCCTCAGAGTGGTATAAAGCTCTAAAGACACACCTCAGAGAGTATAAAGCTCTAAAGACACACCTCAGAGTGTTATAAAGCTCTAAAGACGTCATGTCCCTGAAGGAGTGACTGGACTCTGCCTCATAGAGACTATCGATTATTCACCTCGATTATGTCCAAAAGAACGGAACAAACTGAATCCACAAAGATCAAACACAATGAGACAAACACAAACAACTAAACAAAGATGGAATAAAAAGTCTGGACTTATTTATTTAAAGTGATAAACACATTTAAAATAGATGATTTAATAATACAAGTTATTGGGGTTCTTAACGATGGTCCAACATCAACGATCAAAATGAACTGTCGTCTCACTGACTCTGGACAGAGGGATGAGACAGGGCTGTGCTTGGTCTCCTCTTTCATTCTATTTGTACCTGGAACCATCGGCGCAATTTATGAGACAATCCAAAACCATTTATGTGTTTCAGGTCTGTTATAATGACATGTATGTGTTTCAGGTCTGTTATAATGACATGTATGTGTTTCAGGTCTGTTATAATGACACGTATGTGTTTCAGGTCTGTTATAATGACATGTATGTGTTTCAGGTCTGTTATAATGACACGTATGTGTTTCAGGTCTGTTATAATGACACGTATGTGTTTCAGGTCTGTTATAATGACATGTATGTGTTTCAGGTCTGTTATAATGACACGTATGTGTTTCAGGTCTGTTATAATGACATGTATGTGTTTCAGGTCTGTTATAATGACACGTATGTGTTTCAGGTCTGTTATAATGACACGTATGTGTTTCAGGTCTGTTATAATGACACGTATGTGTTTCAGGTCTGTTATAATGACACGTATGTGTTTCAGGTCTGTTATAATGACACGTATGTGTTTCAGGTCTGTTATAATGACACGTATGTGTTTCAGGTCTGTTATAATGACACGTATGTGTTTCAGGTCTGTTATAATGACATGTATGTGTTTCAGGTCTGTTATAATGACATGTATGTGTTTCAGGTCTGTTATAATGACACGTATGTGTTTCAGGTCTGTTATAATGACATGTATGTGTTTCAGGTCTGTTATAATGACACGTATGTGTTTCAGGTCTGTTATAATGACATGTATGTGTTTCAGGTCTGTTATAATGACATGTATGTGTTTCAGGTCTGTTATAATGACACGTATGTGTTTCAGGTCTGTTATAATGACACGTATGTGTTTCAGGTCTGTTATAATGACACGTATGTGTTTCAGGTCTGTTATAATGACACGTATGTGTTTCAGGTCTGTTATAATGACACGTATGTGTTTCAGGTCTGTTATAATGACATGTATGTGTTTCAGGTCTGTTATAATGACACGTATGTGTTTCAGGTCTGTTATAATGACACGTATGTGTTTCAGGTCTGTTATAATGACATGTATGTGTTTCAGGTCTGTTATAATGACACGTATGTGTTTCAGGTCTGTTATAATGACATGTATGTGTTTCAGGTCTGTTATAATGACACGTATGTGTTTCAGGTCTGTTATAATGACACGTATGTGTTTCAGGTCTGTTATAATGACACGTATGTGTTTCAGGTCTGTTATAATGACACGTATGTGTTTCAGGTCTGTTATAATGACATGTATGTGTTTCAGGTCTGTTATAATGACATGTATGTGTTTCAGGTCTGTTATAATGACACGTATGTGTTTCAGGTCTGTTATAATGACACGTATGTGTTTCAGGTCTGTTATAATGACACGTATGTGTTTCAGGTCTGTTATAATGACACGTATGTGTTTCAGGTCTGTTATAATGACACGTATGTGTTTCAGGTCTGTTATAATGACACGTATGTGTTTCAGGTCTGTTATAATGACACGTATGTGTTTCAGGTCTGTTATAATGACACGTATGTGTTTCAGGTCTGTTATAATGACACGTATGTGTTTCAGGTCTGTTATAATGACACGTATGTGTTTCAGGTCTGTTATAATGACACGTATGTGTTTCAGGTCTGTTTTAATGACACGTATGTGTTTCAGGTCTGTTATAATGACACGTATGTGTTTCAGGTCTGTTATAATGACATGTATGTGTTTCAGGTCTGTTATAATGACACGTATGTGTTTCAGGTCTGTTATAATGACACGTATGTGTTTCAGGTCTGTTTTAATGACACGTATGTGTTTCAGGTCTGTTATAATGACACGTATGTGTTTCAGGTCTGTTATAATGACATGTATGTGTTTCAGGTCTGTTATAATGACACGTATGTGTTTCAGGTCTGTTATAATGACACGTATGTGTTTCAGGTCTGTTATAATGACACGTATGTGTTTCAGGTCTGTTTTAATGACATGTATGTGTTTCAGGTCTGTTATAATGACACGTATGTGTTTCAGGTCTGTTTTAATGACATGTATGTGTTTCAGGTCTGTGGCAAAGGCTTCATGCAGCATGTGGACTTAAAGCGTCACATTTTGGTTCACTCTGGAGAAAAGCCTTACATCTGCACCATCTGCAACAAGAGCTTCCAAGCCAAACGCTCGCTCAATATCCACATGAGGGGCCACCAGCAGGGGGCGCTGGGGAGGGGGCCCGAGGGGGACGCCAGTTGCCTTCAGCAGGGGGCGCTCGGGAGAGAAACGGAGCAGATGAGTGGTCTTCAGGGGCAAACACCAGCACTTGGGACAGAAGAGGTGCTTTTCAGGAGCCTGCAGGGGGCGCTAGGGAGGGGGGCGGGGCCCGAGGGGGCAGGGGGGCGGTTCGAGGAGAGCGTACATGTGAGGCAGCTGCAGGGGGCGCTAGAGAAAGGGATTGAAGGGGTTTTAGGGCGGAGAATGGGCATAGAGGGAAACGTGAGCAGAGCAGCAGAGGAGGCTTACTTCAGAGGCCTGCAGGGGGCGCTGGGGAGGGAGTCTGAGCCTGTGGAGAGGGGGGCGGAGCCAGCACACCTGAGGGAACCACAAGGGGCGCTAGAGAGGGGGGCGGAGCCAGCACACGTGAAGAGACCGGAGCAAACGCACACGCTAACGAGCGGAATAAAAGAACGAGACAGACAGAGGGAAGGCGTGCACGTGGAGCAGAGGGGCGTGCACGTGGAGCAGAGGGGCGTGCACGTGGAGCAGAGGGGCGTGGAGCAGAGGGGCGTGCACGTGGAGCAGAGGGGCGTGCACGTGGAGCAGAGGGGCGTGCACGTGGAGCAGAGGGGCGTGGAGCAGAGGGGCGTGCACGTGGAGCAGAGGGGCGTGCACGTGGAGCAGAGGGGCGTGGAGCAGAGGGGCGTGCACGTGGAGCAGAGGGGCGTGCACGTGGAGCAGAGGGGCGTGCACGTGGAGCAGAGGGGCGTGGAGCAGAGGGGCGTGCACGTGGAGCAGAGGGGCGTGCACGTGGAGCAGAGGGGCGTGCACAAAGAGAGGGGCGTGCACGTGGAGATACACAGGGGCGTGCACGAGGAGCAGAGAGCCAGAAGCCACTCCCACTTCATCCAGCTGTGACAGAGACTACGTTACCCAGGATTCAGTGGGGCACAACAGGAAGTGGAGCCGTCATTGACACAAATGAGACTCGGAGAAGAACACAAGGGGGATTATGGGAAACTGAACTCTGAACTCTGAACTCCACAAACATGTTTGACATCAGGACTCTTTCTGTTTCATCAAGTTTGTTTCTTCCTCAGACGTGTAACAGCGCCACCTGCAGGTGTGAGACAGCAGGTGTGAGACAGAAGGTGTGAGACAGAAGGTGTGAGACAGCAGGTGTGAGACAGCAGGTGTGAGACAGAAGGTGTGAGACAGAAGGTGTGAGACAGCAGGTGTGAGACAGCAGGTGTGAGACAGAAGGTGTGAGACAGAAGGTGTGAGACAGAAGGTGTGAGACAGAAGGTGTGAGACAGAAGGTGTGAGACAGCAGGTGTGAGACAGCAGGTGTGAGACAGCAGGTGTGAGACAGCAGGTGTGAGACAGAAGGTGTGAGACAGAAGGTGTGAGACAGCAGGTGTGAGACAGAAGGTGTGAGACAGAAGGTGTGAGACAGCAGGTGTGAGACAGCAGGTGTGAGACAGCAGGTGTGAGACAGAAGGTGTGAGACAGAAGGTGTGAGACAGAAGGTGTGAGACAGCAGGTGTGAGACAGAAGGTGTGAGACAGAAGGTGTGAGACAGAAGGTGTGAGACAGCAGGTGTGAGACAGCAGGTGTGAGACAGCAGGTGTGAGACAGAAGGTGTGAGACAGCAGGTGTGAGACAGAAGGTGTGAGACAGAAGGTGTGAGACAGAAGGTGTGAGACAGCAGGTGTGAGACAGCAGGTGTGAGACAGAAGGTGTGAGACAGCAGGTGTGAGACAGCAGGTGTGAGACAGAAGGTGTGAGACAGAAGGTGTGAGACAGCAGGTGTGAGACAGCAGGTGTGAGACAGAAGGTGTGAGACAGAAGGTGTGAGACAGAAGGTGTGAGACAGAAGGTGTGAGACAGCAGGTGTGAGACAGCAGGTGTGAGACAGCAGGTGTGAGACAGCAGGTGTGAGACAGAAGGTGTGAGACAAGGTGTGAGACAGAAGGTGTGAGACAGAAGGTGTGAGACAGCAGGTGTGAGACAGAAGGTGTGAGACAGCAGGTGTGAGACAGCAGGTGTGAGACAGAAGGTGTGAGACAGAAGGTGTGAGACAGCAGGTGTGAGACAGAAGGTGTGAGACAGAAGGTGTGAGACAGAAGGTGTGAGACAGCAGGTGTGAGACAGCAGGTGTGAGACAGAAGGTGTGAGACAGCAGGTGTGAGACAGCAGGTGTGAGACAGAAGGTGTGAGACAGAAGGTGTGAGACAGCAGGTGTGAGACAGAAGGTGTGAGACAGCAGGTGTGAGACAGAAGGTGTTTGGTTTGTACTGAGCATGTGCAGTTTAATGAGAACCTGACGCTTCTGTTTGTTCTGTTTCTGAAAATAAAACTAAACCTTTTATGGTTTTGTCTTATTCAATAAACAAGGTCTAAACCAGGACTAAACCAGGTCTAAAGCAGGACTAAACCAGGTCTAAACCAGGTCTAAACCAGGACTAAACCAGGTCTAAACCAGGTCTAAACCAGGTCTAAACCAGGACTAAACCAGGACTAAACCAGGTCTAAACCAGGACTAAACCAGGACTAAACCAGGACTAAACCAGGTCTAAACCAGGTCTAAACCAGGACTAAACCAGGCCTAAACCAGGACTAAACCAGGTCTAAACCAGGTCTAAACCAGGACTAAACCAGGACTAAACCAGGACTAAACCAGGTCTAAACCAGGACTAAACCAGGACTAAACCAGGACTAAACCAGGACTAAACCAGGACTAAACCAGGTCTAAACCAGGACTAAACCAGGTCTAAACCAGGTCTAAAGCAGGACTAAACCAGGTCTAAACCAGGTCTAAACCAGGACTAAACCAGGACTAAACCAGGACTAAACCAGGACTAAACCAGGTCTAAACCAGGACTAAACCAGGACTAAACCAGGACTAAACCAGGACTAAACCAGGACTAAACCAGGTCTAAACCAGTACTAAACCAGGACTAAACCAGGACTAAACCAGGACTAAACCAGGTCTAAACCAGGTCTAAACCAGGACTAAACCAGGACTAAACCAGGACTAAACCAGGACTAAACCAGGTCTAAACCAGGACTAAACCAGGACTAAACCAGGACTAAACCAGGTCTAAACCAGGTCTAAACCAGGACTAAACCAGGACTAAAGCAGGACTAAACCAGGACTAAACCAGGTCTAAACCAGGACTAAACCAGGACTAAACCAGGTCTAAACCAGAGGACTAAACCAGGACTAAACCAGGAGTAAACCAGGTCTAAACCAGAGGACTAAACCAGGACTAAACCAGGAGTAAACCAGGTCTAAACCAGGAGTAAACCAGGACTAAAGCAGGACTAAACCAGGACTAAACCAGGTCTAAACCAGGACTAAACCAGGACTAAACCAGGTCTAAACCAGGACTAAACCAGGACTAAACCAGGTCTAAACCAGGACTAAACCAGGACTAAAGCAGGACTAAACCAGGACTAAACCAGGTCTAAACCAGGACTAAACCAGGACTAAAGCAGGACTAAACCAGGACTAAACCAGGTCTAAACCAGGACTAAACCAGGACTAAAGCAGGACTAAACCAGGACTAAACCAGGACTAAACCAGGAGTAAACCAGGTCTAAACCAGGAGTAAACCAGGTCTAAACCAGGACTAAACCAGGACTAAACCAGGTCTAAACCAGGACTAAACCAGGTCTAAACCAGGTCTAAACCAGGACTAAACCAGGACTAAACCAGGACTAAACCAGGTCTAAACCAGGACTAAACCAGGACTAAACCAGGACTAAACCAGGTCTAAACCAGGTCTAAACCAGGACTAAACCAGGACTAAAGCAGGACTAAACCAGGACTAAACCAGGTCTAAACCAGGACTAAACCAGGACTAAACCAGGTCTAAACCAGAGGACTAAACCAGGACTAAACCAGGAGTAAACCAGGTCTAAACCAGAGGACTAAACCAGGACTAAACCAGGAGTAAACCAGGTCTAAACCAGGAGTAAACCAGGACTAAAGCAGGACTAAACCAGGACTAAACCAGGTCTAAACCAGGACTAAACCAGGACTAAACCAGGTCTAAACCCGGACTAAACCAGGACTAAACCAGGTCTAAACCAGGACTAAACCAGGACTAAAGCAGGACTAAACCAGGACTAAACCAGGTCTAAACCAGGACTAAACCAGGACTAAACCAGGTCTAAACCAGAGGACTAAACCAGGACTAAACCAGGAGTAAACCAGGTCTAAACCAGGAGTAAACCAGGTCTAAACCAGGACTAAACCAGGACTAAACCAGGACTAAACCAGGTCTAAACCAGGAGTAAACCAGGAGTAAACCAGGTCTAAACCAGGACTAAACCAGGTCTAAACCAGGACTAAACCAGGACTAAACCAGGTCTAAACCAGGACTAAACCAGGACTAAACCAGGTCTAAACCAGGACTAAACCAGGACTAAACCAGGACTAAACCAGGTCTAAACCAGGACTAAACCAGGACTAAACCAGGACTAAACCAGGACTAAACCAGGTCTAAACCAGGACTAAACCAGGACTAAACCAGGACTAAACCAGGTCTAAACCAGGACTAAACCAGGACTAAACCAGGACTAAACCAGGACTAAACTAGGTCTAAACCAGGTCTAAACCAGGACTAAACCAGGTCTAAACCAGGTCTAAACCAGGACTAAACCAGGAGTAAACCAGGTCTAAACCAGGAGTAAACCAGGTCTAAACCAGGACTAAACCAGGACTAAACCAGGTCTAAACCAGGACTAAACCAGGACTAAACCAGGACTAAACCAGGTCTAAACCAGGAGTAAACCAGGAGTAAACCAGGTCTAAACCAGGACTAAACCAGGTCTAAACCAGGACTAAACCAGGACTAAACCAGGTCTAAACCAGGACTAAACCAGGACTAAACCAGGTCTAAACCAGGACTAAACCAGGACTAAACCAGGTCTAAACCAGAGGACTAAACCAGGACTAAACCAGGACTAAACCAGGACTAAACCAGGTCTAAACCAGGACTAAACCAGGACTAAACCAGGACTAAACCAGGACTAAACCAGGTCTAAACCAGGACTAAACCAGGTCTAAACCAGGTCTAAACCAGGTCTAAACCAGGAATAAACCAGGACTAAACCAGGACTAAACCAGGTCTAAACCAGGTCTAAACCAGGACTAAACCAGGACTAAACCAGGTCTAAACCAGGTCTAAACCAGGACTAAACCAGGTCTAAACCAGGTCTAAACCAGGACTAAACCAGGACTAAACCAGGACTAAACCAGGTCTAAACCAGGTCTAAACCAGGACTAAACCAGGACTAAACCAGGACTAAACCAGGACTAAACCAGGACTAAACCAGGTCTAAACCAGGTCTAAACCTGGTCTAAACCAGGACTAAACCAGGACTAAAGCAGGACTAAACCAGGACTAAACCAGGACCAAACCAGGACTAAACCAGGTCTAAACCAGGAGTAAACCAGGAGTAAACCAGGTCTAAACCAGGTCTAAACCAGGACTAAACCAGGTCTAAACCAGGACTAAACCAGGACTAAACCAAGTCTAAACCAGGACTAAACCAGGTCTAAACCAGGTCCAAACCAGGTCCAAACCAGGACTAAACCAGGACTAAACCAGGACTAAACCAGGACTAAACCAGGTCCAAACCAGGACTAAACCAGGACTAAACCAGGACTAAACCAGGTCTAAACCAGGTCTAAACCAGGACTAAACCAGGTCCAAACCAGGTCTAAACCAGGACTAAACCAGGTCTAAACCAGGTCCAAACCAGGACTAAACCAGGACTAAACCAGGACTAAACCAGGACTAAACCAGGTCCAAACCAGGTCTAAACCAGGTCTAAACCAGGACTAAACCAGGACTAAACCAGGTCTAAACCAGGACTAAACCAGGACTAAACCAGGACTAAACCAGGACTAAACCAGGTCCAAACCAGGTCCAAACCAGGTCTAAACCAGGACTAAACCAGGACTAAACCAGGACTAAACCAGGTCTAAACCAGGACTAAACCAGGACTAAACCAGGACTAAACCAGGACTAAACCCCGCCTCCCTCTCCGCTCTCACACCCCTCGTCCCGCTGCCCCGCCCCCCTCTCCGCTCTCACACCCCTCGTCCCGCTGCCCCGCCCCCCTCTCCGCTCTCACGCCCCTCGTCCCGCTGCCCCGCCCCCCTCTCCGCTCTCACACACCCCTCGTCCCGCTGCCCCGCCCCCCTCTCCGCTCTCACACACCCCTCGTCCCGCTGCCCCGCCCCCCTCTCCGCTCTCACGCCCCTCGTCCCGCTGCCCCGCCCCCCTCTCCGCTCTCACACACCCCTCGTCCCGCTGCCCCGCCCCCCTCTCTGCTCTCACACGACCCTCGTCCCGCTGCCCCGCCCCCCTCTCCGCTCTCACACACCCCTCGTCCCGCTGCCCCGCCCCCCTCTCCGCTCTCTCACACCCCTCGTCCCGCTGCCCCGCCCCCCTCTCCGCTCTCACACACCCCTCGTCCCGCTGCCCCGCCCCCCTCTCCGCTCTCACGCCCCTCGTCCCGCTGCCCCGCCCCCTCTCCGCTCTCACACACCCCTCGTCCCGCTGCCCCGCCCCCCTCTCCGCTCTCACACACCCCTCATCCCGCTGCCCCGCCCCCCTCTCCGCTCTCACTCACCCCTCGTCCCGCTGCCCCGCCCCCCTCTCCGCTCTCTCACACCCCTCGTCCCGCTGCCCCGCCCCCCTCTCCGCTCTCACACACCCCTCGTCCCGCTGCCCCGCCTCTCTCTCCGCTCTCACACACCCCTCGTCCCGCTGCCCCGCCCCCCTCTCCGCTCTCACACACCCCTCGTCCCGCTGCCCCGCCCCCCTCTCCGCTCTCACACACCCCTCGTCCCGCTGCCCCGCCCCCCTCTCCGCTCTCACACACCCCTCGTCCCGCTGCCCCGCCCCCCTCTCCGCTCTCACACACCCCTCGTCCCGCTGCCCCGCCCCCCTCTCCGCTCTCACACCCCTCGTCCCGCTGCCCCGCCCCCCTCTCCGCTCTCACACACCCCTCGTCCCGCTGCCCCGCCCCCCTCTCCGCTCTCACACCCTTCGTCCCGCTGCCCCGCCCCCCTCTCCGCTCTCACACCCTTCGTCCCGCTGCCCCGCCCCCTCTCCGCTCTCACACACCCCTCGTCCCGCTGCCCCGCCCCCCTCTCCGCTCTCTCACACCCCTCGTCCTGCTGCCCCGCCCCCTCTCCGCTCTCACACACCCCTCGTCCCGCTGCCCCTTCCCCCTCTCCGCTCTCACACACCCCTCGTCCCGCTGCCCCGCCCCCCTCTCCGCTCTCACACACCCCTCGTCCCGCTGCCCCGCCCCCCTCTCCGCTCTCACGCCCCTCGTCCCGCTGCCCCGCCCCCCTCTCCGCTCTCACACACCCCTCGTCCCGCTGCCCCGCCCCCCTCTCCGCTCTCACACACCCCTCGTCCCGCTGCCCCGCCCCCCTCTCCGCTCTCACACACCCCTCGTCCCGCTGCCCCGCCCCCCTCTCCGCTCTCACACACCTCTCTTCCCGCTGCCCCGCCCCCCTCTCCGCTCTCACACACCCCTCGTCCCGCTGCCCCGCCCCCCTCTCCGCTCTCACACACCCCTCGTCCCGCTGCCCCGCCCCCCTCTCCGCTCTCACACACCCCTCGTCCCGCTGCCCCGCCCCCCTCTCCGCTCTCACACACCCCTCGTCCCGCTGCCCCGCCCCCCTCTCCGCTCTCACACACCCCTCGTCCCGCTGCCCCGCCCCCCTCTCCGCTCTCACACCCCTCGTCCCGCTGCCCCGCCCCCCTCTCCGCTCTCACACACCCCTCGTCCCGCTGCCCCGCCCCCCTCTCCGCTCTCACACCCTTCGTCCCGCTGCCCCGCCCCCCTCTCCGCTCTCACACCCTTCGTCCCGCTGCCCCGCCCCCTCTCCGCTCTCACACACCCCTCGTCCCGCTGCCCCTTCCCCCTCTCCGCTCTCACACACCCCTCGTCCCGCTGCCCCGCCCCCCTCTCCGCTCTCAAACACCCCTCGTCCCGCTGCCCCGCCCCCCTCTCCGCTCTCACACACCCCTCGTCCCGCTGCCCCGCCCCCCTCTCCGCTCTCACTCACCCCTCGTCCCGCTGCCCCGCCCCCCTCTCCGCTCTCACACACCCCTCGTCCCGCTGCCCAGCCCCCCTCTCCGCTCTCACACACCCCTCGTCCCGCTGCCCCGCCCCCCTCTCCGCTCTCACACACCCCTCGTCCGGCTGCCCCGCCCCCCTCTCCGCTCTCACACACCCCTCGTCCCGCTGCCCCGCCCCCCTCTCCGCTCTCACACACCCCTCGTCCCGCTGCCCCGCCCCCCTCTCCGCTCTCACACACCCCTCGTCCCGCTGCCCCGCCCCCCTCTTTGCTCTCACACACCCCTCGTCCCGCTGCCCCGCCCCCCTCTCCGCTCTCACACACCCCTCGTCCCGCTGCCCCGCCCCCCTCTCCGCTCTCACACACCCCTCTTCTCGCTGCCCCGCCTCCCTCTCCGCTCTCACACACCCCTCGTCCCGCTGCCCCGCCCCCCTCTCCGCTCTCACACACCCCTCGTCCCGCTGCCCCGCCCCCCTCTCCGCTCTCACACACCTCTCTTCCCGCTGCCCTGCCCCCCTCTCCGCTCTCACACACCCCTCGTCCCGCTGCCCCGCCCCCCTCTCCGCTCTCACACACCCCTCGTCCCGCTGCCCCGCCCCCCTCTCCGCTCTCACACACCCCTCGTCCCGCTGCCCCGCCCCCCTCTCCGCTCTCACACACCCCTCGTCCCGCTGCCCCGCCTCCCTCTCCGCTCTCACACACCCCTCGTCCCGCTGCCCCGCCCCCCTCTCCGCTCTCACTCCCCTCGTCCCGCTGCCCCGCCCCCCTCTCCGCTCTCACGCCCCTCGTCCCGCTGCCCCGCCCCCCTCTCCGCTCTCACACACCCCTCGTCCCGCTGCCCCGCCCCCCTCTCCGCTCTCACACACCCCTCGTCCCGCTGCCCCGCCCCCCTCTCCGCTCTCACACACCCCTCGTCCCGCTGCCCCGCCTCCCTCTCCGCTCTCACACACCCCTCGTCCCGCTGCCCCGCCCCCCTCTCCGCTCTCACTCCCCTCGTCCCGCTGCCCCGCCCCCCTCTCCGCTCTCACGCCCCTCGTCCCGCTGCCCCGCCCCCCTCTCCGCTCTCACACACCCCTCGTCCCGCTGCCCCGCCCCCCTCTCCGCTCTCACGCCCCTCGTCCCGCTGCCCCGCCCCCCTCTCCGCTCTCACTCACCCCTCGTCCCGCTGCCCCGCCCCCCTCTCCGCTCTCACACACCCCTCGTCCCGCTGCCCAGCCCCCCTCTCCGCTCTCACACACCCCTCGTCCCGCTGCCCCGCCCCCCTCTCCGCTCTCACACACCCCTCGTCCCGCTGCCCCGCCCCCCTCTCCGCTCTCACACACCCCTCGTCCCGCTGCCCCGCCCCCCTCTCCGCTCTCACACACCCCTCGTCCCGCTGCCCCGCCCCCCTCTCCGCTCTCACACACCCCTTGTCCCGCTGCCCCGCCCCCCTCTCCGCTCTCACACCCTTCGTCCCGCTGCCCCGCCCCCCTCTCCGCTCTCACACACCCCTCGTCCCGCTGCCCCGCCCCCCTCTCCGCTCTCACACACCCCTCGTCCCGCTGCCCCGCCCCCCTCTCCGCTCTCACACACCCCTCGTCCCGCTGCCCCGCCCCCCTCTCCGCTCTCACACACCCCTCGTCCCGCTGCCCCGCCCCCCTCTCCGCTCTCACACCCCTCGTCCCGCTGCCCCGCCCCCCTCTCCGCTCTCACGCCCCTCGTCCCGCTGACCCGCCCCCCTCTCCGCTCTCACACACCCCTCGTCCCGCTGCCCCGCCCCGCTCTCCGCTCTCACACACCCCTCGTCCCGCTGCCCCGCCCCCCTCTCCGCTCTCACACACCCCTCGTCCCGCTGCCCCTTCCCCCTCTCCGCTCTCACACACCCCTCGTCCCGCTGCCCCGCCCCCCTCTCCGCTCTCACACACCCCTCGTCCCGCTGCCCCGCCCCCCTCTCCGCTCTCACACACCCCTCGTCCCGCTGCCCCTTCCCCCTCTCCGCTCTCACACACCCCTCGTCCCGCTGCCCCGCCCCCCTCTCCGCTCTCTCACACCCCTCGTCCCGCTGCCCCGCCCCCCTCTCCGCTCTCTCACACCCCTCGTCCCGCTGCCCCGCCCCCCTCTCCGCTCTCACACACCCTTCGTCCCGCTGCCCCGCCCCCCTCTCCGCTCTCACACACCCCTCGTCCCGCTGCCCCTTCCCCCTCTCCGCTCTCACACACCCCTCGTCCCGCTGCCCCGCCCCCCTCTCCGCTCTCACACACCCCTCGTCCCGCTGCCCCGCCCCCCTCTCCGCTCTCACACCCCTCGTCCCGCTGCCCCGCCCCCCTCTCCGCTCTCACGCCCCTCGTCCCGCTGACCCGCCCCCCTCTCCGCTCTCACACACCCCTCGTCCCGCTACCCCGCCCCCCTCTCCGCTCTCACACACCCCTCGTCCCGCTGCCCCTTCCCCCTCTCCGCTCTCACACACCCCTCGTCCCGCTGCCCCGCCCCCCTCTCCGCTCTCACACACCCCTCGTCCCGCTGCCCCGCCCCCCTCTCCGCTCTCACACACCCCTCGTCCCGCTGCCCCTTCCCCCTCTCCGCTCTCACACACCCCTCGTCCCGCTGCCCCGCCCCCCTCTCCGCTCTCTCACACCCCTCGTCCCGCTGCCCCGCCCCCCTCTCCGCTCTCTCACACCCCTCGTCCCGCTGCCCCGCCCCCCTCTCCGCTCTCACACACCCTTCGTCCCGCTGCCCCGCCCCCCTCTCCGCTCTCACACACCCCTCGTCCCGCTGCCCCTTCCCCCTCTCCGCTCTCACACACCCCTCGTCCCGCTGCCCCGCCCCCCTCTCCGCTCTCACACACCCCTCGTCCCACTGCCCCGCCCCCCTCTCCGCTCTCTCACACCCCTCGTCCCGCTGCCCCGCCCCCCTCTCCGCTCTCACACACCCCTCGTCCCGCTGCCCCGCCCCCCTCTCCGCTCTCACACACCCCTCGTCCCGCTGCCCCGCCCCCCTCTCCGCTCTCTCACACCCCTCGTCCCGCTGCCCCGCCCCCCTCTCCGCTCTCTCACACCCCTCGTCCCGCTGCCCCGCCCCCCTCTCCGCTCTCACACACCCCTCGTCCCGCTGCCCCTTCCCCCTCTCCGCTCTCACACACCCCTCGTCCCGCTGCCCCGCCCCCCTCTCCGCTCTCACACACCCCTCGTCCCGCTGCCCCGCCCCCCTCTCCGCTCTCACACACCCCTCGTCCCGCTGCCCCGCCCCCCTCTCCGCTCTCTCACACCCCTCGTCCCGCTGCCCCGCCCCCCTCTCCGCTCTCACACCCCTCGTCCCGCTGCCCCGCCCCCCTCTCCGCTCTCACACACCCCTCGTCCCGCTGCCCCGCCCCCCTCTCCGCTCTCACACACCCCTCGTCCCGCTGCCCCGCCCCCCTCTCCGCTCTCTCACACCCCTCGTCCCGCTGCCCCGCTCCCCCTCTCCGCTCTCACACACCCCTCGTCCCGCTGCCCCGCCCCCCTCTCCGCTCTCTCACACCCCTCGTCCCGCTGCCCCGCCCCCCTCTCCGCTCTCACACACCCCTCGTCCCGCTGCCCCGCCCCCCTTTCCGCTCTCTCACACCCCTCGTCCCGCTGCCCCGCCCCCCTCTCCGCTCTCACACACCCCTCGTCCCGCTGCCCCGCCCCCCTCTCCGCTCTCACACACCCCTCGTCCCGCTGCCCCGCCCCCCTCTCCGCTCTCACACACCCCTCGTCCCGCTGCCCCGCCCCCCTCTCCGCTCTCTCACACCCCTCGTCCCGCTGCCCCGCCCCCCTCTCCGCTCTCACACACCCCTCGTCCCGCTGCCCCTTCCCCCTCTCCGCTCTCACACACCCCTCGTCCCGCTGCCCCGCCCCCCTCTCCGCTCTCACACACCCCTCGTCCCGCTGCCCCGCCCCCCTCTCCGCTCTCACACACCCCTCGTCCCGCTGCCCCTTCCCCCTCTCCGCTCTCACACACCCCTCGTTCCGCTGCCCCGCCCCCCTCTCCGCTCTCACACACCCCTCGTCCCGCTGCCCCGCCCCCCTCTCCGCTCTCTCACACCCCTCGTCCCGCTGCCCCGCCCCCCTCTCCGCTCTCTCACACCCCTCGTCCCGCTGCCCCGCCCCCCTCTCCGCTCTCACACACCCCTCATCCCACTGCCCCGCCCCCCTCTCCGCTCTCACACACCCCTCGTCCCGCTGCCCCGCCCCCCTCTCCGCTCTCTCACACCCCTCGTCCCGCTGCCCCGCCCCCCTCTCCGCTCTCTCACACCCCTCGTCCCGCTGCCCCGCCCCCCTCTCCGCTCTCACACACCCCTCGTCCCGCTGCCCCTTCCCCCTCTCCGCTCTCACACACCCCTCGTCCCGCTGCCCCGCCCCCCTCTCCGCTCTCACACACCCCTCGTCCCGCTGCCCCGCCCCCCTCTCCGCTCTCACACACCCCTCGTCCCGCTGCCCCGCCCCCCTCTCCGCTCTCACACACCCCTCGTCCCGCTGCCCCGCCCCCCTCTCCGCTCTCTCACACCCCTCGTCCCGCTGCCCCGCCCCCCTCTCCGCTCTCACACACCCCTCGTCCCGCTGCCCCTTCCCCCTCTCCGCTCTCACACACCCCTCGTCCCGCTGCCCCGCCCCCCTCTCCGCTCTCACACACCCCTCGTCCCGCTGCCCCGCCCCCCTCTCCGCTCTCACGCCCCTCGTCCCGCTGCCCCGCCCCCCTCTCCGCTCTCACTCACCCCTCGTCCCGCTGCCCCGCCCCCCTCTCCGCTCTCACACACCCCTCGTCCCGCTGCCCCTTCCCCCTCTCCGCTCTCACACACCCCTCGTCCCGCTGCCCCGCCCCCCTCTCCGCTCTCTCACACCCCTCGTCCCGCTGCCCCGCCCCCCTCTCCGCTCTCTCACACCCCTCGTCCCGCTGCCCCGCCCCCCTCTCCGCTCTCACACACCCTTCGTCCCGCTGCCCCGCCCCCCCTCTCCGCTCTCACACACCCCTCGTCCCGCTGCCCCTTCCCCCTCTCCGCTCTCACACACCCCTCGTCCCGCTGCCCCGCCCCCCTCTCCGCTCTCACACACCCCTCGTCCCACTGCCCCGCCCCCCTCTCCGCTCTCTCACACCCCTCGTCCCGCTGCCCCGCCCCCCTCTCCGCTCTCTCACACCCCTCGTCCCGCTGCCCCGCCCCCCTCTCCGCTCTCACACACCCCTCGTCCCGCTGCCCCGCCCCCCTCTCCGCTCTCACACACCCCTCGTCCCGCTGCCCCGCCCCCCTCTCCGCTCTCTCACACCCCTCGTCCCGCTGCCCCGCCCCCCTCTCCGCTCTCTCACACCCCTCGTCCCGCTACCCCCGCCCCCCTCTCCGCTCTCACACACCCCTCGTCCCGCTGCCCCTTCCCCCTCTCCGCTCTCACACACCCCTCGTCCCGCTGCCCCGCCCCCCTCTCCGCTCTCACACACCCCTCGTCCCGCTGCCCCGCCCCCCTCTCCGCTCTCACACACCCCTCGTCCCGCTGCCCCGCCCCCCTCTCCGCTCTCTCACACCCCTCGTCCCGCTGCCCCGCCCCCCTCTCCGCTCTCACACCCCTCGTCCCGCTGCCCCGCCCCCCTCTCCGCTCTCACACACCCCTCGTCCCGCTGCCCCGCCCCCCTCTCCGCTCTCACACACCCCTCGTCCCGCTGCCCCGCCCCCCTCTCCGCTCTCTCACACCCCTCGTCCCGCTGCCCCGCTCCCCTCTCCGCTCTCACACACCCCTCGTCCCGCTGCCCCGCCCCCCTCTCCGCTCTCTCACACCCCTCGTCCCGCTGCCCCGCCCCCCTCTCCGCTCTCACACACCCCTCGTCCCGCTGCCCCGCCCCCCTTTCCGCTCTCTCACACCCCTCGTCCCGCTGCCCCGCCCCCCTCTCCGCTCTCACACACCCCTCGTCCCGCTGCCCCGCCCCCCTCTCCGCTCTCACACACCCCTCGTCCCGCTGCCCCGCCCCCCTCTCCGCTCTCACACACCCCTCGTCCCGCTGCCCCGCCCCCCTCTCCGCTCTCTCACACCCCTCGTCCCGCTGCCCCGCCCCCCTCTCCGCTCTCACACACCCCTCGTCCCGCTGCCCCTTCCCCCTCTCCGCTCTCACACACCCCTCGTCCCGCTGCCCCGCCCCCCTCTCCGCTCTCACACACCCCTCGTCCCGCTGCCCCGCCCCCCTCTCCGCTCTCACACACCCCTCGTCCCGCTGCCCCTTCCCCCTCTCCGCTCTCACACACCCCTCGTTCCGCTGCCCCGCCCCCCTCTCCGCTCTCACACACCCCTCGTCCCGCTGCCCCGCCCCCCTCTCCGCTCTCTCACACCCCTCGTCCCGCTGCCCCGCCCCCCTCTCCGCTCTCTCACACCCCTCGTCCCGCTGCCCCGCCCCCCTCTCCGCTCTCACACACCCCTCATCCCACTGCCCCGCCCCCCTCTCCGCTCTCACACACCCCTCGTCCCGCTGCCCCGCCCCCCTCTCCGCTCTCTCACACCCCTCGTCCCGCTGCCCCGCCCCCCTCTCCGCTCTCTCACACCCCTCGTCCCGCTGCCCCGCCCCCCTCTCCGCTCTCACACACCCCTCGTCCCGCTGCCCCTTCCCCCTCTCCGCTCTCACACACCCCTCGTCCCGCTGCCCCGCCCCCCTCTCCGCTCTCACACACCCCTCGTCCCGCTGCCCCGCCCCCCTCTCCGCTCTCACACACCCCTCGTCCCGCTGCCCCGCCCCCCTCTCCGCTCTCTCACACCCCTCGTCCCGCTGCCCCGCCCCCCTCTCCGCTCTCACACACCCCTCGTCCCGCTGCCCCTTCCCCCTCTCCGCTCTCACACACCCCTCGTCCCGCTGCCCCGCCCCCCTCTCCGCTCTCACACACCCCTCGTCCCGCTGCCCCGCCCCCCTCTCCGCTCTCACGCCCCTCGTCCCGCTGCCCCGCCCCCCTCTCCGCTCTCACTCACCCCTCGTCCCGCTGCCCCGCCCCCCTCTCCGCTCTCTCACACCCCTCGTCCCGCTGCCCCTTCCCCCTCTCCGCTCTCACACACACACACATGTGAGAAGAGGGGCTGAGCAGCTTTAGTTTCACTCTTATATTTCTCAACAGCTTTATCCCGATACAAAAACAAAAATAACGTCTTTTTAGGCTCAGTTCATCAACATCTTGCCAGAGCTCAACTTAAACCCAAAAACAACAACAACAAAATAACTCAGTTCAAAAACAACGTCTTGCCAACGGAACAAACTCTTATTTTCTTTAAATCTAAATCCAATTCCATCCGGTCCGTCCTCATCTCGTCACCTCGACACTCGACTGACATCTTAGAACCGAAGGCTTCAGTTTCTGAAGTTACCTCGTCCTCCGCATCTAAACAAAAACAATTTATCTTTCCAAATTTAAAAACACACGCACCCCAAAAACACACGCACCCCAAAAACACAACGCACCCCAAAAACACACGCACCCCAAAAACACAACGCACCCCAAAAACACAACGCACCCCAAAAACACACGCACCCCAAAAACACACGCACCCCAAAAACACACGCACCCCAAACACACAACGCACCCCAAAAACACAACGCACCCCAAACACACAACGCACCCCAAAAACACACGCACCCCAAAAACACACGCACCCCAAACACACAACGCACCCCAAAAACACATGCACCCCAAACACACAACGCACCCCAAAAACACATGCACCCCAAAAACACACGCACCCCAAAAACACACGCACCCCAGAAACACACGCACCCCAAACACACAACGCACCCCAAAAACACAACGCACCCCAAACACACAACGCACCCCAAAAACACACGCACCCCTAAAACACAACGCACCCCAAACACACAACGCACCCCAAAAACACATGCACCCCAAAAACACACGCACCCAAAAAACACACGCACCCCAAACACACAACGCACCCCAAAAACACAACGCACCCCAAACACACAACGCACCCCAAAAACACACGCACCCCAAAAACACACGCACCCCAAAAACACAACGCAGCCCAAAAACACACGCACCCCAAAAACACAACGCACCCCAAACACACAACGCACCCCAAACACACAACGCACCCCAAAAACACACGCACCCCAAAAACACAACGCACCCCAAACACACAACGCACCCCAAACACACAACGCACCCCAAAAACACAACGCACCCCAAACACACAACGCACCCCAAAAACACACGCACCCCAAAAACACACGCACCCCAAAAACACACGCACCCCAAACACACAACGCACCCCAAAAACACAACGCACCCCAAACACACAACGCACCCCAAAAACACACACACCCCAAAAACACACGCACCCCAAAAACACAACGCACCCCAAAAACACACGCACCCCAAAAACACAACGCACCCCAAACACACAACGCACCCCAAACACACAACGCACCCCAAAAACACATGCACCCCAAAAACACAACGCACCCCAAACACACAACGCACCCCAAACACACAACGCACCCCAAAAACACAACGCACCCCAAACACACAACGCACCCCAAAAACACAACGCACCCCAAAAAAACAACGCACCCCAAAAACACAACGCACCCCAAAAACACAACGCACCCCAAACACACAACGCACCCCAAAAACACACGCACCCCAAAAACACAACGCACCCCAAACACACAACGCACCCCAAACACACAACGCACCCCAAAAACACAACGCACCCCAAACACACAACGCACCCCAAAAACACACGCACCCCAAAAACACACGCACCCCAAACACACAACGCACCCCAAAAACACACGCACCCCAAAAACACACGCACCCCAAAAACACACGCACCCCAAAAACACACGCACCCCAAAAACACAACGCACCCCAAAAACACACGCACCCCAAAAACACACGCACCCCAAACACACAACGCACCCCAAAAACACACGCACCCCAAAAACACACGCACCCCAAAAACACACGCACCCCAAACACACAACGCACCCCAAAAACACAACGCACCCCAAACACACAACGCACCCCAAAAACACACGCACCCCAAAAACACACGCACCCCAAAAACACACGCACCCCAAAAACACAACGCACCCCAAACACACAACGCACCCCAAACACACAACGCACCCCAAAAACACAACGCACCCCAAACGCACCCCAAAAACACACGCACCCCAAAAACACAACGCACCCCAAAAACACACGCACCCCAAAAACACAACGCACCCCAAAAACACAACGCACCCCAAAAACACACGCACCCCAAAAACACACGCACCCCAAAAACACACGCACCCCAAAAACACAACGCACCCCAAAAACACACGCACCCCAAAAACACACGCACCCCAAACACACAACGCACCCCAAAAACACACGCACCCCAAAAACACACGCACCCCAAAAACACACGCACCCCAAACACACAACGCACCCCAAAAACACAACGCACCCCAAACACACAACGCACCCCAAAAACACACGCACCCCAAAAACACAACGCACCCCAAAAACACGCACCCCAAAAACACAACGCACCCCAAACACACAACGCACCCCAAAAACACAACGCACCCCAAACGCACCCCAAAAACACAACGCACCCCAAAAACACATGCACCCCAAAAACACAACGCACCCCAAAAACACACGCACCCCAAAAACACACGCACCCCAAAAACACACGCACCCCAAAAACACACGCGCCCCAAAAACACACGCGCCCCAAAAACACACGCACCCCAAAAACACACGCACCCCAAAAACACACGCACCCCAAAAACACAACGCACCCCAAAAACACAACGCACCCCAAAAACACACGCGCCCCAAAAACACACGCGCCCCAAAAACACACGCGCCCCAAAAACACACGCACCCCAAAAACACACGCACCCCAAAAACACACGCACCCCAAAAACACAACGCACCCCAAAAACACAACGCACCCCAAAAACACACGCACCCCAAAAACACACGCACCCCAAAAACACACGCACCCCAAAAACACAACGCACCCCAATAACACACGCACCCCAAAAACACACGCACCCCAAAAACACACGCACCCCAAAAACACACGCACCCCAAAAACACAACGCACCCCAAAAACACAACGCACCCCAAAAACACACGCACCCCAAAAACACACGCACCCCAAAAACACACGCACCCCAAACACACAACGCACCCCAAAAACACACGCACCCCAAAAACACACGCACCCCAAACACACAACGCACCCCAAAAACACAACGCACCCCAAACACACAACGCACCCCAAAAACACACGCACCCCAAAAACACACGCACCCCAAAAACACACGCACCCCAAAAACACAACGCACCCCAAAAACACACGCACCCCAAAAACACACGCACCCCAAACACACAACGCACCCCAAAAACACACGCACCCCAAAAACACACGCACCCCAAAAACACACGCACCCCAAACACACAACGCACCCCAAAAACACAACGCACCCCAAACACACAACGCACCCCAAAAACACACGCACCCCAAAAACACACGCACCCCAAAAACACACGCACCCCAAAAACACAACGCACCCCAAACGCACCCCAAACATATAAACGCACCCCAAACACACAACGCACCCCAAAAACACAACGCACCCCAAACGCACCCCAAAAACACAACGCACCCCAAAAACACACGCACCCCAAAAACACAACGCACCCCAAAAACACACGCACCCCAAAAACACAACGCACCCCAAAAACACACGCACCCCAAAAACACACGCACCCCAAAAACACACGCACCCCAAAAACACGCACCCCAAAAACACACGCACCCCAAAAACACAACGCACCCCAAAAACACACGCACCCCAAAAACACACGCACCCCAAACACACAACGCACCCCAAAAACACACGCACCCCAAAAACACACGCACCCCAAAAACACACGCACCCCAAACACACAACGCACCCCAAAAACACAACGCACCCCAAAAACACACGCACCCCAAAAACACAACGCACCCCAAAAACACGCACCCCAAAAACACAACGCACCCCAAACACACAACGCACCCCAAAAACACAACGCACCCCAAACGCACCCCAAAAACACAACGCACCCCAAAAACACACGCACCCCAAAAACACAACGCACCCCAAAAACACACGCACCCCAAAAACACAACGCACCCCAAAAACACACGCACCCCAAAAACACAACGCACCCCAAAAACACACGCACCCCAAAAACACACGCACCCCAAAAACACACGCACCCCAAAAACACGCACCCCAAAAACACACGCACCCCAAAAACACAACGCACCCCAAAAACACACGCACCCCAAAAACACACGCACCCCAAACACACAACGCACCCCAAAAACACACGCACCCCAAAAACACACGCACCCCAAAAACACACGCACCCCAAACACACAACGCACCCCAAAAACACAACGCACCCCAAAAACACACGCACCCCAAAAACACAACGCACCCCAAAAACACGCACCCCAAAAACACAACGCACCCCAAACACACAACGCACCCCAAAAACACAACGCACCCCAAACGCACCCCAAAAACACAACGCACCCCAAAAACACACGCACCCCAAAAACACAACGCACCCCAAAAACACACGCACCCCAAAAACACACGCACCCCAAAAACACAACGCACCCCAAAAACACAACGCACCCCAAAAACACACGCACCCCAAAAACACACGCACCCCAAAAACACAAGTACCACACAAGTCTTCGGCGGGACAAGCATAGAAAGGTCTGTTTTCCCGCTCCGTGTGGCGCCCCCAGAGGTGGTGTTTGGAAGGTGCGTTGGGTCGACAAAAGACAACGCGCTTGACACTGCTTCGTGATTTAGAAAATGGTTTTAATCATGAATAAGCAGCTCAAATACAGATGTGGACGATCTGGGTCCCTTCATAGGCCAATTGAGAAAGGACCCTGTTCCTTCAAACGGAAGGGCTTTTATAGCCATTTCAAAGACAAAGAAAAGTCCCTCATGATCCTGGGCCCCACACGAGTCCAGCTGTTTACAATTTGACGGCGATGGTCTTACACTCAGAAGAGGTCAGAAAATGAACCTACACATTCTTCATCGCCCGTCACTCAACCACATTTCCTGTTTTTTGACCAGGAAACCTCTCCTGTTTATCCTACACATTCTTATGCACTTTTCAGATACTTCACCACGCCCCTCACACACACTAGCTTTAGCCACGCCCCTCACACACGCTAGCTTTAGCCACGCCCCTCACACACGCTAGCTTTAGCCACGCCCCTCACACACGCTAGCTTTAGCCACGCCCCTCACACACGCTAGCTTTAGCCACGCCCCTCACACACGCTAGCTTTAGCCACGCCCCTCACACACGCTAGCTTTAGCCACGCCCCTCACACACGCTAGCTTTAGCCACGCCCCTCACACACGCTAGCTTTAGCCATGCCCCTCACACACGCTAGCTTTAGCCACGCCCCTCACACACGCTAGCTTTAACCACGCCCCTCACACACGCTAGCTTTAGCCACGCCCCTCACACACGCTAGCTTTAGCCACGCCCCTCACACACGCTAGCTTTAGCCACGCCCCTCACACACGCTAGCTTTAGCCACGCCCCTCACACACGCTAGCTTTAGCCACGCCCCTCACACACGCTAGCTTTAGCCACGCCCCTCACACACGCTAGCTTTAGCCACGCCCCTCACACACGCTAGCTTTAGCCACGCCCCTCACACACGCTAGCTTTAGCCACGCCCCTCACACACGCTAGCTTTAGCCACGCCCCTCACACACGCTAGCTTTAGCCACGCCCCTCACACACGCTAGCTTTAGCCACGCCCCTCACACACGCTAGCTTTAGCCACGCCCCTCACACACGCTAGCTTTAGCCACGCCCCTCACACACGCTAGCTTTAGCCACGCCCCTCACACACGCTAGCTTTAGCCACGCCCCTCACACACGCTAGCTTTAGCCACGCCCCTCACACACGCTAGCTTTAGCCACGCCCCTCACACACGCTAGCTTTAGCCACGCCCCTCACACACGCTAGCTTTAGCCACGCCTCTCACACACGCTAGCTTTAGCCACGCCCCTCACACACACTAGCTTTAGCAGCAACGCCCCTCACACACACTAGCTTTAGCCACGCCCCTCACACACGCTAGCTTTAGCCACGCCCCTCACACACAGTAGCTTTAGCCACGCCCCTCACACACGCTAGCTTTAGCCACGCCCCTCACACACGCTAGCTTTAGCCACGCCCCTCACACACACTAGCTTTAGCAGCAACGCCCCTCACACACACTAGCTTTAGCCACGCCCCTCACACACACTAGCTTTAGCAGCAACGCCCCTCACACACGCTAGCTTTAGCCACGCCCCTCACACACGCTAGCTTTAGCCACGCCCCTCACACACGCTAGCTTTAGCCACGCCCCTCACACACGCTAGCTTTAACCACGCCCCTCACACACGCTAGCTTTAGCCACGCCCCTCACACACGCTAGCTTTAGCCACGCCCCTCACACACGCTAGCTTTAGCCACGCCCCTCACACACGCTAGCTTTAGCCACGCCCCTCACACACGCTAGCTTTAGCCACGCCCCTCACACACGCTAGCTTTAGCCACGCCCCTCACACACGCTAGCTTTAGCCACGCCCCTCACACACGCTAGCTTTAGCCACGCCCCTCACACACGCTAGCTTTAGCCACGCCCCTCACACACGCTAGCTTTAGCCACGCCCCTCACACACGCTAGCTTTAGCCACGCCCCTCACACACGCTAGCTTTAACCACGCCCCTCACACACGCTAGCTTTAGCCACGCCCCTCACACACGCTAGCTTTAGCCACGCCCCTCACACACGCTAGCTTTAGCCACGCCCCTCACACACGCTAGCTTTAGCCACGCCCCTCACACACGCTAGCTTTAGCCACGCCCCTCACACACGCTAGCTTTAGCCACGCCCCTCACACACGCTAGCTTTAGCCACGCCCCTCACACACGCTAGCTTTAGCCACGCCCCTCACACACGCTAGCTTTAGCCACGCCCCTCACACACGCTAGCTTTAGCCACGCCTCTCACACACGCTAGCTTTAGCCACGCCTCTCACACACGCTAGCTTTAGCCACGCCCCTCACACACACTAGCTTTAGCAGCAACGCCCCTCACACACACTAGCTTTAGCCACGCCCCTCACACACGCTAGCTTTAGCCACGCCCCTCACACACAGTAGCTTTAGCCACGCCCCTCACACACGCTAGCTTTAGCCACGCCCCTCACACACGCTAGCTTTAGCCACGCCCCTCACACACACTAGCTTTAGCAGCAACGCCCCTCACACACACTAGCTTTAGCCACGCCCCTCACACACACTAGCTTTAGCAGCAACGCCCCTCACACACACTAGCTTTAGCCACGCCCCTCACACACGCTAGCTTTAGCCACGCCCCTCACACACGCTAGCTTTAGCCACGCCCCTCACACACGCTAGCTTTAGCCACGCCCCTCACACACGCTAGCTTTAGCCACGCCCTTCACACACACTAGCTTTAGCCACGCCCCTCACACGCAGTAGCTTTAGCCACGCCCTTCACACACACTAGCTTTAGCCACGCCCCTCACACACACTAGCTTTAGCAGCAACGCCCCTCACACACACTAGCTTTAGCCACGCCCTTCACACACACTAGCTTTAGCCACGCCCCTCACACGCAGTAGCTTTAGCCACGCCCCTCACACACACTAGCTTTAGCCACGCCCTTCACACACACTAGCTTTAGCCACGCCCTTCACACACACTAGCTTTAGCCACGCCCTTCACACACACTAGCTTTAGCCACGCCCCCTCACACACACTAGCTTTAGCCACGCCCCTCACACGCAGTAGCTTTAGCCACGCCCTTCACACACACTAGCTTTAGCCACGCCCCTCACACACACTAGCTTTAGCAGCAACGCCCCTCACACACACTAGCTTTAGCCACGCCCTTCACACACACTAGCTTTAGCCACGCCCCTCACACGCAGTAGCTTTAGCCACGCCCCTCACACACACTAGCTTTAGCCACGCCCTTCACACACACTAGCTTTAGCCACGCCCTTCACACACACTAGCTTTAGCCACGCCCTTCACACACACTAGCTTTAGCCACGCCCCTCACACACACTAGCTTTAGCCACGCCCCTCACACACACTAGCTTTAGCCACGCCCTTCACACACTGGAATAAACGTCTTTTGTGACACAGATGGCTCAGGAGTAAAAGTCTCAGGAGGATTTAGATCAGACTCTGGTTCTGGTCCTGGTCTAACTCTGGCCCAAATCCGACACTCATTTCCTCGTGGACGGCCGATTAGTCCTGTCACGTGTCAATCATAGAACGCACCTACTGCACCTGCAGAGCCTTGTTCACCTGCAGCCTTTCCCCCCGCAGCACGGGGGAGTGGCATGTGCACGGGGGAGTGGCATGCGCACGGGGGAGTGGCATGAGCACGGGGGAGTGGCATGAGCACGGGGGAGTGGCATGAGCACGGGGGAGTGGCATGCGCACGGGGGAGTGGCATGCGCACGGGGGAGTGGCATGTGCACGGGGGAGTGGCATGCGCACGGGGGAGTGGCATGCGCACGGGGGAGTGGCATGAGCACGGGGGAGTGGCATGAGCACGGGGGAGTGGCTTGAGCACGGGGGAGTGGCATGTGCACGGGGGAGGGGCATGTGCACGGGGGAGTGGCATGAGCACGGGGGAGTGGCATGAGCACGGGGGAGTGGCATGAGCACGGGGGAGGGGCATGTGCACGGGGGAGTGGCATGAGCACGGGGGAGTGGCATGAGCACGGGGGAGTGGCATGAGCACGGGGGAGGGGCATGAGCACGGGGGAGTGGCATGTGCACGGGGGAGTGGCATGAGCACGGGGGAGTGGCATGAGCACGGGGGAGTGGCATGAGCACGGGGGAGTGGCATGAGCACGGGGGAGTGGCATGAGCACGGGGGAGTGGCATGAGCACGGGGGAGTGGCATGAGCACGGGGGAGTGGCATGAGCACTTCCGCCTGAGTTCTCAAAACGTCCATTCGGCCTTTAATTATGATTAAACTTAGTCCAAACTACAGGCCCAGGGGCCAAATGCGGTCCAAACAAAAAGTTGTACTTTTTAAAGTAAAATTGGAAGAATTTATGCTTTTCGATGTCGACCAAATATTAATATTAACTTAAGACTTATTAAAGCTGAAGGAATGCAAACTATGTCAAATGCAACATTTCAAATGATTCACTTGACCCCTGCCCCTGCCCCTGCCCCTGACACATTCCCCAAAGTTTTTAACTTATACTAAACACACGGCTGAAAAAAGCAGACACATTTTAAAGAAAAGATTTTTATGAAAACAAAGATTCAGGAAGTGGCTCCTTCACAATAAGAGCCTAAAGTTGCTTCTACAGGAGTTTGTCCTTTAAAATCACAGCTGCAGAGCATCATGGGAGTCCTGCAGGTGATTACATCACTGTGCGTTGCCGTGGAAACCTCAGAGTTCAGTTTAGTCTTTAAAAAAACAAATCTCGTCCGGCATGACTCTGTGCCGCTCTGTGATTGGACGATCAGTCACTGCGCCGCTCTGTGATTGGACGATCAGTCACTGCGCCGCTCTGTGATTGGACGATCAGTCACTGCGCCGCTCTGTGATTGGACGATCAGTCACTGCGCCGCTCTGTGATTGGACGATCAGTCACTGTCGGAGCCGACAGCCGACGAGCCTTTCCTCTTCCTCTTCGGAGCCTTGGGTTTAGAGTCTTCCTCCTCCTGAAGGAAACGAGACAAGGTGAGAGTGTGTGTGTCTCTGTGTGTTGTGTGTGTTGTGTCTCTGTGTGTTGTGTTTCTGTGTGTTGTGTCTCTGTGTGTTGTGTCTCTGTGTGTGTGTCTCTGTGTGTTGTGTTTCTGTGTGTTGTGTCTCTGTGTGTTGTGTCTCTGTGTGTTGTGTTTCTGTGTGTTGTGTCTCTGTGTGTTGTGTCTCTGTGTGTGTGTCTCTGTGTGTTGTGTCTCTCTGTGTTGTGTGTGTTGTGTCTCTCTGTGTTGTGTGTGTTGTGTCTCTCTGTGTTGTGTGTGTTGTGTCTCTGTGTGTTGTGTCTCTGTGTGTTGTGTTTCTGTGTGTTGTGTCTCTGTGTGTTGTGTTTCTGTGTGTTGTGTCTCTGTGTGTTGTGTCTCTGTGTGTTGTGTTTCTGTGTGTTGTGTCTCTGTGTGTTGTGTCTCTGTGTGTGTGTCTCTGTGTGTTGTGTTTCTGTGTGTTGTGTCTCTGTGTGTTGTGTCTCTGTGTGTTGTGTTTCTGTGTGTTGTGTCTCTGTGTGTTGTGTCTCTGTGTGTGTGTCTCTGTGTGTTGTGTCTCTCTGTGTTGTGTGTGTTGTGTCTCTCTGTGTTGTGTGTGTTGTGTCTCTCTGTGTTGTGTGTGTTGTGTCTCTGTGTGTTGTGTCTCTGTGTGTTGTGTTTCTGTGTGTTGTGTCTCTGTGTGTTGTGTTTCTGTGTGTTGTGTCTCTGTGTGTTGTGTCTCTGTGTGTTGTGTTTCTGTGTGTTGTGTCTCTGTGTGTTGTGTCTCTGTGTGTTGTGTTGTGTGTCTCACTGAGGCGCTGCTGCTGGCGCTCTCTTCTTCAGTGGTTACAGTTGCAGTGGGCGGAGCCGCTCCTTTTCTCTGTCGAGGGCTCGAGGCGGCGGCCGCTTTTCGTCGAGACTTTGGGGGTTTGTTCTGAGCGTCCTCGAACTCCTCAGCCAATGAGAACAAGTCACTGAACCTGAAACACCATGTTAGCCTCGTTAGCTTGCGAGGGTAGCGGGGCCATGTTAGCCTCGTTAGCTTGCGAGGGTAGCGGGGCCATGTTAGCCTCGGGTAGCGGGGCCATGTTAGCCTCGGGTAGCGGGGCCATGTTAGCCTCGTTAGCTTGCGAGGCCATGTTAGCCTCGGGTAGCGGGGCCATGTTAGCCTCGGGTAGCGGGGCCATGTTAGCCTCGGGTAGCGGGGCCATGTTAGCCTCGGGTAGCGGGGCCATGTTAGCCTCGGGTAGCGGGGCCATGTTAGCCTCGTTAGCTTGTGTGTGCTTCCCTTTATTTGGTTAAAAATGATTTAAAAGTCTGAATGTTCGTTTTTATTAATTTAATTAATCGTTTAATGTAAAAGACTAAAATAATCATTAGTTGCAGCTCTAACAAACGTGACCATGTGACCCGTCTGAGCAGCTGAAGGAGCAGCAGCTGTGACCATGTGACCCGTCTGAGCAGCTGAAGGAGCAGCAGCTGTGACCATGTGACCCGTCTGAGCAGCTGAAGGAGCAGCAGCTGTGACCATGTGACCCGTCTGAGCAGCTGAAGGAGCAGCAGCTGTGACCATGTGACCCGTCTGAGCAGCTGAAGGAGCAGCAGCTGTGACCATGTGACCCGTCTGAGCAGCTGAAGGAGCAGCAGCAGTGATTGTGCGAGTACCTCATCTTGTGGGCCTCGTCGCAGCTCGCCTGAACATGCTGCAGCGCCTGAAGGATCGGCGTCTGAGAGAAAACTGAACACCAACAAAGCATTAGTGAAGGCACAGAAGGAACCATGCAGCTGTCTACAGACACCTTACAGCTGGTCTTGACATGGCACACTACAGTGAACCTTACAGCTGCCTTGATATTGCACAGTAGAGTGAACCTTACAGCGGTCTTGACATTGCACAGTAGAGTGAACCTTACAGCTGTCTTGACATTGCACAGTAGAGTGAACCTTACAGCTGTTCTTGACGTTGCACAGTAGAGTGAACCTTACAGCTGTCTTGACGTTGCACAGTAGAGTGAACCTTACAGCTGTCTTGACATTGCACAGTAGAGTGAACCTTACAGCTGTTCTTGACGTTGCACAGACTCAGTCGGAGGTTGTCCAGATGCTCCAGAATCTGCTCCAGAGTCAGTTGAGCCAGTTTACTGCTGGAGCTGCGCAGACTGAGACACAGACACACGACTGTTACGCGCACGACTGTTACGCACGACCTCGGGCCTCGGACCTCGGGCCTCGGGCCTCGGGCCTCGGGCCTCGGGCCTCGGGCCTCAGACCTCGGGCCTCAGACCTCGGGCCTCAGACCTCGGGCCTCAGACCTCGGGCCTCAGACCTCGGGCCTCAGACCTCGGGCCTCAGACCTCGGGCCTCGGACCTCGGGCCTCGGACCTCGGGCCTCGGGCCTCGGGCCTCGGGCCTCGGGCCTCAGACCTCGGACCTCGGGCCTCGGGCCTCGGGCCTCACCTCTGTCTCTTGCGTGGTTGGCTGTTGTTCTTGATGAGTTGGGCCTTGATGTGTTCTCCCAGCGTCTCGTCGTGTCTCGTGGCCCAGTGTCTCAGGAGGCTCGTGGTGAAGTGGTCCTCAGGGTGACACGGACGAGACAGGACCATCTTCACCATCTCCTCTGAAGGTCTGAGGAGGAGGAGAGGGAGGAGGAAGAGGGAGGACGACGAGGGGGAGGAGGAGGAGGAGGAGGAGGAGGAGGAGGAGGAGGAGGAGGAGGAAGAGGAAGAGGAGGAGGAGGAGGAAGAGGAAGAGGAGGAGGAGGAGAGGGAGGAGGACGAGGGGGAGGAGGAGGAGGAGGAGGAGGAAGAGGAAGAGGAGGAGGAAGAGGAGGAGGAGGAGGAGGAGGAGGAGGAGGAGGAGGAGGAGGAGGAGGAGGAGGAGGAGGAGGAGGAGGAGGAAGAGGAAGAGGAGTGTGATTTACACTTGAGTTGCAGATGAACAGAATCGTGTGGATCTCCAGCTCTTACTTTTCTCGTCTCAGCTGCAGCAACAAACACGACAGAGCCTCAGGATGTTCTGGAACAGTCACAAATATATGAAGGTACTGCACTGCGGGCACCAGTATGACGAGTATTTGAAGTACTCATACCCTTGTACTTCAGATGTTGCAGTATTGGGATGATGGTCTCCAGAGCGATGCTGTGAGCCAGGAACAACTGCCACGTGCTGTACTGCTCAAAGGTCTCCCAGTCCAACGATTGAACTGAAACCAGAGCCACGCTTACACCAGAGGCCCCCAGAATCCACCAGAGGCCCCCAGAGTCCACCAGAGGCCCCCAGAGTCCACCAGAGAGCCTGAGAGTCCACCAGAGGCCCCCAGAGTCCACCAGAGGCCCCCAGAGTCCACCAGAGAGCCCGAGAGTCCACCAGAGGCCCCCAGAGTCCACCAGAGGCCCCCAGAGTCCACCAGAGGCCCCCAGAGTCCACCAGAGAGCCCCAGATATCCACCAGAGAGCCCCAGAGTCCACCAGAGGCCCCCAGAGTCCACCAGAGGCCCCCAGAGTCCACCAGAGAGCCCGAGAGTCCACCAGAGGCCCCCAGAGTCCACCAGAGGCCCCCAGAGTCCACCAGAGGCCCCCAGAGTCCACCAGAGAGCCCCAGATATCCACCAGAGAGCCCCAGAGTCCACCAGAGGCCCCCAGAGTCCACCAGAGGCCCCCAGAGTCCACCAGAGAGCCCGAGAGTCCACCAGAGGCCCCCAGAGTCCACCAGAGGCCCCCAGAGAGCCCCAGATATCCACCAGAGAGCCCCAGATATCCACCAGAGAGCCCCAGAGTCCACCAGAGGCCCCCAGAGTCCACCAGAGGCCCCCAGAGTCCACCAGAGAGCCCGAGAGTCCACCAGAGGCCCCCAGAGTCCACCAGAGGCCCCCAGAGTCCACCAGAGAGCCCGAGAGTCCACCAGAGGCCCCCAGAGTCCACCAGAGGCCCCCAGAGTCCACCAGAGAGCCCCAGATATCCACCAGAGAGCCCCAGAGTCCACCAGAGGCCCCCAGAGTCCACCAGAGGCCCCCAGAGTCCACCAGAGAGCCCGAGAGTCCACCAGAGGCCCCCAGAGTCCACCAGAGGCCCCCAGAGTCCACCAGAGGCCCCCAGAGTCCACCAGAGAGCCCCAGATATCCACCAGAGAGCCCCAGAGTCCACCAGAGGCCCCCAGAGTCCACCAGAGGCCCCCAGAGTCCACCAGAGGCCCCCAGAGTCCACCAGAGAGCCCGAGAGTCCACCAGAGGCCCCCAGAGTCCACCAGAGAGCCCCAGATATCCACCAGAGAGCCCCAGATATCCACCAGAGAGCCCCAGATATCCACCAGAGAGCCCCAGAGTCCACCAGAGGCCCCCAGAGTCCACCAGAGAGCCCGAGAGTCCACCAGAGAGCCCGAGAGTCCACCAGAGGCCCCCAGAGTCCACCAGAGGCCCCCAGAGTCCACCAGAGAGTCCACCAGAGGCCCCCAGAGTCCACCAGAGGCCCCCAGAGTCCACCAGAGGCCCCCAGAGTCCACCAGAGAGCCCCAGATATCCACCAGAGAGCCCCAGAGTCCACCAGAGGCCCCCAGAGTCCACCAGAGAGCCCGAGAGTCCACCAGAGGCCCCCAGAGTCCACCAGAGGCCCCCAGAGAGCCCCAGATATCCACCAGAGAGCCCCAGATATCCACCAGAGAGCCCCAGAGTCCACCAGAGTCCACCAGAGGCCCCCAGAGTCCACCAGAGGCCCCCAGAGTCCACCAGAGGCCCCCAGAGTCCACCAGAGAGCCCCAGATATCCACCAGAGAGCCCCAGATATCCACCAGAGAGCCCCAGAGTCCACCAGAGGCCCCCAGAGTCCACCAGAGGCCCCCAGAGTCCACCAGAGGCCCCCAGAGTTCAGAATCCCCCACCCCAGAGCCCAGAAGAGCTTAGTTTAAACTCACTGAGAATGTTGAGCACAGAGTCTTTCCGGAACATCACCAGGTTCCCCATCATCACATGACACATCAGCTCCTGCAGCTGTTCAGACACATACATAAGTGACACATCAGCTCCTGCAGCAGTTCAGACACATACATAAGTCACACATCAGCTCCTGCAGCAGTTCAGACACATACATAAGTCACACATCAGCTCCTGCAGCAGTTCAGACACATACATAAGTCACACATCAGCTCCTGCAGCTGTTCAGACACATACATAAGTCACACATCAGCTTCTGCAGCTGTTCAGACACATAAGTCACACATCAGCTCCTGCAGCTGTTCAGACACATACATAAGTCACACATCAGCTCCTGCAGCTGTTCAGACACATACATAAGTCACACATCAGCTCCTGCAGCTTTTCAGACACATACATAAGTCACACATCAGCTCCTGCAGCTGTTCAGACACATACATAAGTCACACATCAGCTCCTGCAGCTGTTCAGACACATACATAAGTCACACATCAGCTCCTGCAGCAGTTCAGACACATACATAAGTCACACATCAGCTCCTGCAGCTGTTCAGACACATACATAAGTCACACATCAGCTCCTGCAGCTGTTCAGACACATACATAAGTCACACATCAGCTCCTGCAGCTGTTCAGACACATACATAAGTCACACATCAGCTCCTGCAGCTGTTCAGACACATACATAAGTCACACATCAGCTCCTGCAGCTGTTCAGACACATACATAAGTCACACATCAGCTCCTGCAGCTGTTCAGACACATACATAAGTCACACATCAGCTCCTGCAGCAGTTCAGACACATACATAAGTCACACATCAGCTCCTGCAGCAGTTCAGACACATACATAAGTCACACATCAGCTCCTGCAGCAGTTCAGACACATACATAAGTCACACATCAGCTCCTGCAGCTGTTCAGACACATACATAAGTCACACATCAGCTTCTGCAGCTGTTCAGACACATAAGTCACACATCAGCTCCTGCAGCTGTTCAGACACATACATAAGTCACACATCAGCTTCTGCAGCTGTTCAGACACATAAGTCACACATCAGCTCCTGCAGCTGTTCAGACACATACATAAGTCACACATCAGCTCCTGCAGCTGTTCAGACACATAAGTCACACATCAGCTCCTGCAGCTGTTCAGACACATACATAAGTCACACATCAGCTCCTGCAGCTGTTCAGACACATAAGTCACACATCAGCTCCTGCAGCTGTTCAGACACATACATAAGTCACACATCAGCTTCTGCAGCTGTTCAGACACATAAGTCACACATCAGCTCCTGCAGCTGTTCAGACACATACATAAGTCACACATCAGCTTCTGCAGCTGTTCAGACACATAAGTCACACATCAGCTCCTGCAGCTGTTCAGACACATACATAAGTCACACATCAGCTCCTGCAGCTGTTCAGACATGGCACATTTGAATTAATATAAAAGTCCCATTTAGTCCAAAGTCGGTCAAATTTGTCCATTTCCAAATGAAGTCTGAATGCCTGATGTCTGTCCCTCTCTCAGTCCTTGATCGTTGGTGATGTTTGGGTCATCAAAAGTACATACTAAAGTACATTCTAAAGTACAGTCTAAAGTACATTCTAAAGTACAGTCTAAAGTGCATTCCAAAGTACATTTTAAAGTACATTCTAAAGTGCATTCCAAAGTACATTTTAAAGTACATACAAAAGTACAGTCTAAAGTACAGTCTAAAGTACAGTCTAAAGTACAGTCTAAAGTACAGTCTAAAGTACATTTTAAAGTACAGTCTAAAGTACATACTAAAGTACAGTCTAAAGTACAGTCTAAAGTACAGTCTAAAGTACAGTCTAAAGTACAGTCTAAAGTACAGTCTAAAGTACATTTTAAAGTACAGTCTAAAGTACATACTAAAGTACAGTCTAAAGTGCATTCCAAAGTACATTTTAAAGTACATACTAAAGTACAGTCTAAAGTACAGTCTAAAGTACAGTCTAAAGTACATTTTAAAGTACAGTCTAAAGTACATTTTAAAGTACATTTTAAAGTACAGTCTAAAGTACAGTCTAAAGTACAGTCTAAAGTACAGTCTAAAGTACATTTTAAAGTACAGTCTAAAGTACATTCTAAAGTACAGTCTAAAGTGCATTCCAAAGTACATTTTAAAGTACATACTAAAGTACAGTCTAAAGTACATTTTAAAGTACAGTCTAAAGTACAGTCTAAAGTACATTTTAAAGTACAGTCTAAAGTACAGTCTAAAGTACAGTCTAAAGTACATTTTAAAGTACAGTCTAAAGTACATTCTAGTGTGTGAGCAACAGGAGCAGAGACAGGAGCAGAGACAGGAGCAGAGACAGGAGCAGAGACAGGAGCAGAGACAGGAGCAGAGACGGGAGCAGAGACGGGAGCAGAGACAGGTGTGGCCCTGTCGTCCCTCTGGGTCTGGAATGGGATCATTGGGGCGTTAATGAAACTCAGTCTGTATCATTTTTATTCTTTCCTCGTAATCTCCAATGCCTTTGTCTGATTGGTTGATCCGCCCGTCAATCACTCCCTGTGTAAATTGGAGCGACTTGATTGGCTCCAGACCAAAGGGTGTGGTCTTGTCCCTGCAGTACCTGAGTCGAGTCGATCACAGCCACGATCATGTTCAGCAGCTCTCCGCTCCGAAGGGTCTCGTCTGGAAACTACAAGAGACACTGTTACCATCCAGGCCCCTCCCCCTGTGCGTCAGATGCCCCTCCCCCTGTGCGTCAGATGCCCCTCCCCCTGTGCGTCAGATGCCCCTCCCCCTGTGCGTCAGATGCCCCTCCCCCTGTGCGTCAGATGCCCCTCCCCCTGTGCGACAGATGCCCCTCCCCCTGTGCGACAGATGCCCCTCCCCCTGTGCGACAGATGCCCCTCCCCCTGTGCGACAGATGCCCCTCCCCCTGTGCGACAGATGCCCCTCCCCCTGTGCGACAGATGCCCTTCCCCCTGTGCGACAGATGCCCCTCCCCGTGCGTCAGATGCCCCTCCCCCTGTGCGACAGATGCCCCTCCCCGTGCGTCAGATGCCCCTCCCCGTGCGACAGATGCCCCTCCCCCTGTGCGACAGATGCCCCTCCCCCTGTGCGACAGATGCCCCTCCCCCTGTGCGACAGATGCCCCTCCCCCTGTGCGTCAGATGCCCCTCCCCCTGTGCGACAGATGCCCCTCCCCCTGTGCGACAGATGCCCCTCCCCCTGTGCGACAGATGCCCTTCCCCCTGTGCGTCAGATGCCCCTCCCCCTGTGCGACAGATGCCCCTCCCCCTGTGCAACAGATGCCCCTCCCCCTGTGCGTCAGATGCCCCTCCCCGTGCGTCAGATGCCCTTCCCCCTGTGCGTCAGATGCCCTTCCCCCTGTGCGTCAGATGCCCCTCCCCGTGCGTCAGCTGCCCCTCCCCCTGTGCGTCAGATGCCCCTCCCCGTGCGTCAGATGCCCTTCCCCCTGTGCGTCAGATGCCCTTCCCCCTTTGCGACAGATGCCCCTCCCCCTGTGCGTCAGATGCCCCTCCCCCTGTGCGTCAGATGCCCCTCCCCGTGCGTCAGATGCCCCTCCCCCTGTGCGTCAGATGCCCCTCCCCGTGCGTCAGATGCCCCTCCCCCTGTGCGTCAGATGCCCCTCCCCGTGCGTCAGATGCCCTTCCCCCTGTGCGTCAGATGCCCCTCCCCGTGCGTCAGATGCCCCTCCCCCTGTGCGTCAGATGCCCCTCCCCGTGCGTCAGAGGCCCCTCCCCCTGTGCGTCAGATGCCCCTCCCCCTGTGCGTCAGATGCCCCTCCCCCTGTGCGTCAGATGCCCCTCCCCCTGTGCGTCAGATGCCCCTCCCCCTGTGCGTCAGATGCCCCTCCCCCTGTGCGTCAGATGCCCCTCCCCCTGTGCGTCAGATGCCCCTCCCCCTGTGCGACAGATGCCCCTCCCCCTGTGCGACAGATGCCCCTCCCCCTGTGTGTCAGAGGCCCCTCCCTCACCTCAGTGTAGATGGAGGGTGTGAGGAAGCAGAGCAGTCTGACGTCGTCCTCTTGACAGGCTTTCATGTCCATCATGAGGCAAGTGTGAAGATCTCCCAGAGCTGTGGCCTGAGCGAACGACTCGTACAGAAGCATCTTCCCATTCGCCGCTTTACTGTCCACGGCACGGGAAGAACATGAAACGACACGGGAAGAACATGAAACGACACGGGAAGAACATGAAACGACATGAACATGAAACGACACGGGGAGAACATGAAACGACACGGGGAGAACATGAAACGACACGGGGAGAACATGAAACGACACGGGAAGAACATGAAACAACACGGGGAGAACATGAAACGACACGAACATGAAACGACATGAACATGAAACGACATGAACATGAAACGACATGAACATGAAACGACATGAACATGAAACGACATGAACATGAAACGACACGGGGAGAACATGAAACGACACGGGGAGAACATGAAACAACACGGGGAGAACATGAAACGACACGAACATGAAACGACATGAACATGAAACGACATGAACATGAAACGACATGAACATGAAACGACACGGGGAGAACATGAAACGATACAATGCTTTACTGTCAATACAAGAATACAAATGAAAACAAACAAGAGAGAAGGGCAAGTCCAAACCTGGTCTCTTACCTGGCTTTGAGGTAGTAGAGCAGGTGATATCCGATCTTGGGCTGTTTCTGGTAAAGTTCTGCCAAAAGATCGAGCAGAACAGAGAAGCCACTGTTGTCCTCCTGCATCAGGATCAGGTTTCTGAAGATCAGACACACAGGCTTCCCCACGGACTCCTCTAAAGACCTGAAGGAGAACACAGGACTTCTTCTTACAGACTGGGAGGAGCTACGAGCGTGTTTGGACATTACAGACTGGGAGGAGCTACGAGCGTGTTTGGACATTACAGACTGGGAGGAGCTACGAGCGTGTTTGGACATTACAGACTGGGAGGAGCTACGAGCGTGTTTGGACATTACAGACTGGGAGGAGCTACGAGCGTGTTTGGATATTACAGACTGGGAGGAGCCGGTGAAAGCGCTGCAAAGATGCAAAGTATGGGTTTAGCAGGGAGATGTCGAGAGCTAGATCTCACCAACTACAAGCCCAGAGCCCCCCATGCCGCAGACTGACACAGATCTTAATAGATTTGTCCAAACAAAACTGAACAAACAGCAGCAGTAAAGTGATAATAAAGCAGTAGCAGTATAATACTGTAGAAGTAGTTCTAGTAGAAGTACTGACTCCTCTGTGATCTCGTCTGGTAAAACGTCTCCTCTGAAGTGTTCTTTAAATAGCTCCGACAAACAACAGGCCAACGCCGACATCTGCTCCTGGTCAAAGTCGTCCTGACAACATAAAGAGACGAGAGGTTAGGATACTAGAGAGGAGACAAGAGGTTAAGATACTAGAGAGGAGACGAGAGGTTAGGATACTAGAGAGGAGACGAGAGGTTAAGATACTAGAGAGGAGACGAGAGGTTAGGATACTAGAGAGGAGACGAGAGGTTAGGATACTAGAGAGGAGACGAGAGGTTAAGATACTAGAGAGGAGACGAGAGGTTAAGATACTAGAGAGGAGACGAGAGGTTAGGATACTAGAGAGGAGACGAGAGGTTAGGATACTAGAGAGGAGACGAGAGGTTAAGATACTAGAGAGGAGACGAGAGGTTAAGATACTAGAGAGGAGACGAGAGGTTAGGATACTAGAGAGGAGACGAGAGGTTAAGATACTAGAGAGGAGACGAGAGGTTAAGATACTAGAGAGGAGACGAGAGGTTAGGATACTAGAGAGGAGACGAGAGGTTAGGATACTAGAGAGGAGACGAGAGGTTAAGATACTAGAGAGGAGACGAGAGGTTAAGATACTAGAGAGGAGACGAGAGGTTAGGATACTAGAGAGGAGACGAGAGGTTAAGATACTAGAGAGGAGACGAGAGGTTAAGATACTAGAGAGGAGACGAGAGGTTAGGATACTAGAGAGGAGACGAGAGGTTAGGATACTAGAGAGGAGACGAGAGGTTAGGATAATACAAGAGAGGAGACGAGAGGTTAGGATACTAGAGAGGAGACGAGAGGTTAGGATACAAGAGAGGAGACGAGAGGTTAGGATACTAGAGAGGAGACGAGAGGTTAGGATACTAGAGAGGAGACGAGAGGTTTAAGAGACGAGATGTTAGGACACTAGAGGAGACAAGGGGAGAAGGACACACGGGGTTAGGACACACGGGGTTAGGACACTAGAGTTCTTACCTCCAGGACCTGGTCCACGATCTCCTGCATCACTTCACACTGAGTCTCTGTGTCACTGAAACAAACACGACACGTGGTCATTTAAAGAATACAAGCTAATGAAGCTAATGAAGCTAATGAAGCTAACGTGGCTAACACCTGCACTCGCCGGGTGTTCAGCGTGATATTCTAAAGAGGAGGAGCCATGCGGTGCCCGAGCGTTACCATGGAGCTCCCTCCAGAGCGTTACCATGGAGCTCCCTCCAGGGCGTTACCATGGAGCTCCCTCCAGAGCGTTACCATGGAGCTCCCTCCAGGGCGTTACCATGGAGCTCCCTCCAGAGCGTTACCATGGAGCTCCCTCCAGGGCGTTACCATGGAGCTCCCTCCAGGGCGTTACCATGGAGCTCCCTCCAGGGCGTTACCATGGAGCTCCCTCCAGGGCGTTACCATGGAGCTCCCTCCAGGGCGTTACCATGGAGCTCCCTCCAGGGCGTTACCATGGAGCTCCCTCCAGGGCGTTACCATGGAGCTCCCTCCAGAGCGTTACCATGGAGCTCCCTCCAGGGCGTTACCATGGAGCTCCCTCCAGGGCGTTACCATGGAGCTCCCTCCAGGGCGTTACCATGGAGCTCCCTCCAGGGCGTTACCATGGAGCTCCCTCCAGAGCGTTACCATGGAGCTCCCTCCAGAGCGTTACCATGGAGCTCCCTCCAGAGCGTTACCATGGAGCTCCCTCCAGGGCGTTACCATGGAGCAGCAATGAGGGGCCAATAAGCTTTACATTTATATTATTGAATCCATTTGTGGCCATTATATTTTATGTTTAAATTAATCTGATTAAAGTTAATTGTAATAAAACTACATTTTCCTGTCACAGAACATTATCAACATTAATAAATACAAATGACCTTCTCCTCCCCCTCAGCTCCTCCCCCTCGGCCCTCAGCTCCTCCCCCTCGGCCCTCAGCTCCTCCCCCTCGGCCCTCAGCTCCCCCCCCCTCGGCCCTCAGCTCCCCCCCCCTCGGCCCTCAGCTCCCCCCCCCTCGGCCCTCAGCTCCTCCCCCTCGGCCCCCCCCCCCTCGGCCCTCAGCTCCCCCCCCCTCGGCCCTCAGCTCCCCCCCCTCGGCCCTCAGCTCCCCCCCCTCGGCCCTCAGCTCCCCCCCCCCTCGGCCCTCAGCTCCCTCCCCTCGGCCCTCAGCTCCCCCCCCTCGGCCCTCAGCTCCCCCCCCTCGGCCCTCAGCTCCTCCCCTCGGCCCTCAGCTCCTCCCCCCCTCGGCCCTCAGCTCCCTCCCCTCGGCCCTCAGCTCCCCCCCCTCGGCCCTCAGCTCCTCCCCCTCGGCCCTCAGCTCCCCCCCCTCGGCCCTCAGCTCCCCCCCCCCTCGGCCCTCAGCTCCCCCCCCCTCGGCCCTCAGCTCCCTCCCCTCGGCCCTCAGCTCCCCCCCCTCGGCCCTCAGCTCCCCCCCCTCGGCCCTCAGCTCCCCCCCTCGGCCCTCAGCTCCTCCCCTCGGCCCTCAGCTCCTCCCCCCCCTCGGCCCTCAGCTCCTCCCCCCCCCTCGGCCCTCAGCTCCTCCCCCCCCTCGGCCCTCAGCTCCTCCCCCCCTCGGCTCTCAGCTCCTCCCCCCCCTCGGCCCTCAGCTCCTCCCCCTCGGCCCTCAGCTCCTCCCCCTCGGCTCTCAGCTCCTCCCCCTCGGCCCTCAGCTCCTCCCCCTCGGCCCTCAGCTCCTCCCCCCCCCCGGCCCTCAGCTCCTCCCCCCCTCGGCTCTCAGCTCCTCCCCCTCGGCCCTCAGCTCCTCCCCCTTGGCCCTCAGCTCCTCCCCCTCGGCTCTCAGCTCCTCCCCCTCGGCCCTCAGCTCCTCCCCCTCGGCCCTCAGCTCCTCCCCCCCCCCCCGGCCCTCAGCTCCTCCCCCCCTCGGCCCTCAGCTCCTCCCCCTCGGCTCTCAGCTCCTCCCCCTCGGCCCTCAGCTCCTCCCCCTCGGCCCTCAGCTCCTCCCCCTCGGCTCTCAGCTCCTCCCCCTCCAGTGGTTTGTACCTGGTTTTCTGCAGCTGCTGCACCCGGTCCTTCATGCTGTCCTCTAATTGGTCGAGCCAGGGTGTGATGTCAGCAGGCTCCTCTACAATGGCCTCTCTGATTGGATGGAACCGAAACTCACGCTTCTTCCCTGTGAAGTGATGGAAGTTTAGATACAGTACTTTTGTATTGGTAAAGCAATAGAAATAAAGCATAAATGTTGTTATTTGAAACCTTCAGAACAGTGTTTATAGAAAAAGGATTTGGAGATATTTCTTTTGATTTGAGAGACATTTAGAATGAGACACAATAGGTTTATGTTTGAAGACGTTCCTGTTGGATCAGGCTCTGGACCTTTGGTGCTGAGCTCCTCTTCGTCGTCAGAAAACGCCGCCTCTGTGTTGTCGTAACACGCCTCGTCTTTGTCCAGAAGGTTAGAATCCAGAAGAGACGAGTCCTCCAACTTGACTGAGGAGACAAAAGAGACAAAAGAGACGGTGTTACACCAGGGTTAGAGTCAGGACACAAGGCGTGCAGTACCTTCAGTGGGAGGAGAGGGGGCGCTGCAGAACTCAGGGAACCTGTCCCTCAGCATCGCTCGTAACTCTCGGTCCAGTTTGGGATTATCAAAGAGAGGAGCCAAGTGCCTGAGAGCAGAGAAGAAGAAGAGGGACAGGTGAGACTCAACAGAAGACACGGAAGACAGGGAAGACAGGGAAGACAGGGAAGACAGGGAAGACAGGGAAGACACGGAAGACACGGAAGACAGGGAAGACACTGAAGACAGGGAAGACACGGAAGACAGGGAAGACACGGAAGACAGGGAAGACACGGAAGACAGGGAAGACACTGAAGACAGGGAAGACACTGAAGACACGGAAGACACTGAAGACAGGGAAGACACGGAAGACACAGAAGACAGGGAAGACACAGAAGACACGGAAGACACGGAAGACACGGAAGACACTGAAGACACTGAAGACACTGAAGACAGGGAGGACACGGAAGACACGGAAGACACGGAAGACACGGAAGACAGGGAAGACAGGGAAGACACGGAAGACACGGAAGACAGGGAAGACACTGAAGACACTGAAGACACGGAAGACACTGAAGACACGGAAGACAGGGAAGACAGGGAAGACACAGAAGACACGGAAGACACGGAAGACACGGAAGACAGGGAAGACACGGAAGACAGGGAAGACAGGGAAGACACGGAAGACACTGAAGACACGGAAGACACTGAAGACACGGAAGACACGGAAGACAGGGAAGACAGGGAAGACACAGAAGACACGGAAGACACGGAAGACAGGGAAGACACGGAAGACAGGGAAGACAGGGAAGACAGGGAAGACACGGAAGACACGGAAGACAGGGAAGACACTGAAGACACGGAAGACACTGAAGACACGGAAGACACGGAAGACAGGGAAGACAGGGAAGACAGGGAAGACACGGAAGACACGGAAGACACGGAAGACAGGGAAGACACTGAAGACAGGGAAGACAGGGAAGACACTGAAGACACTGAAGACAGGGAAGACACAGAAGACAGGGAAGACACAGAAGAAACGGAAGACACGGAAGACAGGGAAGACACTGAAGACAGGGAAGACACGGAAGACAGGGAAGACACGGAAGACACGGAAGACAGGGAAGACACTGAAGACAGGGAAGACACTGAAGACACTGAAGACAGGGAAGACACAGAAGACAGGGAAGACACAGAAGAAACGGAAGACACGGAAGACAGGGAAGACACTGAAGACAGGGAAGACACTGAAGACAGGGAAGACACGGAAGACACTGAAGACACGGAAGACAGGGAAGACACTGAAGACACTGAAGACAGGGAAGACACGGAAGACACGGAAGACACGGAAGACACTGAAGACACGGAAGACACTGAAGACACGGAAGACCCGGAAGACAGGGAAGACACTGAAGACAGGGAAGACACTGAAGACACGGAAGACACTGAAGACACGGAAGACAGGGAAGACACTGAAGACAGGGAAGACACTGAAGACAGGGAAGACACTGAAGACAGGGAAGACACGGAAGACAGGGAAGACAGGGAAGACAGGGAAGACACTGAAGACAGGGAAGACACTGAAGACAGGGAAGACAGGGAAGACACTGAAGACAGGGAAGACACGGAAGACAGGGAAGACAGGGAAGACAGGGAAGACAGGGAAGACACTGAAGACAGGGAAGACACTGAAGACACGGAAGACACTGAAGACACTGAAGACAGGGAAGACACGGAAGACACGGAAGACAGGGAAGACACAGAAGACACGGAAGACACGGAAGACACTGAAGACAGGGAAGACACGGAAGACACGGAAGACAGGGAAGACACGGAAGACAGGGAAGACAGGGAAGACACGGAAGACACGGAAGACAGGGAAGACACGGAAGACACGGAAGACACGGAAGACACGGAAGACACTGAAGACAGGGAAGACACTGAAGACACTGAAGACACGGAAGACACTGAAGACACGGAAGACACTGAAGACACGGAAGACCCGGAAGACACGGAAGACCCGGAAGACAGGGAAGACACTGAAGACAGGGAAGACACTGAAGACAGGGAAGACACTGAAGACACTGAAGACACGGAAGACAGGGAAGACACTGAAGACAGGGAAGACACTGAAGACAGGGAAGACACTGAAGACAGGGAAGACACGGAAGACAGGGAAGACACGGAAGACAGGGAAGACACGGAAGACACTGAAGACAGGGAAGACACGGAAGACACAGAAGACAGGGAAGACACGGAAGACACGGAAGACACGGAAGACACTGAAGACACTGAAGACAGGGAAGACACGGAAGACAGGGAAGACAGGGAAGACAGGGAAGACACGGAAGACACGGAAGACACTGAAGACACGGAAGACACTGAAGACAGGGAAGACACTGAAGACAGGGAAGACACTGAAGACACTGAAGACAGGGAAGACACGGAAGACACTGAAGACACGGAAGACACTGAAGACAGGGAAGACACTGAAGACACTGAAGACACTGAAGACACTGAAGACAGGGAAGACACTGAAGACAGGGAAGACACTGAAGACACTGAAGACAGGGAAGACACAGAAGACACAGAAGACACAGAAGACACAGAAGACACTGAAGACAGGGAAGACAGGGAAGACAGGGAAGACAGGGAAGACACTGAAGACAGGGAAGACACTGAAGACACGGAAGACACTGAAGACAGGGAAGACACGGAAGACACAGAAGACACAGAAGACAGGGAAGACACAGAAGACACGGAAGACACGGAAGACACGGAAGACACTGAAGACACTGAAGACACTGAAGACACTGAAGACAGGGAAGACACGGAAGACAGGGAAGACAGGGAAGACACGGAAGACACGGAAGACAGGGAAGACACGGAAGACACTGAAGACACTGAAGACACGGAAGACACTGAAGACACGGAAGACAGGGAAGACAGGGAAGACACAGAAGACACGGAAGACACGGAAGACACGGAAGACACGGAAGACAGGGAAGACACGGAAGACAGGGAAGACACGGAAGACACTGAAGACACGGAAGACACGGAAGACACTGAAGACACGGAAGACACGGAAGACAGGGAAGACAGGGAAGACACAGAAGACACGGAAGACACGGAAGACAGGGAAGACACGGAAGACAGGGAAGACACGGAAGACACGGAAGACACGGAAGACAGGGAAGACACGGAAGACACTGAAGACACGGAAGACACTGAAGACACGGAAGACACGGAAGACAGGGAAGACAGGGAAGACAGGGAAGACACGGAAGACACGGAAGACACGGAAGACAGGGAAGACACTGAAGACAGGGAAGACAGGGAAGACACTGAAGACACTGAAGACAGGGAAGACACAGAAGACAGGGAAGACACAGAAGAAACGGAAGACACGGAAGACAGGGAAGACACTGAAGACAGGGAAGACACGGAAGACAGGGAAGACAGGGAAGACACGGAAGACAGGGAAGACACTGAAGACAGGGAAGACACTGAAGACACTGAAGACAGGGAAGACACAGAAGACAGGGAAGACACAGAAGAAACGGAAGACACGGAAGACAGGGAAGACACTGAAGACAGGGAAGACACTGAAGACAGGGAAGACACGGAAGACACTGAAGACACGAAAGACAGGGAAGACACTGAAGACACTGAAGACAGGGAAGACACGGAAGACACGGAAGACACTGAAGACACGGAAGACACTGAAGACACGGAAGACCCGGAAGACCCGGAAGACAGGGAAGACACTGAAGACAGGGAAGACACTGAAGACACGGAAGACACTGAAGACACGGAAGACAGGGAAGACACTGAAGACAGGGAAGACACTGAAGACAGGGAAGACAGGGAAGACACTGAAGACAGGGAAGACACGGAAGACAGGGAAGACAGGGAAGACACTGAAGACAGGGAAGACACTGAAGACAGGGAAGACAGGGAAGACACTGAAGACAGGGAAGACACGGAAGACAGGGAAGACAGGGAAGACAGGGAAGACACTGAAGACAGGGAAGACACTGAAGACAGGGAAGACACTGAAGACACGGAAGACACTGAAGACACTGAAGACAGGGAAGACAGGGAAGACACGGAAGACACAGAAGACAGGGAAGACACAGAAGACACGGAAGACACGGAAGACACTGAAGACAGGGAAGACACGGAAGACACGGAAGACAGGGAAGACACGGAAGACAGGGAAGACAGGGAAGACACGGAAGACACGGAAGACAGGGAAGACAGGGAAGACACGGAAGACACGGAAGACACTGAAGACAGGGAAGACACTGAAGACACTGAAGACACTGAAGACACTGAAGACACGGAAGACACTGAAGACACGGAAGACCCGGAAGACACGGAAGACCCGGAAGACAGGGAAGACACTGAAGACAGGGAAGACACTGAAGACAGGGAAGACACTGAAGACACTGAAGACACGGAAGACAGGGAAGACACTGAAGACAGGGAAGACACTGAAGACAGGGAAGACACTGAAGACAGGGAAGACACGGAAGACAGGGAAGACACGGAAGACAGGGAAGACACGGAAGACACTGAAGACAGGGAAGACACGGAAGACACAGAAGACAGGGAAGACACGGAAGACACGGAAGACACTGAAGACAGGGAAGACACGGAAGACAGGGAAGACAGGGAAGACAGGGAAGACAGGGAAGACACGGAAGACACGGAAGACACTGAAGACACGGAAGACACGGAAGACACTGAAGACAGGGAAGACACTGAAGACAGGGAAGACACTGAAGACACTGAAGACAGGGAAGACACGGAAGACACTGAAGACACGGAAGACACTGAAGACAGGGAAGACACTGAAGACACTGAAGACACTGAAGACACTGAAGACACTGAAGACACTGAAGACAGGGAAGACAGGGAAGACACTGAAGACAGGGAAGACACTGAAGACACTGAAGACAGGGAAGACACAGAAGACACAGAAGACACAGAAGACACTGAAGACACAGAAGACACTGAAGACAGGGAAGACAGGGAAGACAGGGAAGACAGGGAAGACACAGAAGACAGGGAAGACACTGAAGACACGGAAGACAAGGAAGACACAGAAGACAGGGAAGACACAGAAGACACAGAAGACACTGAAGACAGGGAAGACAGGGAAGACAGGGAAGACACAGAAGACAGGGAAGACACTGAAGACACGGAAGACACGGAAGACACGGAAGACACTGAAGACAGGGAAGACACTGAAGACACTGAAGACACTGAAGACACTGAAGACAGGGAAGACAGGGAAGACACAGAAGACAGGGAAGACACTGAAGACACTGAAGACAGGGAAGACACAGAAGACACTGAAGACAGGGAAGACAGGGAAGACAGGGAAGACACTGAAGACAGGGAAGACACTGAAGACACTGAAGACAGGGAAGACACAGAAGACAGGGAAGACACTGAAGACACTGAAGACAGGGAAGACACAGAAGACACAGAAGACACTGAAGACAGGGAAGACAGGGAAGACAGGGAAGACAGGGAAGACACAGAAGACAGGGAAGACACTGAAGACACGGAAGACAAGGAAGACACAGAAGACAGGGAAGACACAGAAGACACAGAAGACACAGAAGACACTGAAGACAGGGAAGACAGGGAAGACAGGGAAGACACAGAAGACAGGGAAGACACTGAAGACACGGAAGACAAGGAAGACACTGAAGACAGGTAAGAAACTGAAGACAGGGAAGACACTGAAGACAGGTAAGACACTGAAGACAGGGAAGACACTGAAGACACAAAAGACACTGAAGACAGGGAAGACACTGAAGACAGGGAAGACACTGAAGACAGGGAAAACTCTGAAGACAGGGAAGACACTGAAGACAGGGAAGACACAGAAGACAGGGAAGACACTGAAGACACAGAAGACAGGGAAGACACTGAAGACAGGGAAGACACTGAAGACAGGGAAGACACTGAAGACAGGGAAGACACGGAAGACAGGGAAGACACTGAAGACAGGGAAGACACTGAAGACAGGGAAGACACTGAAGACACAGAAGACAGGGAAGACACTGAAGACAGGGAAGACACTGAAGACAGGGAAGACACGGAAGACACTGAAGACAGGGAAGACACGGAAGACAGGGAAGACACGGAAGACACTGAAGACAGGGAAGACACGGAAGACACAGAAGACAGGGAAGACACAGAAGACACGGAAGACACGGAAGACACGGAAGACACTGAAGACACTGAAGACAGGGAAGACACGGAAGACACGGAAGACACGGAAGACAGGGAAGACACGGAAGACAGGGAAGACACGGAAGACACTGAAGACACGGAAGACACGGAAGACACTGAAGACAGGGAAGACACTGAAGACAGGGAAGACACGGAAGACACTGAAGACACGGAAGACACGGAAGACACTGAAGACACTGAAGACAGGGAAGACACTGAAGACACTGAAGACACTGAAGACAGGGAAGACAGGGAAGACAGGGAAGACAGGGAAGACACTGAAGACACTGAAGACAGGGAAGACACAGAAGACACAGAAGACACGGAAGACAGGGAAGACAGGGAAGACACAGAAGACAGGGAAGACACGGAAGACACGGAAGACACGGAAGACAGGGAAGACAGGGAAGACACGGAAGACACTGAAGACACGGAAGACACGGAAGACACTGAAGACAGGGAAGACACTGAAGACAGGGAAGACACTGAAGACAGGGAAGACACTGAAGACACTGAAGACAGGGAAGACACGGAAGACACTGAAGACACGGAAGACACTGAAGACAGGGAAGACACTGAAGACACTGAAGACACTGAAGACACTGAAGACAGGGAAGACAGGGAAGACACTGAAGACAGGGAAGACACTGAAGACACTGAAGACACAGAAGACACAGAAGACACAGAAGACACTGAAGACAGGGAAGACAGGGAAGACAGGGAAGACAGGGAAGACACAGAAGACAGGGAAGACACTGAAGACACGGAAGACAAGGAAGACACAGAAGACAGGGAAGACACAGAAGACACAGAAGACACTGAAGACAGGGAAGACAGGGAAGACAGGGAAGACAGGGAAGACAGGGAAGACACTGAAGACACGGAAGACACGGAAGACACGGAAGACACTGAAGACACTGAAGACACTGAAGACAGGGAAGACACTGAAGACACTGAAGACACTGAAGACACTGAAGACAGGGAAGACAGGGAAGACACTGAAGACAGGGAAGACACTGAAGACACTGAAGACAGGGAAGACACAGAAGACACAGAAGACACTGAAGACACTGAAGACAGGGAAGACAGGGAAGACAGGGAAGACAGGGAAGACACAGAAGACAGGGAAGACAGGGAAGACACTGAAGACACGGAAGACAAGGAAGACAAGGAAGACACAGAAGACAGGGAAGACACAGAAGACACAGAAGACACAGAAGACACTGAAGACACTGAAGACAGGGAAGACAGGGAAGACACAGAAGACAGGGAAGACACTGAAGACACGGAAGACAAGGAAGACACAGAAGACACTGAAGACAGGTAAGAAACTGAAGACAGGGAAGACACTGAAGACAGGTAAGACACTGAAGACAGGGAAGACACTGAAGACACAAAAGACACTGAAGACAGGGAAGACACTGAAGACAGGGAAGACACTGAAGACAGGGAAAACTCTGAAGACAGGGAAGACACTGAAGACAGGGAAGACACAGAAGACAGGGAAGACACTGAAGACACAGAAGACAGGGAAGACACTGAAGACAGGGAAGACACTGAAGACAGGGAAGACAGTGAAGACAGGGAAGACACGGAAGACAGGGAAGACACTGAAGACAGGGAAGACACTGAAGACAGGGAAGACACTGAAGACACAGAAGACAGGGAAGACACTGAAGACAGGGAAGACACTGAAGACAGGGAAGACACTGAAGACAGGGAAGACACTGAAGACAGGGAAGACACGGAAGACACTGAAGACAGGGAAGACACGGAAGACAGGGAAGACACGGAAGACACTGAAGACAGGGAAGACACGGAAGACACAGAAGACAGGGAAGACACAGAAGACACGGAAGACACGGAAGACACTGAAGACACTGAAGACAGGGAAGACACGGAAGACACGGAAGACAGGGAAGACACGGAAGACAGGGAAGACACGGAAGACACTGAAGACACGGAAGACACGGAAGACACTGAAGACAGGGAAGACACTGAAGACAGGGAAGACACGGAAGACACTGAAGACACGGAAGACACGGAAGACACTGAAGACACTGAAGACAGGGAAGACACTGAAGACACTGAAGACAGGGAAGACAGGGAAGACAGGGAAGACACTGAAGACAGGGAAGACACTGAAGACACTGAAGACAGGGAAGACACAGAAGACACAGAAGACACAGAAGACAGGGAAGACAGGGAAGACACAGAAGACAGGGAAGACACTGAAGACAGGGAAGACACAGAAGACAGGGAAGACACTGAAGACACGGAAGACAAGGAAGACACGGAAGACAAGGAAGACAGGTAAGAAACTGAAGACAGGGAAGACACTGAAGACAGGTAAGACACTGAAGACAGGGAAGACACTGAAGACACGGAAGACACTGAAGACACAAAAGACACTGAAGACAGGGAAGACACTGAAGACAGGGAAGACACTGAAGACAGGGAAAACTCTGAAGACAGGGAAGACACTGAAGACAGGGAAGACACAGAAGACAGGGAAGACACTGAAGACACAGAAGACAGGGAAGACACTGAAGACAGGGAAGACACTGAAGACAGGGAAGACACTGAAGACAGGGAAGACACTGAAGACAGGGAAGACACGGAAGACAGGGAAGACACTGAAGACAGGGAAGACACTGAAGACAGGGAAGACACTGAAGACACAGAAGACAGGGAAGACACTGAAGACAGGGAAGACACTGAAGACAGGGAAGACACTGAAGACAGGGAAGACACTGAAGACACAGAAGACACTGAAGACACAGAAGACACTGAAGACAGGGAAGACAGGGAAGACAGGGAAGACACTGAAGACAGGGAAGACACTGAAGACAGGGAAGACACTGAAGACAGGGAAGACACTGAAGACACTCACGCTCTGGTCGACAGTGGGTCGTTCAGTTTGAAAACAGGAGACAAACTGAACTGTGACTGTAAAAGCTTGATATTTAGATCCTGGAGAGAGAGAGAGAGACAGAGAGAGAGAGAGAGAGAGACCGAGAGAGAGAGAAAGACAGAGAGACAGAGAGAGAGACAGAGAGAGAGACAGAGAGAGACAGAGACAGAGAGACAGAGAGAGAGAGAGAGAACTTGTGATCTTCTTAGGACAGTTGAAGTGTTACGTCACCGTCAGACTGTATTCTTTAGACTTTATCCTATAGACTCCATTCTTCACTTTTTCTTCTACTACTTTGGTCTTTCAAAGTCCACGTATTTCCCCAGTGGTTGTTGTTGTTGTTGTTGTTGTTGTTGTTTTGTGGCGGTTGCATCACCGCCAGACTTTATTCTTTGGACTTCATTTTTCAGAGTCCGACCTTTTCTCCTTTGGTTTCCAAGTGTGTATCGTATGTACCTGACTTCAAAGCACGCTTCAAAGAGCGTGAGGACATCAAGCAGAATGGAACAAGAGGGACAGAGGAGGACAGAGCTCACGAGGGACAGAGGAGGACAGAGCTCACGAGGGACAGAGGAGGACAGAGCTCACGAGGGACAGAGGAGGACAGAGCTCACGAGGGACAGAGGAGGACAGAGCTCACGAGGGACAGAGGAGGACAGAGCTCACGAGGGACAGAGGAGGACAGAGCTCACGAGGGACAGAGGAGGACAGAGCTCACGAGGGACAAAGGAGGACAGAGCTCACGAGGGACAGAGCTCACGAGGGACAGAGGAGGACAGAGCTCACGAGGGAAAGAGGATGACAGAGCTCACGAGGGAAAGAGGAGGACAGAGCTCACGAGGGACAGAGGAGGACAGAGCTCACGAGGGACAGAGGAGGACAGAGCTCACGAGGGACAGAGGAGGACAGAGCTCACGAGGGACAAAGGAGGACAGAGCTCACGAGGGACAAAGGAGGACAGAGCTCACGAGGGACAGAGGAGGACAGAGCTCACGAGGGACAGAGGAGGACAGAGCTCACGAGGGACAGAGGAGGACAGAGCTCACGAGGGACAGAGGAGGACAGAGCTCACGAGGGACAGAGGAGGACAGAGCTCACGAGGGACAAAGGAGGACAGCTCACGAGGGACAGAGCTCACGAGGGAAAGAGGAGGACAGAGCTCACGAGGGACAGAGGAGGACAGAGCTCACGAGGGACAGAGGAGGACAGAGCTCACGAGGGACAGAGGAGGACAGAGCTCACGAGGGACAGAGGAGGACAGAGCTCACGAGGGACAAAGGAGGACAGAGCTCACGAGGGACAGAGGAGGACAGAGCTCACGAGGGACAGAGGAGGACAGAGCTCACGAGGGACAGAGGAGGACAGAGCTCACGAGGGACAGAGGAGGACAGAGCTCACGAGGGACAGAGGTGGACAGAGCTCACGAGGGACAGAGGAGGACAGAGGGAGCGAGGGACAGGAGGAGAGAGGGACAGAGGAGGACATGAAGCTCTTACACTCGTATAAAAAGATGTTACTCACGCCAGAACTCTCTCTCCATGATGAAGGTGAGAGAGTTGAACACGCCCTGACGAACCTGAGTCTCCAGTGGAGGAAAGAAGTGAGGGATGATCTGAGAGAGAGAGAAGAGAGAGAGAGGGGGGAGTGAGGAGAGAGAGAGTGAGTGAGGAGAGAGAGAGTGAGTGAGGAGAGAGAGAGTGAGTGAGGAGAGAGAGAGTGAGTGAGGAGAGAGAGAGTGAGTGAGGAGAGAGAGAGTTGAGTGAGGAGAGAGAGAGAGAGTGAGGGGGGGAGTGAGGAGAGAGAGAGTGAGTGAGGAGAGAGAGAGTGAGTGAGGAGAGAGAGAGTGAGTGAGGAGAGAGAGAGTGAGTGAGGAGAGAGAGAGAGAGTGAGGGGGGGAGTGAGGAGAGAGAGAGTGAGTGAGGAGAGAGAGAGTGAGTGAGGAGAGAGAGTGAGTGAGGAGAGAGAGAGAGAGTGAGGGGGGAGTGAGGAGAGAGAGAGTGAGTGAGGAGAGAGAGAGTGAGTGAGGAAGAGAGAGAGAGAGTGAGGGGGGGAGTGAGGAGAGAGAGAGTGAGTGAGGAGAGAGAGAGAGAGTGAGGAGAGAGAGAGAGGAGAGAGAGAGAGAGTGAGGGGGGGAGTGAGGAGAGAGAGAGTGAGTGAGGAGAGGAGAGAGTGAGGGAGAGAGAGAGAGTGAGTGAGGAGAGAGAGAGTGAGTGAGGAGAGAGAGAGTGATGAGAGGAGAGAGAGGAGTGAGTGAGAGAGAGAGAGTGAGTGAGGGAGAGAGAGAGTGAGTGAGGAAGAGAGAGAGAGTGAGTGAGTGAGGAGAGAGAGAGAGGAGAGAGAGGAGAGGAGTGAGGGGGGGAGTGAGGAGAGAGAGTGAGTGAGGAGAGAGAGAGTGAGTGAGGAGAGAGAGAGTGAGTGAGGAGAGAAAGAGAGGAGAGAGTGAGAGAGTGAGGGGGGGAGTGAGGAGAGAGAGAGAGAGTGAGGGGGAGTGAGTGAGAAGAGAGAGAGAGAGAGAGAGAGAAAGAGAGAGAGAGAAGGAAGAGAAAGAAAGAGAGAGAGAGAGAGAGAGAGAGAGAGAGAGAGAGAGAGAGAGAGAGAAAGAGAGAGGAGAGAGTGAGGGGGGGAGGAGAGAGAGAGGAGGGGGGAGTGAGGAGAGAGAGAGGAGTGAGGTGAGGAGAGAGAGAGTGAGGGTGAGGAGAGAGAGAGTGAGTGAGGAGAGAGAGAGAGTGAGGGGGGGGAGTGAGGAGAGAGAGAGTGAGTGAGGAGAGAAAGAGTGAGTGAGAGAGAGAGGAGGTGAGTGAGGAGAGAAAGAGAGGAGAGAGTGAGAGAAGTGAGGGGGGACAGAGACGAGAGAGAGTGAGTGAGTGAGTGAGTGAGAGAGAGAGGAGAGAGTGAGGGGGGAGAGAGAGAGGGAGCGAGTGAGGAGA
>NW_027315790.1:36320772-36358272 GCF_026437365.1 Eucyclogobius newberryi
CTCGTGTGTCTGTGACTCTCGTGTGTCAGTGACTCTCGTGTGTCTGTGACTCTCGTGTGTCTGTGACTCTCGTGTGTCTGTGACTCTCGTGTGTCAGTGACTCTCGTGTGTCTGTGACTCTCGTGTGTCAGTGACTCTCGTGTGTCTGTGACTCTCGTGTGTCAGTGACTCTCGTGTGTCTGTGACTCTCGTGAGGATGGAATGAGAGAATGCTCATACTTCTGGTCCAGGAGGATGTCCAGGGTGCTCTCGGCCAGCCACAGGTTCTTACTGGAGATGTCGCCTCCTGAAACAAACACGAGAGAAGAACCATCACAGGAGGAACCAGAACCCCCCACACCAGAGAGAAGGACCATCACAGGAGGAACCAGAACCCCCCACACCAGAGAGAAGAACCATCACAGGAGGAACCAGAACCCCCCACACCAGAGAGAAGGACCATCACAGGAGGAACCAGAACCCCCCACACCAGAGAGAAGGACCATCACAGGAGGAACCAGAACCCCCCACACCAGAGAGAAGAACCATCACAGGAGGAACCAGAACCCCCCACACCAGAGAGAATGACCATCACAGGAGGAACCAGAACCCCCCACACCAGAGAGAAGGAGAACTACAGGTTCTCCCTGTGTCTGATGGGTTTTCTCTGGTTTCATCCCCCGAAACATGCACCAGGTCCAACTCACCCTCTGAGAACATTTCTGCTCATTATGGCTCGTTTGTTCAGTCCATGTTCTACAGAATGGACAGTGTCCTATAGAGTGTCCTAGAGAGTGTCCTAGAGACAGACTGCTCAGGAGAGTGCTCAGGAGAGTGCTGTGGAGTGCTGTGGAGTGCTGTGGAGTGCTGTGGAGAGTGCTCAGGAGAGTGCTCAGGAGAGTGCTCAGGAGAGTGCTCAGGAGAGTGCTCAGGAGAGTGCTCAGGAGAGTGCAGTGGAGAGTGCTCAGGAGAGTGCTCAGGAGAGTGCTCAGGAGAGTGCTGTGGAGAGTGCTCAGGAGAGTGCTCAGGAGAGTGCTCAGGAGAGTGCTGTGGAGAGTGCTCAGGAGAGTGCTCAGGAGAGTGCTCAGGAGAGTGCTCAGGAGAGTGCTCAGGAGAGTGCTCTGGAGAGTGCTGTGGAGAGTGCTCAGGAGAGTGCTCAGGAGAGTGCTCAGGAGAGTGCTGTGGAGTGCTGTGGAGTGCTGTGGAGAGTGCTCAGGAGAGTGCTCAGGAGAGTGCTCAGGAGAGTGCAGTGGAGAGTGCTCAGGAGAGTGCTCAGGAGAGTACTGTGGAGAGTGCTCAGGAGAGTGCTCAGGAGAGTGCTGTGGAGAGTGCTCAGGAGAGTGCTGTGGAGAGTGCTGTGGAGAGTGCTCAGGAGAGTGCTCTGGAGAGTGCTCAGGAGAGTGCTGTGGAGAGTGCTCAGGAGAGTGCTCAGGAGAGTGCTCAGGAGAGTGCTCAGGAGAGTGCTCAGGAGAGTGCTCAGGAGAGTGCTGTGGAGAGTGCTCAGGAGAGTGCTCAGGAGAGTGCTGTGGAGAGTGCTCAGGAGAGTGCTCAGGAGAGTGCTCAGGAGAGTGCTCAGGAGAGTGCTGTGGAGAGTGCTCAGGAGAGTGCTGTGGAGAGTGCTCAGGAGAGTGCTGTGGAGAGTGCTCAGGAGAGTGCTCAGGAGAGTGCTCAGGAGAGTGCTCAGGAGAGTGCTCAGGAGAGTGCTGTGGAGAGTGCTCAGGAGAGTGCTCAGGAGAGTGCTGTGGAGAGTGCTCAGGAGAGTGCTCAGGAGAGTGCTCAGGAGAGTGCTGTGGAGAGTGCTCAGGAGAGTGCTCAGGAGAGTGCTGTGGAGAGTGCTCAGGAGAGTGCTCAGGAGAGTGCTCAGGAGAGTGCTCAGGAGAGTGCTCAGGAGAGTGCTGTGGAGAGTGCTCAGGAGAGTGCTGTGGAGAGTGCTCAGGAGAGTGCTGTGGAGAGTGCTCAGGAGAGTGCTCAGGAGAGTGCTCAGGAGAGTGCTCAGGAGAGTGCTCAGGAGAGTGCTGAGGAGAGTGCTGTGGAGAGTGCTCAGGAGAGTGCTCAGGAGAGTGCTGTGGAGAGTGCTCAGGAGAGTGCTCAGGAGAGTGCTCAGGAGAGTGCTGTGGAGAGTGCTCAGGAGAGTGCTCTGGAGAGTGCTCTGGAGAGTGCTGTGGAGAGTGCTCAGGAGAGTGCTCAGGAGAGTGCTCAGGAGAGTGCTGTGGAGAGTGCTCAGGAGAGTGCTGTGGAGAGTGCTCAGGAGAGTGCTCAGGAGAGTGCTCAGGAGAGTGCTCAGGAGAGTGCTCAGGAGAGTGCTGTGGAGAGTGCTCAGGAGAGTGCTGTGGAGAGTGCTCAGGAGAGTGCTCAGGAGAGTGCTCAGGAGAGTGCTCAGGAGAGTGCTGTGGAGAGTGCTCAGGAGAGTGCTCAGGAGAGTGCTGTGGAGAGTGCTCAGGAGAGTGCTCAGGAGAGTGCTCAGGAGAGTGCTGTGGAGAGTGCTCAGGAGAGTGCTCAGGAGAGTGCTCAGGAGAGTGCTGTGGAGAGTGCTCAGGAGAGTGCTCAGGAGAGTGCTCAGGAGAGTGCTCTGACCTGCGATCTGCTTGAGCAGCGTCATCAGGACTCCATCTGCTCCGTTCACTCCGGTCTTCACCAGCTCTCGCACCAGCCACACCGTCTGAAAGCATCAAACACCTCATCAACACAGAGAGAAATGAGATGAAACCACGGGCACTAAACGCCCTGAACAAGCTGCAAATCTACTGTCACATATAAATCCACCTGTGACTTTAGAAAGGTTCACAGCTGTGGATCGAGCAGAGAGAACTCCACAGTGCTTCAAACATGCAGTCATTTTGAAAAAGCCTAACCGCGATCCTGACCTATTGGTAAACTACAGACCTATTTCAAATCTAGATTCTCCCGTAACTCCTGCTCACAGCAGGTCCTAAAAGATCCATAAAAAGCTCTAACTGGTTCAAAATGCAGCAGCAAGATTACAACAGGAACTAAAAGAAGAAGCACATGAGGCCGGTGCTGGAGTCTCTTCACTGGCTCCTGTCCAGTTTAGAATCACATTTAAACTCCTCCTCCTGATTTACAAAGCCATAAATGACATGGCCCCTCCCACCTCAAAGATGCTATAGAACCATCTCATCCAATCAGAGCTCTTCACTCTCAAAATGCTGGACTTCTGGTGGTGCCAAGAGTCTCTAAAAGCACAGTAGGAGGTAGAGTCCTGTCCATGTTAAAGAGGCGACACAGTCTCTTCATTTAAGTCCAGGGTTAAAACGTTCCTCTTTAAATGACTTATGGTCAGACCAGTTATAACAGAAATATAAAGCTACAGTTTCAGCTCCGCTGCCCTAGCAGCAACTCTGGGGGAAGTATGAGCTCTGTCCTCCGATTAACACTTATTCTATCAAACAATATTTCAGATTTAATTTCACTTGTGTCTGTTCATTGTCTTTTCTTCTTCTTCTCTCACTTCCTGTCGGGAGTGGAACAGACACATGACCTGTGGATCCAGATGATCCTCTCCAGATGAACGGTTCTCCATCTGCCTGGAAGAACCGGTTCTCCATCTGCCTGGAAGAACCGGTTCTCCATCTGCCTGGAAGAACCGGTTCTCCATCTGCCTGGAAGAACCGGTTCTCCATCTGCCTGGAAGAACCGGTTCTCCATCTGCCTGGAAGAACCGGTTCTCCATCTGCCTGGAAGAACCGGTTCTCCATCTGCCTGGAAGAACTGGTTCTCCTCCTGTGTGGCTCCAGCTCCACTGTCTCTCCTTCATGTGGAACTCCTCCAGGTTTATACTTTTTCACAAAGAAGTTTTATAGTTTTTCCTGCAGAAGGAGGAGCTAAGGACAGAGGTCTCTGGGACATCGTCCCTCGTCCCTATGGACATTATTTAATCTGTTTTTCACTATCGACCTCAGAGGAAACTGTTGTTTTGATTTTGGGCGTTACAAAAATAAATGGAACTGAATTGAATCTGAAACAGAACTATGACTGACCTGTGTTCGAGGCTGGTCCTGGTCTGAAGTTCTAGAGATGTGACTGACCTGTGTTCGAGGCTGGTCCTGGTCTGAAGTTCTAGAGATGTGACTGACCTGTGTTCGAGGCTGGTCCTGGTCTGAAGTTCTAGAGATGTGACTGACCTGTGTTCGAGGCTGGTCCTGGTCTGAAGTTCTAGAGATGTGACTGACCTGTGTTCGAGGCTGGTCCTGGTCTGAAGTTCTAGAGATGTGACTGACCTGTGTTCGAGGCTGGTCCTGGTCTGAAGTTCTAGAGATGTGACTGACCTGTGTTCGAGGTTGGTCCTGGTCTGAAGTTCTAGAGATGTGACTGACCTGTGTTCGAGGTTGGTCCTGGTCTGAAGTTCTAGAAATGTGACTGACCTGTGTTCGAGGCTGGTCCTGGTCTGAAGTTCTAGAGATGTGACTGACCTGTGTTCGAGGCTGGTCCTGGTCTGAAGTTCTAGAGATGTGACTGACCTGTGTTCGAGGCTGGTCCTGGTCTGAAGTTCTAGAGATGTGACTGACCTGTGTTCGAGGCTGGTCCTGGTCTGAAGTTCTAGAGATGTGACTGACCTGTGTTCGAGGCTGGTCCTGGTCTGAAGTTCTAGAGATGTGACTGACCTGTGTTCGAGGCTGGTCCTGGTCTGAAGTTCTAGAGATGTGACTGACCTGTGTTCGAGGCTGGTCCTGGTCTGAAGTTCTAGAGATGTGACTGACCTGTGTTCGAGGCTGGTCCTGGTCTGAAGTTCTAGAGATGTGACTGACCTGTGTTCGAGGTTGGTCCTGGTCTGAAGTTCTAGAGATGTGACTGACCTGTGTTCGAGGTTGGTCCTGGTCTGAAGTTCTAGAAATGTGACTGACCTGTGTTCGAGGCTGGTCCTGGTCTGAAGTTCTAGAGATGTGACTGACCTGTGTTCGAGGCTGGTCCTGGTCTGAAGTTCTAGAGATGTGACTGACCTGTGTTCGAGGCTGGTCCTGGTCTGAAGTTCTAGAGATGTGACTGACCTGTGTTCGAGGCTGGTCCTGGTCTAAAGTTCTAGAGATGTGACTGACCTGTGTTCGAGGCTGGTCCTGGTCTGAAGTTCTAGAGATGTGACTGACCTGTGTTCGAGGTTGGTCCTGGTCTGAAGTTCTAGAGATGTGACTGACCTGTGTTCGAGGCTGGTCCTGGTCTGAAGTTCCAGAGATGTGACTGACCTGTGTTCGAGGTTGGTCCTGGTCTGAAGTTCTAGAGATGTGACTGACCTGTGTTCGAGGTTGGTCCTGGTCTAAAGTTCTAGAGATGTGACTGACCTGTGTTCGAGGCTGGTCCTGGTCTGAAGTTCTAGAGATGTGACTGACCTGTGTTCGAGGCTGGTCCTGGTCTAAAGTTCTAGAGATGTGACTGACCTGTGTTCGAGGCTGGTCCTGGTCTGAAGTTCTAGAGATGTGACTGACCTGTGTTCGAGGTTGGTCCTGGTCTGAAGTTCTAGAGATGTGACTGACCTGTGTTCGAGGTTGGTCCTGGTCTGAAGTTCTAGAAATGTGACTGACCTGTGTTCGAGGCTGGTCCTGGTCTGAAGTTCTAGAGATGTGACTGACCTGTGTTCGAGGCTGGTCCTGGTCTGAAGTTCTAGAGATGTGACTGACCTGTGTTCGAGGCTGGTCCTGGTCTGAAGTTCTAGAGATGTGACTGACCTGTGTTCGAGGCTGGTCCTGGTCTGAAGTTCTAGAAATGTGACTGACCTGTGTTCGAGGCTGGTCCTGGTCTGAAGTTCTAGAGATGTGACTGACCTGTGTTCGAGGCTGGTCCTGGTCTAAAGTTCTAGAGATGTGACTGACCTGTGTTCGAGGCTGGTCCTGGTCTGAAGTTCTAGAGATGTGACTGACCTGTGTTCGAGGCTGGTCCTGGTCTAAAGTTCTAGAGATGTGACTGACCTGTGTTCGAGGCTGGTCCTGGTCTGAAGTTCTAGAGATGTGACTGACCTGTGTTCGAGGTTGGTCCTGGTCTGAAGTTCTAGAGATGTGACTGACCTGTGTTCGAGGTTGGTCCTGGTCTGAAGTTCTAGAGATGTGACTGACCTGTGTTCGAGGCTGGTCCTGGTCTAAAGTTCTAGAGATGTGACTGACCTGTGTTCGAGGCTGGTCCTGGTCTGAAGTTCTAGAGATGTGACTGACCTGTGTTCGAGGCTGGTCCTGGTCTGAAGTTCTAGAAATGTGACTGACCTGTGTTCGAGGCTGGTCCTGGTCTGAAGTTCTAGAGATGTGACTGACCTGTGTTCGAGGCTGGTCCTGGTCTAAAGTTCTAGAGATGTGACTGACCTGTGTTCGAGGCTGGTCCTGGTCTGAAGTTCTAGAGATGTGACTGACCTGTGTTCGAGGCTGGTCCTGGTCTGAAGTTCTAGAGATGTGACTGACCTGTGTTCGAGGCTGGTCCTGGTCTGAAGTTCTAGAGATGTGACTGACCTGTGTTCGAGGCTGGTCCTGGTCTAAAGTTCTAGAGATGTGACTGACCTGTGTTCGAGGCTGGTCCTGGTCTGAAGTTCTAGAGATGTGACTGACCTGTGTTCGAGGCTGGTCCTGGTCTGAAGTTCTAGAGATGTGACTGACCTGTGTTCGAGGCTGGTCCTCGTCTAAAGTTCTAGAGATGTGACTGACCTGTGTTCGAGGCTGGTCCTGGTCTGAAGTTCTAGAGATGTGACTGACCTGTGTTCGAGGCTGGTCCTGGTCTAAAGTTCTAGAGATGTGACTGACCTGTGTTCGAGGTTGGTCCTGGTCTGAAGTTCTAGAGATGTGACTGACCTGTGTTCGAGGTTGGTCCTGGTCTGAAGTTCTAGAGATGTGACTGACCTGTGTTCGAGGCTGGTCCTGGTCTAAAGTTCTAGAGATGTGACTGACCTGTGTTCGAGGCTGGTCCTGGTCTGAAGTTCTAGAGATGTGACTGACCTGTGTTCGAGGCTGGTCCTGGTCTGAAGTTCTAGAAATGTGACTGACCTGTGTTCGAGGCTGGTCCTGGTCTAAAGTTCTAGAGATGTGACTGACCTGTGTTCGAGGCTGGTCCTGGTCTGAAGTTCTAGAGATGTGACTGACCTGTGTTCGAGGCTGGTCCTGGTCTAAAGTTCTAGAGATGTGACTGACCTGTGTTCGAGGTTGGTCCTGGTCTGAAGTTCTAGAGATGTGACTGACCTGTGTTCGAGGTTGGTCCTGGTCTGAAGTTCTAGAGATGTGACTGACCTGTGTTCGAGGTTGGTCCTGGTCTGAAGTTCTAGAGATGTGACTGACCTGTGTTCGAGGCTGGTCCTGGTCTGAAGTTCTAGAGATGTGACTGACCTGTGTTCGAGGCTGGTCCTGGTCTGAAGTTCTAGAGATGTGACTGACCTGTGTTCGAGGCTGGTCCTGGTCTGAAGTTCTAGAAATGTGACTGACCTGTGTTCGAGGCTGGTCCTGGTCTGAAGTTCTAGAGATGTGACTGACCTGTGTTCGAGGCTGGTCCTGGTCTAAAGTTCTAGAGATGTGACTGACCTGTGTTCGAGGCTGGTCCTGGTCTGAAGTTCTAGAGATGTGACTGACCTGTGTTCGAGGCTGGTCCTGGTCTGAAGTTCTAGAGATGTGACTGACCTGTGTTCGAGGCTGGTCCTGGTCTGAAGTTCTAGAGATGTGACTGACCTGTGTTCGAGGCTGGTCCTGGTCTAAAGTTCTAGAGATGTGACTGACCTGTGTTCGAGGCTGGTCCTGGTCTGAAGTTCTAGAGATGTGACTGACCTGTGTTCGAGGCTGGTCCTGGTCTGAAGTTCTAGAGATGTGACTGACCCGTGTTCGAGGCTGGTCCTGGTCTAAAGTTCTAGAGATGTGACTGACCTGTGTTCGAGGCTGGTCCTGCAGTTTGAGGAACTTCTCCATCAGAATGTGGTTTATTTTGACTAAAACGATGTTCATGCCATCTCTGTTCACCAGCGTCAGGTCTCTGTAGCTCTGAGAAGACACAACAGCAGTGAGTGTGAGTATCAGTAGTATCGGTATCGGTATCGGTATCAGTATCAGTAGGACTCACCCTTTGGGCCTGAGCAGGTTCTATGAGGATCAGAGTGAACAAACCCAGACACACCTCCTCGTGCTGCTGCTGCCCCTTACACACCTGCACAGGTAAACAACAACAGCACGTAAACAACAACAACAACAGGTAAAACACGTAAACAAACACAGATCATCAACAACAATGGGTAAACAAGAAGTAAACATTTCTAGACAAAATAGTTTTTTTTTTTTACCTTGACACGTAAAAATGAAAATAAGCATTAAAATGACAGGTGAAAGAAGGCGTGTCATTAAAATGACAGGTGAAAGTGAAAGAAGGAGTGTCATTAAAATGACAGGTGAAAGAGGGCGTGTCTTACGTTGGCGGTGAGAGCGTCGTTGGCTTCTCGTTCTGAAAGTCCGTTGATCAGAGACTGAACGATGCTCACACAGCGCTCCAACCTCTGACAAACAGAAAACAATGAAGAAGTCAAAAGGAGAAACAATTTCAATCTGCTATGGCATAAAAATAAGAATAAGATAAAAAAAAATAAGAATAAAATAAAAATAGAAAATAGGCTTAAAGGTGGAATGGACAATTTTTTTCAGCAAATTTTTGATCATATTTCCTCGTGTCGTGGATAAATCATTTGTCCTGCCACGTGTCAATCATAAAACGCACCTATCGCTCACCTGCAGCTGCGTGCGGGTCGTGCCCACGTTTCCACGTGTCTAAGCGCATGGATCTATCATAATATAGTTCCCGAGTGCGCATCTTCCGCCTGCGTTCCCAAATCGCCGAAAAATCGTCCATACCGCCTTTAATATGTACACAAATTTACAGTTGAGTTTACATATGTAGAGCAGAAAGGACCATAGCCTCCTGCCTGAGGGGAGTGGCCTCCTGCCTGAGGGGAGTGGCCTCCTGCCTGAGGGGAGCGGCCTCCTGCCTGAGGGGAGCGGCCTCCTGCCCAAGGGGAGTGGCCTCCTGTCCGAGGGGAGTGGCCTCCTGTCCGAGGGGAGTGGCCTCCTGCAGAGGTTAAAGTCTGCAGCTGATCACCTTCTCAGCAGAGGGCACTGTAGTCTCTGTTTGTCTCTGGCTGTGGCTCCAGCGTATCACACAGTGATGGAGGAGGTGACGGAGGAGGTGACGGAGGAGGTGGGTCCATCTCAAAGGGGGAGCGATGGGTTCACCTCAAAGTGGTGTAAAGCTCTAAAAGACACTTTGCTTTCGACCTTTAATTGAGCCCTTAACATTTATGCCGTGACTGATTTTGTATTTGTTTATTTGAGTTTTGCTTGAGTTTCATTTTTGATTCACTCTAGTGGTTGTTTTGTTCAATTTAATTTTCCCATTAAATTTCAAAAAACTGTTTAAATCTATATTAGTTTGTCAATTCTTTTGTTTAAAATGTGAACTTGAACACACTCTGATTAATAAAACTTAAATTGCAATTCTTAGTGCAGATATTACATATTCACATTTATTACAAGTACAGGCTTAAAAGTTCTAAAAAAAGGAAAATTACAACAAAATGTACTCAACAACTTGAGTATAACAAGGACTTGAGTATTTTTGACACATTATATTGTGATGAAATGTATGAATGAGCCGGTGGATCTTGCTATAGTAAAGCAAATATATATATATATATATATATATATATATATATATATATATATATATATATATATATATATATATATATATATATATATATATATATATATATATATATATATATATATATATATATATATATATATATATATATATATATATATATATATATATATATATATATATATATATATATATATATATATATATATATATATATATATATATATATATATATATATATATATATATATATATATATATATATATATATATATATATATATATATATATATATATATATATATATATATATATAGCCGAACCGGGCCTGTTCTGAACCGAACCATAGTCCAAGATCAGCCTGGACCGGTTCCACCTCCAACCCGGACCCGGGTTGGAGGTGGAACCGGGACATTTGCCCGGGCAGAGCCTCTAAACGCGGGTCACAGGGAGCTAACGTTAGCGGTTAGCCACTAGCTCATTTCTACAGTTTTGTGACTTTTAAAGGCGTAAAGTTTGCTAAAGTTGGACCGGACACTTTCCCGATAGTGTCCGCCTCAGAGCAGCTCCGGGCCGGGTCCAGAGCCGCGGCAAACACAGCTTTACCTCCTCCAGCTCGTCCTTGGAGTCCAGCGGAGTGGACACCAGCAGCCGGCCCTGGGGCTTGGCTTTAGCCGGGGAAGGCTCCATGTGCGCGGCTGGGCTCGGGCGCTGCTCCCGGGGCTCTGCTCCAGGGCCGCGGGTTCTCTCCGGTTTGGTCCCGGCTCTGGCCCAGTTTACCCGCTTCTGGAGCTCGTTCTCGGGGGTTTGTTTATGCCTCGGCGCTGTCGGAGCTCCGCACACTCCGCTATTATTATTCTGCGGGAAATGGAGAACCGGCCCCGGGAAGCACCGCCACCGTCCGGCCGGGACACGCACAGCTCCGGGGCCAGAAAAGAGAGTCCAGCTCCAAGTTCAAACACATTGTTAGAATTAAATGTGGCGGGATAAAGTTCATCTAACATCTGAAACAGGAGAGTCCAGGAGAGTCCAGGAGAGTCCAGGAGGGTCCAGGAGAGTCCAGGAGGGTCCAGGAGAGTCCAGGAGGGTCCAGGAGGGTTCAGGAGAGTCCAGGAGGGTCCAGGAGAGTCCAGGAGAGTCCAGGAGGGTCCAGGAGGGTCCAGGAGAGTCCAGGAGGGTTCAGGAGAGTCCAGGAGGGTTCAGGAGAGTCCAGGAGGGTCCAGGAGGGTTCAGGAGGGTCCAGGAGAGTCCAGGAGAGTCCAGGAGGGTCCAGGAGAGTCCAGGAGAGTCCAGGAGGGTCCAGGAGGGTCCAGGAGAGTCCAGGAGGGTCCAGGAGAGTCCAGGAGAGTCCAGGAGAGTCCAGGAGGGTCCAGGAGGGTCCAGGAGAGTCCAGGAGGGTCCAGGAGGGTTCAGGAGGGTCCAGGAGAGTCCACGAGGGTTCAGGAGAGTCCAGGAGAGTCCAGGAGAGTCCAGGAGGGTCCAGGAGGGTCCAGGAGGGTCCAGGAGAGTCCAGGAGGGTCCAGGAGAGTCCAGGAGGGTCCAGGAGAGTCCAGGAGAGTCCAGGAGGGTTCAGGAGGGTCCAGGAGAGTCCAGGAGAGTCCAGGAGAGTCCAGGAGGGTCCAGGAGAGTCCAGGAGGGTCCAGGAGGGTTCAGGAGAGTCCAGGAGGGTTCAGGAGAGACCAGGAGGGTCCAGGAGGGTCCAGGAGGGTTCAGGAGAGTCCAGGAGGGTCCAGGAGAGTCCAGGAGGGTTCAGGAGAGTCCAGGAGAGTCCAGGAGGGTTCAGGAGAGTCCAGGAGGGTCCAGGAGAGTCCAGGAGGGTTCAGGAGAGTCCAGGAGAGTCCAGGAGGGTTCAGGAGAGTCCAGGAGGGTCCAGGAGAGTCCAGGAGGGTTCAGGAGGGTCCAGGAGGGTTCAGGAGAGTCCAGGAGGGTTCAGGAGAGTCCAGGAGAGTCCAGGAGGGTCCAGGAGAGTCCAGGAGGGTCCAGGAGGGGAGTCCAGAAGGGTCCAGGAGAGTCCTGGAGAGTCCAGGAGGGTTCAGGAGAGTCCAGGAGGGTTCAGGAGAGTCCAGGAGGGTCCAGGAGAGTCCAGGAGAGTCCATGAGAGTCCAGGAGGGTTCAGGAGAGTCCAGGAGGGTCCAGGAGAGTCCAGGAGAGTCCAGGAGGGTCCAGGAGAGTCCAGGAGGGTCCAGGAGGGTCCAGGAGAGTCCAGGAGAGTCCAGGAGGGTCCAGGAGAGTCCAGGAGGGTCCAGGAGAGTCCAGGAGAGTCCAGGAGAGTCCAGGAGGGGAGTCCAGGAGGGTCCAGGAGAGTCCAGGAGAGTCCAGGAGGGTCCAGGAGGGTCCAGGAGGGTCCAGGAGAGTCCAGAAGGGTCCAGGAGAGCGTGAACACGTCATTATTCACTGTCCTACATTTCAACAACAAAGAAGAATTCTGGAACAGAAAGTGGGAGAAAATATGATTAGATTTTATATTAAGGGTTTACTGCACCTCACAGGAAGTTAAATGTAACCAGTTCATGTATTATTGTATAATCACTCAAAATCTTTATTATTTTTGTTTAATATTGTGTGCAACATACCTGGTATTTGTTTTATTGTCCTCCAGCCCCTGCTTCGTCTTCATGTGTTCCCCTTGACGCACTAGTATAAATTTGAGGGTTGTGACTTCCTCTTCCCTTTTAATATCTCAGTGCGGGAAGAGGTCAGTCATCCCTCGGGTCGTCCCTCATGTTTTATGTGTTGTATATTGATTGAATAAAACTTTATTCTTACTGGGAAAACAGGACAATGAGTGTGGAGCAGAGCCAGCGAAGATGTTCTTTTGCACTCGGAGATACAATGTGAAGAGGGAGAATTTAAGCGGGAGTTTGTAAGGAGCAGAGAGGACATATTTAGTTTAAATAATATGTTGAAAATTAGAGAAGGGGAGTTTAAGATGCTATTAACATTTTTGAGTGAGACAGAACCGTTAAAGCAGATTTACTCCAGGACAGCAGGTGGCGCTAAGCGCGCCTAAACACACCTGAAAACCACAAGAAGAAGAAGAAGGCGGCGGGGGAGCGGGACTCTGAGCTGCGGGTCTGAGTTCAGCCGTCCCGGGACACACCGGAGGACACGGGACACACCGGAGGACGCGGGACACGGCCCGGCTCTGCGCTCTGTCTGCGGGGCGACTTTCATTCAGTACGGCGGTTAGAAGCGGTTAGCCATTAGCCGCGAAGGAGCTAACGAGGCTAATGCTAATGAATGTAAACACTGGAGCAGAAAAGCACACGCGCTAGAAACTTTAAAGCCTCAGTGTGTAATATTCCTGTGGATAAAAGTCCAAACATTAGCGTGAGTGTTTGTCCAGTAACAAACTAGATAATCGTATAATGAGTTACTGTTGACTGTCCTGTAAATGTTGTGATAGTGTGTGTGTTCTAGTGTCCGATGTTGTGTGACGTTGTGTGTCTGTTCTTTCAGGGATGAGACTTTGCAGTGATGTTTTTATTCAAAGGTTTCATCTGGACCTTCAGAGAAGAACCTGAGATCTGTGAGTTCAATCTGTCTAACTCAGTTTAAAGGGTCCTGAGCCCGGGAGAGGGTCCTGAGCCCGGGAGTGGGTCCTGAGCCCGGGAGTGGGTCCTGAGCCCGGGAGTGGGTCCTGAGCCCGGGAGAGGGTCCTGAGCCCGGGAGTGGGTCCTGAGCCCGGGAGAGGGTCCTGAGCCCGGGAGAGGGTCCTGAGCCCGGGAGTGGGTCCTGAGCCCGGGAGAGGGTCCTGAGCCCGGGAGAGGGTCCTGAGCCCGGGAGTGGGTCCTGAGCCCGGGAGAGGGTCCTGAGCCCGGGAGAGGGTCCTGAGCCCGGGAGTGGGTCCTGAGCCCGGGAGAGGGTCCTGAGCCCGGGAGAGGGTCCTGAGCCCGGGAGAGGGTCCTGAGCCCGGGGCCCGGGAGTGGGTCCTGAGCCCGGGAGTGGGTCCTGAACCCCGGGAGAGGGTCCTGAGCCCGGGAGAGGGTCCTGAGCCCGGGAGAGGGTCCTGAGCCCGGGGCCCGGGAGTGGGTCCTGAGCCCGGGAGTGGCTCCTGAACCCCGGGAGAGGGTCCTGAGCCCGGGAGAGGGTCCTGAGCCCGGGGAGAGGGTCCTGAGCCCGGGAGAGGGTCCTGAGCCCGGGAGAGGGTCCTGAGCCCGGGGAGAGGGTCCTGGGCCCGGGGAAAGGGTCCTGAGAAGGTCCTGAGCCCGGGGAGAGGGTCCTGAGCCCGGGAGTGGGTCCTGAGCCCGGGGAGAGGGTCCTGGGCCCGGGGAAAGGGTCCTGAGAAGGTCCTGAGCCCGGGGAGAGGGTCCTGAGCCCGGGGAGGGTCCTGAGCCCGGGAGAGGGTCCTGAGCCCGGGGAGGGTCCTGAGCCCGGGGAGGATCCTGAGCCCGGGAGAAGGTCCTGAGCCCGGGAGAAGGTCCTGAGCCCGGGAGAAGGTCCTGAGCCCGGGAGAGGGTCCTGAGCCCGGGGAGGGTCCTGAGCCCGGGAGAGGGTCCTGAGCCCGGGAGTGGGTCCTGAGCCCGGGAGAGGGTCCTGAGCCCGGGAGAGGGTCCTGAGCCCGGGAGTGGGTCCTGAGCCCGGGAGAGGGTCCTGAGCCCGGGAGAGGGTCCTGAGCCCGGGAGTGGGTCCTGAGCCCGGGAGAGGGTCCTGAGCCCGGGGCCCGGGAGTGGGTCCTGAGCCCGGGAGTGGGTCCTGAACCCCGGGAGAGGGTCCTGAGCCCGGGAGAGGGTCCTGAGCCCGGGAGAGGGTCCTGAGCCCGGGGCCCGGGAGTGGGTCCTGAGCCCGGGAGTGGCTCCTGAACCCCGGGAGAGGGTCCTGAGCCCGGGAGAGGGTCCTGAGCCCGGGGAGAGGGTCCTGAGCCCGGGAGAGGGTCCTGAGCCCGGGGAGAGGGTCCTGGGCCCGGGGAAAGGGTCCTGAGAAGGTCCTGAGCCCGGGGAGAGGGTCCTGAGCCCGGGAGTGGGTCCTGAGCCCGGGGAGAGGGTCCTGGGCCCGGGGAAAGGGTCCTGAGAAGGTCCTGAGCCCGGGGAGAGGGTCCTGAGCCCGGGGAGGGTCCTGAGCCCGGGAGAGGGTCCTGAGCCCGGGGAGGGTCCTGAGCCCGGGGAGGATCCTGAGCCCGGGAGAAGGTCCTGAGCCCGGGAGAAGGTCCTGAGCCCGGGAGAAGGTCCTGAGCCCGGGAGAGGGTCCTGAGCCCGGGGAGGGTCCTGAGCCCGGGGAGGATCCTGAGCCCGGGGAGGGTCCTGAGCACTAGCCCTTCCTCCTTTTCTCTGCAGAGGTCAGAGGTCATGAACGCCCCACGAAAACGCCTAAAACTTTCCCACAATGCTCCCCCGTCAGGGGACAGGACTACGGATGATGAGGATGAGTTTCTATTGGTCGAAGAGGACGCCACTGACTCCAGTCTCGTAATCACCATGGGTCAGTCCAAACAGCGGTTACGATCCTCCTGAACCCAGTTTGACCCAGTCTGTCCTTTTCAGACGGGACGCGGGTGAAGACGAGGAGGAAGAGGAGGAAACCCACTGAAGAGGAAGGAGGCGGGGCTTCAGAGAGCGAGCCTGAAATTGACAGGCAGCTCAACCAATCACTGGAGACCAAATCCAAACAACACAACCTGACGACGGCCAACGTCAAAACCATCCTGCACGTAAGACCTGGACAAGACCTGGACAAGACCTGGACAAGACCTGGACAAGACCTGGACAAGACCTGGACAAGACCTGGACAAGACTAAAGCGGGACTCAAGCAGGTCTAAAGCAGGACTAAAGCAGGACTAAAGCAGGACTAAAGCGGGTCTAAAGCGGGGCTAAAGCGGGACTAAAGCGGGTCTAAAGCGGGTCTAAAGCGGGACTAAAGCGGGACTAAAGCGGGACTAAAGCGGGTCTAAAGCGGGGCTAAAGCAGGACTAAAGCGGGACTAAAGCGGGACTAAAGCGGGTCTAAAGCGGGTCTAAAGCGGGACTAAAGCGGGACTAAAGCGGGACTAAAGCGGGACTAAAGCGGGTCTAAAGCGGGTCTAAAGCGGGACTAAAGCGGGACTAAAGCGGGACTAAAGCGGGACTAAAGCGGGTCTAAAGCGGGACTAAAGCGGGACTAAAGCGGGTCTAATGCGGGTCTAATGCGGGACTAAAGCGGGTCTAATGCGGGTCTAATGCGGGGCTAAAGCAGGACTAAAGCGGGACTAAAAAGGTCTAAAGCAGGACTAATCCTGGACTAATCCTGGACTAAAGCGGGACTAAAGCGGGACTAAAGCGGGTCTAAAGCGGGACTAAAGCGGGTCTAAAGCGGGGCTAAAGCAGGACTAAAGCGGGACTAAAAAGGTCTAAAGCAGGACTAATCCTGGACTAATCCTGGACTAAAGCGGGACTAAAGCGGGACTAAAGCGGGACTAAAGCGGGTCTAAAGCGGGACTAAAGCGGGTCTAAAGCGGGTCTAAAGCAGGACTAAAGCAGGACTAAACCTGGACTAATCCTGGACTAAAGCGGGACTAAAGCGGGACTAAAGCGGGTCTAAAGCGGGGCTAAAGCAGGACTAAAGCGGGACTAAAAAGGTCTAAAGCAGGACTAATCCTGGACTAATCCTGGACTAAAGCGGGACTAAAGCGGGACTAAAGCGGGTCTAAAGCGGGACTAAAGCGGGTCTAAAGCGGGACTAAAGCGGGACTAAAGCAGGACTAAAGCGGGACTAAAGCGGGACTAAAGCGGGACTAAAGCGGGTCTAAAGCAGGACTAAAGCGGGTCTAATGCGGGTCTAATGCGGGTCTAATGCGGGGCTAAAGCAGGACTAAAGCGGGACTAAAGCGGGACTAAAGCGGGACTAAAGCGGGTCTAATGCGGGGCTAAAGCAGGACTAAAGCGGGACTAAAAAGGTCTAAAGCAGGACTAATCCTGGACTAATCCTGGACTAAAGCTGGACTAATCCTGGACTAAAGCTGGACTAAAGCTGGACTAATCCTGGACTAAAGCTGGACTAAAGCTGGACTAATCCTGGACTAATCCTGGACTAAAGCTGGACTAAAGCTGGACTAAAGCTGGACTAATCCTGGACTAATCCTGGACTAAAGCGGGTCTTTTTCTGCAGGAGGTGATCACAAATGAACACGTTGTGGCGATGATGAAGGCGGCCATAAATGACACTGAAGCCCCGCCTCCCTTTGTGAGTGATGTCATCATTAGGTGAGGTCCAATCAGGTTGCGGCGCTGATCATGTGACTGTGTTTCAGGAAGTGAAGATGACGCGGTCGAAGCTGAAGGAAGTGGTTGAGCGCGGCGTGGTGAGAACATCCTCTAGAATCCTCTCCAAGCCTCAGAAACATCTCCATGACTATAACACGTGTCATTCTCTTAGTCGCCACTAGATGGTGCCAATAAGCCTGTTAGTGCTGTGGGAAACAGCTGAGAAAGAGAAAAGGTTCCAAACTAAAGGAGCTCTAGTTTAAAGGCTGATACTGCACAAATACTGCAGCATATTTAAATCTCCAGTAGAGGTGGATGTTGAGTTTGCAGTGACGCACTGCTGAGCGCCCGTTCAGAGCTTTAGTTGATCACTTTAGAATGACTCCGCTGCTCCCCCTAAAGGTCAGTAGTGAAACAGGAACGTGGACGTCCAAAGGTCATTTATCCTTATTAAAATTTTGATGTAGTAACTTCAACTCGTATATTTTGCGGTAAAATAATCAAACCGGGTCTGAGCCGGGTCCAGGTCCGGGTCTGAGCCGGGTCCAGGTCCGGGTCTGAGCCGGGTCCAGGTCCGGGTCTGAGCCGGGTCCAGGTCCTGAGCCGGGTCCAGGTCCGGGTCTGAGCCGGGTCCAGGTCCGGGTCTGAGCCGGGTCCAGGTCCGGGTCTGAGCCGGGTCCAGGTCCTGAGCCGGGTCCAGGTCCGGGTCTGAGCCGGGTCCAGGTCCGGGTCTGAGCCGGGTCCAGGTCCTGAGCCGGGTCCAGGTCCGGGTCTGAGCCGGGTCCAGGTCCGGGTCTGAGCCGGGTCCAGGTCCGGGTCTGAGCCGGGTCCAGGTCCTGAGCCGGGTCCAGGTCCGGGTCTGAGCCGGGTCCAGGTCCGGGTCTGAGCCGGGTCCAGGTCCGGGTCTGAGCCGGGTCCAGGTCCTGAGCCGGGTCCAGGTCCGGGTCTGAGCCGGGTCCAGGTCCGGGTCTGAGCCGGGTCCAGGTCCTGAGCCGGGTCCAGGTCCGGGTCTGAGCCGGGTCCAGGTCCGGGTCTGAGCCGGGTCCAGGTCCGGGTCTGAGCCGGGTCCAGGTCCTGAGCCGGGTCCAGGTCCGGGTCTGAGCCGGGTCCAGGTCCGGGTCTGAGCCGGGTCCAGGTCCTGAGCCGGGTCCAGGTCCAGGTCCTGAGCCGGGTCCGGGTCCGGGTCTGAGCCGGGTCCGGGTCCGGGTCTGAGCCGGGTCCAGGTCCTGAGCCGGGTCCAGGTCCAGGTCCTGAGCCGGGTCCAGGTCCAGGTCCTGAGCCGGGTCCAGGTCCAGGTCCTGAGCCGGGTCCAGGTCCTAAGCCGGGTCCAGGTCCTGAGCCGGGTCCAGGTCCAGGTCCTGAGCCGGGTCCGGGTCTGAGCCGGGTCCAGGTCCTGAGCCGGGTCCAGGTCCAGGTCCTGAGCCGGGTCCAGGTCCAGGTCCTGAGCCGGGTCCAGGTCCAGGTCCTGAGCCGGGTCCAGGTCCAGGTCCTGAGCCGGGTCCAGGTCCTGAGCCGGGTCCAGGTCCAGGTCCTGAGCCGGGTCCAGGTCCAGGTCCTGAGCCGGGTCCAGGTCCTGAGCCGGGTCCAGGTCCTGAGCCGGGTCCAGGTCCAGGTCCTGAGCCGGGTCCGGGTCTGAGCCGGGTCCAGGTCCTGAGCCGGGTCCAGGTCCAGGTCCTGAGCCGGGTCCAGGTCCAGGTCCTGAGCCGGGTCCAGGTCCAGGTCCTGAGCCGGGTCCAGGTCCAGGTCCTGAGCCGGGTCCAGGTCCAGGTCCTGAGCCGGGTCCAGGTCCAGGTCCTGAGCCGGGTCCAGGTCCAGGTCCTGAGCCGGGTCCAGGTCCAGGTCCTGAGCCGGGTCCAGGTCCTGAGCCGGGTCCAGGTCCAGGTCCTGAGCCGGGTCCGGGTCCGGGTCTGAGCCGGGTCCGGGTCCGGGTCTGAGCCGGGTCCAGGTCCTGAGCCGGGTCCAGGTCCAGGTCCTGAGCCGGGTCCAGGTCCAGGTCCTGAGCCGGGTCCAGGTCCTGAGCCGGGTCCAGGTCCTGAGCCGGGTCCAGGTCCAGGTCCTGAGCCGGGTCCGGGTCTGAGCCGGGTCCAGGTCCTGAGCCGGGTCCAGGTCCAGGTCCTGAGCCGGGTCCAGGTCCTGAGCCGGGTCCAGGTCCAGGTCCTGAGCCGGGTCCAGGTCCAGGTCCTGAGCCGGGTCCAGGTCCAGGTCCTGAGCCGGGTCCAGGTCCAGGTCCTGAGCCGGGTCCAGGTCCGGGTCTGAGCCGGGTCCAGGTCCGGGTCTGAGCCGGGTCCAGGTCCAGGTCCTGAGCCGGGTCCAGGTCCTGAGCCGGGTCCAGGTCCGGGTCTGAGCCGGGTCCAGGTCCGGGTCTGAGCCGGGTCCGGGTCCTGAGCCGGGTCCAGGTCCAGGTCCTGAGCCGGGTCCAGGTCCAGGTCCTGAGCCGGGTCCAGGTCCAGGTCCTGAGCCGGGTCCAGGTCCTGAGCCGGGTCCAGGTCCTGAGCCGGGTCCAGGTCCGGGTCTGAGCCGGGTCCGGGTCCGGGTCTGAGCCGGGTCCAGGTCCTGAGCCGGGTCCAGGTCCAGGTCCTGAGCCGGGTCCAGGTCCAGGTCCTGAGCCGGGTCCAGGTCCTGAGCCAGGTCCAGGTCCTGAGCCGGGTCCGGGTCTGAGCCGGGTCCAGGTCCTGAGCCGGGTCCAGGTCCAGGTCCTGAGCCGGGTCCAGGTCCAGGTCCTGAGCCGGGTCCAGGTCCAGGTCCTGAGCCGGGTCCAGGTCCGGGTCTGAGCCGGGTCCAGGTCCAGGTCCTGAGCCGGGTCCAGGTCCTGAGCCGGGTCCAGGTCCGGGTCTGAGCCGGGTCCAGGTCCGGGTCTGAGCCGGGTCCAGGTCCGGGTCTGAGCCGGGTCCAGGTCCAGGTCCTGAGCCGGGTCCAGGTCCTGAGCCGGGTCCAGGTCCGGGTCTGAGCCGGGTCCAGGTCCGGGTCTGAGCCGGGTCCAGGTCCGGGTCTGAGCCGGGAGAGGAGAACATGGAGAACATCTCATTCTCTCTGGGCCACAAACCGACCAATCAGGTTGTTTGTAATCTGTTCACAATAGCGCTCCGCGGCCGAGCTAAAAATAGCCACGTGACGTCACCGCGGCAACAGCGCGTCCCCTAAAGTCAGACAATGAAAACTGCAAGGCTCAATTCCCATTGAAAACACTTAAAGCGACGGTCAAAACTGATTATTACGACCCAGAATCACAAAGACGTTCAACACAAACTCTGCAGCTGTAGAACGTGTTCAACACAAACTCTGCAGCTGTAGAACGAGTTCAACACAAACTCTGCAGCTGTAGAACGTGTTCAACACAAACTCTGCAGCTGTAGAACGAGTTCAACACAAACTCTGCAGCTGTAGAACGTGTTCAACACAAACTCTGCAGCTGTAGAACGAGTTCAACACAAACTCTGCAGCTGTAGAACGAGTTCAACACAAACTCTGCAGCTGTAGAACGTGTTCAACACAAACTCTGCAGCTGTAGAACGTGTTCAACACAAACTCTGCAGCTGTAGAACGTGTTCAACACAAACTCTGCAGCTGTAGAACGAGTTCAACACAAACTCTGCAGCTGTAGAACGAGTTCAACACAAACTCTGCAGCTGTAGAACGAGTTCAACACAAACTCTGCAGCTGTAGAACGTGTTCAACACAAACTGTAGAACGAGTCACAGTCATTCTCACTGATGAACATGAAATGACAGGCGTTTAGCAGCGGTGAGCGACAACCTGCCTCCCCGGGTTTGTCACCTTCACGGGCAGAACGTCGCCTCCACCGCGCTCTCCGGAGATTACGGGGTCACGTTCCAAAACGAACCCGCGATAGGCGAAATCCGCGAAGTAGAAACCTTTATTTTTTTACAGTTATTATACAATGAAATACTCCATCAAACATTGAAGCTCTCGCGCGCAGCTCTCGCGCGCAGCTCTCACCGGCCTCTCAAACTTCAAGTGGTTTTACGTCCGTGTTCATATGAATCCATAACGTTATTGACACAGGTGGAGAAGACGCGGAGAGACTGTTTAGCCAATCAGAATGCAGAACACGATGCATGATGCAAATCTGTGAAGCAGTGAGTGAAAAGTGAAGCGCGGGTTAGCTAGCGAGGATCACTGAACCATGTTCTAGAATTAACCTCAGTTTGATTCAGTAAAACTCACAAATGCCATGTCCTTATGCTCGAAAATCAGACTTGAACCGAGGAGAGAAGAGTCTAGATGAAGACGCTGAAAGCCGGACGTACTTTTTTACAAGTTCATTCTTCTTTCCGCTAAGACGACGCCCTCTGCACCGTAAACATCGCTCACACTCGTTCAGAACGTTCTACTTTATGTGTTTCAGCTTAGCTCTTGTGGTCGCTGCCATTTTCACATGTTATTTCCCTGAGCGGCCTGAGCGCGGCCTGAGCGCGGCCTGAGCGCGGCCTGAGCGCGGCCTGAGAGCGGCCTCAGAGCGGCCTGAGCGCGGCCTCAGAGCGGCCTCAGAGCGGCCTGAGCGCGGCCTGAGCGCGGCCTGAGCGCGGCCTCAGAGCGGCCTGAGCGCGGCCTGAGCGCGGCCTCAGAGCGGCCTCAGAGCGGCCTGAGCGCGGCCTCAGAGCGGCCTCAGCGCGGCCTGAGCGCGGCCTCAGAGCGGCCTGAGCGCGGCCTGAGCGCGGCCTGAGAGCGGCCTCAGAGCGGCCTGAGCGCGGCCTCAGAGCGGCCTGAGCGCGGCCTGAGCGCGGCCTGAGCGCGGCCTGAGCGCGCTTGAATGTTCTTCCAGGACTTTTGTAGCACATTAATATTCTGAGGTCACGCCCACGTTGATCTATTGGCTGTTCTGTGTCAGGTGATCCCAGCCTGGAATCTCTCTCCAATAAAGAAATCCAACGACGTCAACAAGGTACGACCTCGCTGTCTCCTTGTGTCCTAGCCTCCTCAGTTTGTGTTCTTGGCTAACTCCTTCTCTCCTTGTGTCCTAGCCTCCTCAGTTTGTGTTCTTGACTAACTCCTTCTCTCCTTGTGTCCTAGCCTCCTCAGTTTGTGTTCTTGGCTCTAACTCCTTCTCTCCTTGTGTCCTAGCCTCCTCAGTTTGTGTTCTTGGCTCTAACTCCTTCTCTCCTTGTGTCCTAGCCTCCTCAGTTTGTGTTCTTGGCTCTAACTCCTTCTCTCCTTGTGTCCTAGCCTCCTCAGTTTGTGTTCTTGGCTAACTCCTTCTCTCCTTGTGTCCTAGCCTCCTCAGTTTGTGTTCTTGACTAACTCCTTCTCTCCTTGTGTCCTAGCCTCCTCAGTTTGTGTTCTTGGCTAACTCCTTCTCTCCTTGTGTCCTAGCCTCCTCAGTTTGTGTTCTTGACTAACTCCTTCTCTCCTTGTGTCCTAGCCTCCTCAGTTTGTGTTCTTGGCTCTAACTCCTTCTCTCCTTGTGTCCTAGCCTCCTCAGTTTGTGTTCTTGACTAACTCCTTCTCTCCTTGTGTCCTAGCCTCCTCAGTTTGTGTTCTTGGCTCTAACTCCTTCTCTCCTTGTGTCCTAGCCTCCTCAGTTTGTGTTCTTGGCTAACTCCTTCTCTCCTTGTGTCCTAGCCTCCTCAGTTTGTGTTCTTGACTAACTCCTTCTCTCCTTGTGTCCTAGCCTCCTCAGTTTGTGTTCTTGGCTCTAACTCCTTCTCTCCTTGTGTCCTAGCCTCCTCAGTTTGTGTTCTTGGCTCTAACTCCTTCTCTCCTTGTGTCCTAGCCTCCTCAGTTTGTGTTCTTGACTAACTCCTTCTCTCCTTGTGTCCTAGCCTCCTCAGTTTGTGTTCTTGACTAACTCCTTCTCTCCTTGTGTCCTAGCCTCCTCAGTTTGTGTTCTTGGCTCTAACTCCTTCTCTCCTTGTGTCCTAGCCTCCTCAGTTTGTGTTCTTGGCTAACTCCTTCTCTCCTTGTGTCCTAGCCTCCTCAGTTTGTGTTCTTGACTAACTCGTTCTCTCCTTGTGTCCTAGCCTCCTCAGTTTGTGTTCTTGGCTAACTCCTTGTCTCCTTGTGTCCTAGCCTCTTCAGTTTATGTTCTTGACTAACTCCTTGTCTCCTTGTGTCCTAGCCTCCTCAGTTTGTGTTCTTGACTAACTCCTTCTCTCCTTGTGTCCTAGCCTCCTCAGTGTGTGTTCTTGGCTAACTCCTTCTCTCCTTGTGTCCTAGCCTCCTCAGTTTGTGTTCTTGACTAACTCCTTCTCTCCTTGTGTCCTAGCCTCCTCAGTTTGTGTTCTTGACTAACTCCTTCTCTCCTTGTGTCCTAGCCTCCTCAGTTTGTGTTCTTGGCTCTAACTCCTTCTCTCCTTCCGTCCTAGCCTCCTCAGTGTGCGTTCTTGGCTCTCCTTCCGTCCTAGCCTTCTCAGTTCGTGTTCTTGACTAACTCCTTGTCTCCTTGAGTCCTAGCCTCCTCAGTTCGTGTTCTTGACTAACTCCTTGTCTCCTTGTGTCCTAACCTCCTCAGTTTGTGTTCTTGGTTCTAACTCCTTCTCTCCTTGCGTCCTAGCCTCCTCAGTGTGCGTTCTTGGCCCTAACTCCTTCACTCCTTGCGTCCTAGACTCCTCAGTTCGTGTTCTTGACTAACTCCTTGTCTCCTTGCATCCTAGCCTCCCCAGTTCGTGGACATGGCTCTGGCCGATGAAGACTCCTCAGATGAAGAGTACAGACCCGATGAAGATGAGGAGGATGAGACAGCTGAGGACGTAAGACAAACTTGTCTCTCTTTATTCCATCTGGTGTAGTTTATGCTCATGCGCTAGCTTTAGCCACGCCCCTCACACACGCTAGCTTTGGCCACGCCCCTCATACACGCTAGCTTTAGCCACGCCCCTCACACACGCTAGCTTTAGCAACGCCCCTCACACACACTAGCTTTAGCCACGCCCCTCACACACACTAGCTTTAGCCACGCCCCTCACACACGCTAGCTTTGGCCACGCCCCTCATACACGCTAGCTTTAGCCACGCCCCTCACACACGCTAGCTTTAGCAACGCCCCTCACACACACTAGCTTTAGCCACGCCCCTCACACACACTAGCTTTAGCCACGCCCCTCACACACGCTAGCTTTAGCCACGCCCCTCACACACTAGCTTTAGCCACGCCCCTCACACACACTAGCTTTAGCCACTCCCCTCACACACGCTAGCTTTAGCCACGCCCCTCACACACACTAGCTTTAGCCACGCCCCTCACACACTAGCTTTAGCCACGCCCCTCACACACACTAGCTTTAGCCATGCCCCTCACACACTAACTTTAGCCACGCCCCTCACACACACTTACTTTAGCCACGCCCCTCACACATACTAACTTTAGCCACGCCCCTCACACATACTAACTTTAGCCACGCCCCTCACACACACAATAACTTTAGCCACGCCCTCACACACACACTAACTTTAGCCACGCCCCTCACACACACTAGCTTTAGCCACGCCCCTCACACACACTAGCTTTAGCCACGCCCCTCACACACACTAGCTTTAGCCACGCCCCTCACACACACTAGCTTTAGCCACGCCCCTCACACACACTACTTTAACCACGCCCCTCACACACACTAGCTTTAGCCACGCCCCTCACACATACTAGCTGTAGCCACGCCCCTCACACACACTAGCTTTAGCCACGCCCCTCACACACACTAGCTTTAGCCACGCCCCTCACACACACTAGCTTTAGCCACGCCCCTCACACAGACTAGCTTTAGCCACGCCTCTCACACACTAACTTTAGCCACGCCCCTCACACACTAGCTTTAGACACGCCCCTCACACAGACTAGCTTTAGCCACGCCTCTCACACACACTAGCTTTAGCCACGCCCCTCACACACACTAGCTTTAGCCACGCCCCTCACACACACTAGCTTTAGCTACGCCCCTCACACACACTAGCTTTAGCCACGCCCCTCACACACACTAGCTTTAGCCACGCCCCTCGCACACACTAGCTTTAGCCACGCCCCTCACACACACTAGCTTTAGCCACGCCCCTCGCACACACTAGCTTTAGCCACGCCCCTCGCACACACTAGCTTTAGCCACGCCCCTCGCACACACTAGCTTTAGCCACGCCCCTCGCACACACTAGCTTTAGCCACGCCCCTCGCACACACTAGCTTTAGCCACGCCCCTCGCACACACTAGCTTTAGCCACGCCTCTCGCACACACTAGCTTTAGCCACGCCCCTCACACACTAGCTTTAGCCACGCCCCTCACACACACTAGCTTTAGCCACGCCCCTCACACACACTAGCTTTAGCCACGCCTCTCACACACACTAGCTGTAGCCACGCCCCTCACACACACTAACTTTAGCCACGCCCCTCACACACACTAACTTTAGCCACGCCCCTTACACATACTAACTTTAGCCACGCCCCTCACACACACTAACATTAGCCACGTCTCTCGCACACACTAGCTTTAGCCACGCCTCTCGCACACACTAGCTTTAGCCACGCCCCTCACACACTAGCTTTAGCCACGCCCCTCACACACACTAGCTTTAGCCACGCCCCTCACACACACTAGCTTTAGCCACGCCCCTCACACACACTAGCTTTAGCCACGCCCCTCACACACTAACTTTAGCCACGCCCCTCACACACACTAGCTTTAGCCACGCCCCTCACACACACTAGCTTTAGCCACGCCCCTCACACACACTAGCTTTAGCCACGCCCCTCACACACACTAGCTTTAGCCACGCCCCTCACACACTAACTTTAGCCACGCCCCTCACACATACTAACTTTAGCCACGCCCCTCACACATACTAACATTAGCCACGCCCCTCACACACACACTAACTTTAGCCACGCCCCTCACACACACTAGCTTTAGCCACGCCCCTCGCACACACTAGCTTTAGCCACGCCCCTCGCACACACTAGCTTTAGCCACGCCCCTCGCACACACTAGCTTTAGCCACGCCTCTCGCACACACTAGCTTTAGCCACGCCCCTCGCACACACTAGCTTTAGCCACCCCCCTCGCACACACTAGCTTTAGCCACCCCCCTCACACACACTAGCTTTAGCCACGCCCCTCACACACACTAACTTTAGCCACGCCCCTCACACACACTAGCTGGAGCCACGCCCCTCACACACAGACTAGCTGTAGCCACGCCCCTCACACACACTAGCTTTAGCCACGCCCCTCACACAGACTAGCTTTAGCCACGCCTCTCACACACACACTAACTTTAGCCACGCCCCTCACACACACTAGCTTTAACCACGCCCCTCACACACACTAGCTTTAGCCACGCCCCTCACACACACTAGCTTTAGACACGCCCCTCACACAGTCTAGCTTTAGACACGCCCCTCACACACACTAGCTTTAGCCACGCCCCTCACACACACTAGCTTTAGACACGCCCCTCACACAGTCTAGCTTTAGACACGCCCCTCACACACACTAACTTTAGCCACGCCTCTCACACACTAACTTTAGCCACGCCCCTCACACACACTAGCTTTAGACACGCCTCTCACACACTAACTTTAGCCACGCCCCTCACACACACTAGCTTTAGACACGCCCCTCACACACACTAGCTTTAGCCACGCCCCTCACACACACTAGCTTTAGCCACGCCCCTCACACACACTAGCTTTAGCCACGCCCCTCACACACACTAGCTTTAGCCACCCCCCTCACACACACTAGCTTTAGCCACGCCCCTCACACACACTAGCTTTAGCCACGCCCCTCACACAGACTAGCTTTAGCCACGCCTCTCACACACACTAACTTTAGCCACGCCCCTCACACACACTAGCTTTAACCACGCCCCTCACACACACTAGCTTTAGCCACGCCCCTCACACACACTAGCTTTAGACACGCCCCTCACACAGTCTAGCTTTAGACACGCCCCTCACACACACTAGCTTTAGCCACGCCCCTCACACACACTAGCTTTAGACACGCCCCTCACACAGTCTAGCTTTAGACACGCCCCTCACACACACTAACTTTAGCCACGCCCCTCACACACACTAGCTGGAGCCACGCCCCTCACACACAGACTAGCTGTAGCCACGCCCCTCACACACACTAGCTTTAGCCACGCCCCTCACACAGACTAGCTTTAGCCACGCCTCTCACACACACACTAACTTTAGCCACGCCCCTCACACACACTAGCTTTAACCACGCCCCTCACACACACTAGCTTTAGCCACGCCCCTCACACACACTAGCTTTAGACACGCCCCTCACACAGTCTAGCTTTAGACACGCCCCTCACACACACTAGCTTTAGCCACGCCCCTCACACACACTAGCTTTAGACACGCCCCTCACACAGTCTAGCTTTAGACACGCCCCTCACACACACTAACTTTAGCCACGCCTCTCACACACTAACTTTAGCCACGCCCCTCACACACACTAGCTTTAGACACGCCTCTCACACACTAACTTTAGCCACGCCCCTCACACACACTAGCTTTAGACACGCCCCTCACACACACTAGCTTTAGCCACGCCCCTCACACACACTAGCTTTAGCCACGCCCCTCACACACACTAGCTTTAGCCACGCCCCTCACACACACTAGCTTTAGCCACCCCCCTCACACACACTAGCTTTAGCCACGCCCCTCACACACACTAGCTTTAGCCACGCCCCTCACACAGACTAGCTTTAGCCACGCCTCTCACACACACTAACTTTAGCCACGCCCCTCACACACACTAGCTTTAACCACGCCCCTCACACACACTAGCTTTAGCCACGCCCCTCACACACACTAGCTTTAGACACGCCCCTCACACAGTCTAGCTTTAGACACGCCCCTCACACACACTAGCTTTAGCCACGCCCCTCACACACACTAGCTTTAGACACGCCCCTCACACAGTCTAGCTTTAGACACGCCCCTCACACACACTAACTTTAGCCACGCCTCTCACACACTAACTTTAGCCACGCCCCTCACACACACTAGCTTTAGACACGCCTCTCACACACTAACTTTAGCCACGCCCCTCACACACACTAGCTTTAGACACGCCCCTCACACACACTAGCTTTAGCCACGCCCCTCACACACACTAGCTTTAGCCACGCCCCTCACACACACTAGCTTTAGCCACGCCCCTCACACACACTAGCTTTAGCCACGCCCCTCACACACACTAGCTTTAGCCACCCCCCTCACACACACTAGCTTTAGCCACGCCCCTCACACACACTGGAATGACTAAATGTCTTTTTGTGACTCGCTCAGATCGAGCTCAGGATTAAAAAGTATCAGGAGGGTTTAGATCAGATTTATTTCAATTCCATTTATTTTTGTAACGGCCAAAATCACAACAGCAGTTTCCTCGACAATGTTCATCGGGACTTGGCAATGTTCCAGAGTCCTCTGTCCTTAGTCCCTCCTTCTGTCCTTAGTCCCTCCTTCTGTCCTTAGTCCCTCCTGACTCCTTCAGGAGGAGAACCGGTTCTTCCAGGCAGATGGAGAACCGTTCATCTGGAGAGGATCATCTGGATCCACAGGTCATGTGTCTGTTCCACTCCCGACAGGAAGTGAGAGAAGAAGAAGAAAAGACAATGAACAGACACAAGTGAAATTAAATCTGAAATATTGTTTGATAGAATAAGTGTTAATCAGAGGACAGAGCTCATACTTCCCCCAGAGTTGCTGCTAGGGCAGCGGAGCTGAAACTGTAGCTTTATATTTCTGTTATAACTGGTCTGACCATAAGTCATTTAAAGAGGAACGTTTTAACCCTGGACTTAAATGAAGAGACTGTGTCGCCTCTTTAACATGGACAGGACTCTACCTCCTACTGTGCTTTTAAGATAAGATATTCCTTTATTGTCCCACATGGGGAAATTTCATTGGTGCAACGCAGGTAGATACAGAGGTAGATACAGAAGAACAGATCACTTATAGGAAGTCTGAAAAACACTTCCAGTAGAAGATCTCCTATAAATAAATAAAAACTCCCATAGACAAATAAATACATAAATACCATTGCATGTGATCACGACAGTAATTGCACATGAATATGTGTCACGACAGCACATAGATTGCACATGAATTTCACAGCAATTGCACATGAATTGCACATGAATTCCAACAGCAATTGCACATATGACAGAATTGCACATCAGTATTAGATTAGGTCAGTATTGCGAGTGTTCAGTACTAACAGTTTTTGTTATAAAGTCTGACAGCAGCAGGAAGGAAAGACCTACGGAACCTTTCCTTCACACAGCGAGGGTGGATCAGTCTCTCACTGAAGCTGCTCTCCAGAGCGGACAGAGTGTCCTGCAGGGGGTGACACTCATGGTCCAGCATAGATGTGAATCTAGCCAGGACCCTTCTGTCCCCCACCTCCTGCACCGAGTCCAGAGGACAGCCCAGGACGGAGCTGGACTTCTTGATGACTTTGTCCAGCCTCTTCCTCTCCCTCTCTGTGATGCTGCTGCTCCAGCAGGCCACACCGTACAGGAGCTGGTGCCACCACAGAGTCGTAGAAGGCCTTCAGGAGTGGCCCTGTCACTCCAAAAGACCTGAGTCTCCTCAGGAGGTAGAGCCGACTCTGGCTCTTCCTGTACAGTGCGTCTGTGTTATGAGTCCAGTCCAGTTTGTGGTTCAGATGAACACCCAGGTACTTGTATGAGTCCACTCTCTCAATGTCCCGTCCCTGGATGTTCACTGGTGAGGGGGCAGTGGGGTGGCGTCTGCGGAAATCCACCACCATCTCCTTGGTCTTCCCCGCGTTGATGAGGAGGTGGTTCCGCTGACACCAGTCCACAAAGTCCTGCGCCAGTCCTCTGTCCTCCGCGTCATCGTCGTCCGTGATGAGTCCGATGATGGCAGAGTCATCAGAGAACTTCTGCATGACACAGCTGTCCGTGTCATGTCTGAAGTCTGCAGTGTAAAGGGTGAAGAGAAAGGGCGCGAGGACAGTGCCCTGGGGTGCCCCCACACTGCAGGTCCGAGTGTCAGACACACAGTTCCGGGCTCTCACAAACTGGGGTCGGTCTGTGAGGTAGTCCAGGATCCACTCTGCCAGGTCATACTCCACACCAGCCGTCTCCAGCTTGTCCCTCAGGAGCAGCGGCTGGATGGTGTTGAAGGCGCTGGAAAGATCGAAGAACAGAATCCTCACAGAGCTGCCAGGCTTTTCCAGGTGAGAGAGAGAGCGGTGCAGCAGGGAGATGACGGCGTCCTCCACTCCGATGCCAGACCGATATGCAAACTGCAGCGGGTCCATGGCTGAGCTCACGGTGGAGCGGAGGTGGTCCAGGACCAGCCGCTCCAGTGTCTTCATCAGGTGGGACGTGAGAGCCACTGGCCTGAAGCTGTTGAGGTCTTTGGCGCGCGGTGTCTTGGGCACAGGTACCAGATAGGAGGTCTTCCAGACCTGTGATACCACCCTCAGCTTCAGGCTCATGTTGAAGACATGCTCCATAACTCCACACAGTTCATCTGCGCAGGACTTAAGGAGCCTGGGGCTGATGCCATCAGGTCCTGCTGCCTTCCTCACTTTAATCCTTTTCAGCTCTCTCCTCACCTGTGCTGCTGTGACAGTCAGTGGTTGGCAGGGGGACCGTGTGCTGGGGGGATGGGTGAGTCCAGGCGAAGTGGGGAGCTGATGGTCCGGGGCAGATAAGCAAAGAGGAACAGATGCAGGACATTGTCCAGCTGTGGAAGAGGGAGCATGCAGCTGTGCAGGGGGAGGGGCGGGTGACCGATCAAACCTCAAGAAGTGATCATTTAAATCATTCACCCACTGTAGATCCCCCTCTGTCTGGGCAGGGGGGATTTTGAAGCCCGAGATGGTTTTCAGGCTCCTCCACACTCCCTGAATGTTCTTTTGCTGCAGCTGCTCCTCCATCCTCCTTTTGTAGCCGGCCTCAGCCTGCCTGATCCTCCTCCTCAGCTCCTTCTGCACAGTCCTCAGCTCCTCCTTGTTCCCTGACCTGAAGGCTCTCTTCTTCTCCTTCAGCAGAGCCTTCAGTTCACGGTTAATCCATGGCTTGTTGTTTGGAAAACACCGCACCGTCCGGGAGGGAACAATGTTCTCAAAACAGAAGTTGATGTAGTCCGTGATGCACTCTGTGATGGTGTTGATGTCCTCCCCATGTGGGTCATAAAGCTCAGTCCAGACAGTGGTGCTGAAGCAGTCCCTCAGAGCCTCCTCGCTCTCAGCAGACCACATCCTCACCTCACGGGACACCACAGGCTGCCTGCGCACGATGGGTTCATACACAGGCCTCAGATGTACAAGGTTGTGGTCCGAGCTGCCCAGGGGAGGGAGGGGGGAAGAAGAATAAGCCTCTTTGGTGTTGGCAAAAAACAAGTCCAATGTTATATTCTCTCTGGTGGGGCAGGTAACATACTGGGTGTATGTTGGTAGAACAGAAGAGGGAGAAGCGTGGTTAAAGTCACCAGAGATGAGGAAGAGAGCCTGTGGGCGCTGTGTTTGCAGCCTACAAGTGCAGGAGAGCAGTGCTTCACAAGCATCTTCAGCATTGGCAGACGGGGCCACATAGACTGCGATCAAAATCACATGTGAGAACTCCCGGGGCAGATAATATGGCCTCATGCCAATAGCCAATAGTTCAATATCCTTGTTACATAGCTGCTCCCTCACTGTGCAGTGTTCGGGTTTGGACCAGCTCGTGTTCACATACACCACCAGACCTCCACCTCTTTTTTTCCCGGATTCTCTAGTTCTGTCCGCCCGCAGCAGATGAAAATTGTCCAAACCTACAATAGAGTGGCATTTCTGCTGTTAACCAGGTCTCTGTGAAAATCAAGACGCTGCTGTCCCTATAAATCCTCTGGGACAGCATGAGGCTCGCTATTTCCGTCATTTTATTTTGAAGGGACCTCACGTTACCCATGACTACGGCGGGAACCGACTTCCTGTTTGTCCCTCTCTTCTCTCGGAGTTTACGTCCAGCCCGTCTGCTTCGTTGCGTTTTCCTTAGGATGTCCGCCGGGATAACGTGACGATCTCCGGGTAAGACAACTGTTCTCCGCAGTTTCATGAGTTCCTCCTTTGTGTAAACGCGGTACGGCGCCGACCAGGGGGCGGGGCCGGAGCCGGGGGGCGGGGCCGGAGCCGGGGGGCGGGGCCGGAGCCGGGGGGCGGGGCCGGGGGACTCAGAGCCAAGACACATCGCAACGACACGACGAAAACACTCAATCCAGCCGAATAAAGTCAAAACAAGTTAATTTAAAGCGATTCCAGTGCGTGTCCCGATCGTTCATGAAGTTCCTCTTTCATATAAACGTGTATATAAACGTGTACCGACGACACGCCGTACTTTAGCGCGGCCGGAGGGGGGGGCTGGTGGGCTCGCTCGGAGCTAGCTCACGTCACAACAACACAACGAACGCAACGAAAAACGCTCAAATCCAGCCGAAAAAAGTCAAAAACAGTTGAATTAAAAAACTATTCCAGCGCGTGTCCCTATCGTACAGTAAAATAGAAAAAATATACTAACTATATTTACAAAATATAGGAGATAAAGCACAATAAGTGTGAGAAAGAAGAGAGAGCTAATACACCGGGCTGCCAGCTGTACCAGCGCCTTATGACGTATCATAAGTATCATAGAGACTCTTGACACCACCAGAAGACCAGCATTTTGAGAGTGCAGAGCTCTGATTGGATGAGATGGTTCTATAGCATCTTTGAGGTGGGAGGGACCATGTCATTTATGGCTTTGTAAGTCAGGAGGAGGAGTTTAAATGTGATTCTAAACTGGACAGGAGCCAGTGAAGAGACTCCAGCACCGGCATTACACAGATGAAAGACTGTTTTACAGACTTGATTTATCTGAGCTTTAAATGAGAGCTCCTGGTCCAATCAGACTCTGAGGTTTCTTACAGTAGAACTGGAGGCTTCACTGAGACTATCTGCTCAGATAGAGCGTCTTGTGCTTAGGACCAGCACAATGACCACAGCACAATGACCTCCAGCACAATGACCTCCAGCACAATGACCTCCAGCACAATGACCTCGGTTTGTTCAGGATTAAGAAGCAGATCATTAAGTGTCCTCCAGGTTTTTATCTCCTTCACACGAGCTCCAAGTCTGTCTGATCATGTGACCTGATCATGTGACCTAACGGCAGCATGTAAAGAGGAAACAGAGCTGGACCCTGTACTGACCCCTGAGGCACACCGTAAGTTACTTTGGGACAAGGGGAGGAGCTGGTTTACATGAACAGACTGGCACCTATCAGATGATGGATGATTTGTTTATGTGAACGCAGTTCTTGGTTGTACCAGGAGGAGGCGCTTTGACCTAATGACCTTCTGTTTTAACGGAGCTGCAGCATCAAGAGCAGACTTCATTCATGGTCAAGTGGTCAGATCGGTCACTTCCCCTGGACTAAAGCTGTTCTCAGCAGGATCACATGACACGAGCACGTGACACGAGCACGTGACACGAGCACGTGACACGAGCACGTGACACGAGCACGTGACACGAGCACGTGACACGATCACGTGACACGAGCACGTGACACGATCACGTGACACGATCACGTGACACGATCACATGACATGTCACTGAATATTGACTCTATTATATCTTTGAACTTTGAGATAGATTTTTGGGATATTGCCCTTTCATCATAACTTTCTTCTGTGGCGCTGGATGATCTTTCAGACCTTAATGAAGACGTTTGTGTTCCAGACGTTTCAGGAGAGCGATCTGGAGAGCACGGCGTCTTCACCGCGAGGAAGTCGAGTCCGAGACGAGTCCAGCAGCCCCTGGCAGGTGCGGCAGGTGCACACAGGGATACAAACATGTACTTTAAGCTCCTCCCCTCTGGATTCGGTTTCTTCTGATTCTGGGTGATTTCTCCTTCCACCTGTCCCCGCCCACTGCCCTGTCCTCACTGCAGGATTTATTCATGCGTTTAAAAATACTGCAGATTCGTCACTAATAAATATATTGGCATTATTTATATGCACGAAAAAGAGGCTTTTAATGAATGGACTAATGGTGACGAGTCTTGTATAAAAGCGCTGTAGTTATATTTGTCTAAAGTTCATCTTTGTTACAAAAAGACTGGAGTGGGTTTAGTCTGGACAAAGACAGGAGCAGTACCAAATCAAAATGTCAACTATTCTCACTTTATTCATCAATATTCTCTCTCCAGAAGCTTCGGTCACAGATTTAAACCTTCATTTGGTTAAAACGTGTCTTAAAAGTCAATGTTCAGTAGAAATAATGTTTTTATGCTGCTCTAGTTCCAAGTTTCTAATTATTTTTCCATCAGACGTCTCGAAGTCTTTCTCGCCGTCTGAGGGTGGAGCCAGTGCCCATGGGCCCGCCCCCTCCGCCCAAAGCCACACCCACTCCCAGTTTGAGTGACAGCCCCAGAGCCCCGCCTCTTCGTGGTTTGAGTGACAGGAGAAGTGTGAGTGACAGCACTTTCCTCGAGAAACTCCACGCTGTCGAAGAAGAACTGAGCGTATGCGGAGAGTCTTATCAGGTACTCTTAAGTCCTGCTTTAGTCCTGCTTTAGTCCTGCTTTAGTCCTGCTTTAGACCTGCTTTAGTCCTGCTTTAGACCTGCTTTAGACCTGCTTTAGACCTGCTTTAGACCTGCTTTAGACCTGCTTTAGTCCTGCTTTAGTCCTGCTTTAGTCCTGCTTTAGACCCGCTTTAGTCCCGCTTTAGACCCGCTTTAGTCCTGCTTTAGTCCTGCTTTAGTCCTGCTTTAGTCCTGCTTTAGACCTGCTTTAGTCCTGCTTTAGACCTGCTTTAGTCCTGCTTTAGTCCTGCTTTAGTCCTGCTTTAGACCTGCTTTAGTCCTGCTTTAGACCTGCTTTAGACCTGCTTTAGACCCGCTTTAGTCCTGCTTTAGACCTGCTTTAGTCCTGCTTTAGACCTGCTTTAGACCTGCTTTAGTCCTGCTTTAGTCCTGCTTTAGACCCGCTTTAGTCCCGCTTTAGTCCTGCTTTAGTCCTGCTTTAGTCCTGCTTTAGTCCTGCTTTAGTCCTGGTTTAGACCTGCTTTAGACCTGCTTTAGACCTGCTTTAGTCCTGCTTTAGTCCTGCTTTAGACCCGCTTTAGTCCTGCTTTAGTCCTGCTTTAGACCTGCTTTAGACCTGCTTTAGTCCTGCTTTAGTCCTGCTTTAGTCCTGCTTTAGACCTGCTTTAGTCCTGCTTTAGACCCGCTTTAGACCCGCTTTAGACCCGTTTTATACCCGTTTTATCCCTGCTTTAGTCTCGGTTTGGACCCGGTTTAGACCCGGTTTAGATCCTGTTTTCCCATCAGCCTCTGCAGGACCTGGACCTCATGGCGTTGAGGACTCGTTCCAAGCGTCCTCTCAGAGACGTTCCTTTGGGGCAACTGGAGGCCGAGCTCCGAGAACTGGCCCCGGACTTCAACGAGACCCGGTCTTCCCTGGACCAGGACCAGGACCTGGACCTGGACCTGGACCTGGAAGAGGACCGGGACTGGAGCGACTGGCTCCGAGGGCTCATGACCTCAGATGTCGAGGGTGAGACATGTTCCTCTGGTTTTGTTCAGGTGACCAAACCCATCCACAAAACCAAACCCATCCACAAAACCAAACCCATCCACACATCATTTATGTTTCCTTCATCAATCTGATCTAAATCCTCTTGATACTTTCTAATCCTGAGCTCAATCTGAGTCACAAAAAGATGTTTGGTACTTCCAAGTTTGTGTTTGTGAGGGGCGTGGCTAAAGCTAGTGTGTATGAGGGGTGTGGCTAAAGCTAGTGTGTGTGAGGGGCGTGGCTAAAGCTAGTGTGTGTGAGGGGTGTGGCTAAAGCTAGTGTATGTGAGGGGCGTGGCTAAAGCTAGTGTATGTGAGGGGTGTGGCTAAAGCTAGTGTGTATGAGGGGTGTGGCTAAAGCTAGTGTGTATGAGGGGTGTGGCTAAAGCTAGTGTGTATGAGGGGCGTGGCTAAAGCTAGTGTGTGTGAGGGGCGTGGCTAAAGCTAGTGTGTATGAGGGGCGTGGCTAAAGCTAGTGTGTATGAGGGGTGTGGCTAAAGCTAGTGTGTATGAGGGGCGTGGCTAAAGCTAGTGTGTATGAGGGGCGTGGCCAAAGCTAGTGTGTGTGAGGGGCGTGGCTAAAGCTAGTGTATGTGAGGGGCGTGGCTAAAGCTAGTGTGTATGAGGGGCGTGGCTAAAGCTAGTGTGTATGAGGGGCGTGGCTAAAGCTAGTGTGTATGAGGGGCGTGGCTAAAGCTAGTGTGTATGAGGGGCGTGGCTAAAGTTAGTGTGTGTGAGGGGCGTGGCTAAAGCTAGTGTGTGTGAGGGGCGTGGCTAAAGCTAGTGTGTGTGAGGGGCGTGGCTAAAGCTAGTGTGTGTGAGGGGCGTGGCTAAAGCTAGTGTGTGTGAGGGGCGTGGCTAAAGCTAGTGTGTGTGAGGGGCGTGGCTAAAGCTAGTGTGTGTGAGGGGGCGTGGCTAAAGCTAGTGTGTGTGAGGGGGCGTGGCTAAAGCTAGTGTGTGTGAGGGGCGTGGCTAAAGCTAGTGTGTGTGAGGGGCGTGGCTAAAGCTAGTGTGTGTGAGGGGCGTGGCTAAAGCTAGTGTGTGTGAGGGGGCGTGGCTAAAGCTAGTGTGTGTGAGGGGGCGTGGCTAAAGCGATTGTGAACAGGAAAGGTTTTTGCCTCATTTATGTCACTTCTCATGCAGAGGGAGGGCATCTGGGTTAAACTGTGTGTGTTCAGAAGAGGCAGACGATGAGGACGATCCTGAGTATAATTTTCTGGCTGAGGCTGATGAGCCGGACCTGGAGGACTTCAGAGACGACCGAGCTGTGAGGATCACAAGTGAGTACTGCCCCCTGTGTGTGAGCGTGAGTACTGCCCCCTGTGTGTGAGCGTGAGTACTGCCCCCTGTGTGTGAGCGTGAGTACTGCCCCCTGTGTGTGAGCGTGAGTACTGCCCCCTGTGTGTGAGCGTGAGTACTGCCCCCTGTGTGTGAGCGTGAGTACTGCCCCCTGTGTGTGAGCGTGAGTACTGCCCCCTGTGTGTGAGCGTGAGTACTGCCCTCTGTGTGTGAGCGTGAGTACTGCCCCCTGTGTGTGAGCGTGAGTACTGCCCTCTGTGTGTGAGCGTGAGTACTGCCCTCTGTGTGTGAGCGTGAGTACTGCCCTCTGTGTGTGAGCGTGAGTACTGCCCTCTGTGTGTGAGCGTGAGTACTGCCCTCTGTGTGTGAGCGTGAGTACTGCCCTCTGTGTGTGAGCGTGAGTACTGCCCCCTGTGTGTGAGCGTGAGTACTGCCCCCTGTGTGTGAGCGTGAGTACTGCGCCCTCTGCTGGTCTCATGTGTCGTGTTTTTTCAGAGAAGGAGGTGAGCGAGCTGATGGAGGAGCTCTTTGAAACTGTGAGTATTGCAGCAAAATAACTCTTACCAGCAGAGGGCGCCAGTCACTACTGAGGACATGAAGGGTCAATGGGAAAGAAGACGCTGTATTTGGGACTCGGGACTCTCACAATGTGGCCCTTTAACCTGAGTGTTCCCTCTGCTGCCCCCCACAGCTGAAGGAGGACTTGGCCTCTCAGGACCTGGACGAGGATGGACCCGAGGAAGAAGACGAGGCCAACGAGGCCCACGCACTGTAAGACTGTGAAGAACAATAGTACTTTAGGTCTGGATCTGGTCTAACTCTCTCTTTTAGCTCTTTATTTTCTATTGATGGCTTCACTTTTGATCAATCCCATTGATGGATTGATGCT
>NW_027315790.1:36365772-36430772 GCF_026437365.1 Eucyclogobius newberryi
TCTGGACTCTGTGGACTCTGGACTCTGTGGACTCTAGACTCTGTGGACTCTAGACTGTGTGGACTCTAGACTGTGTGGACTCTAGACTCTGTGGACTCTGTGGACTCTCTGGACTCTGTGGACTCTCTGGACTCTGTGGACTCTAGACTCTGGACTCTAGACTGTGTGGACTCTAGACTGTGTGGACTCTAGACTGTGTGGACTCTAGACTGTGGACTCTAGACTGTGGACTCTAGACTGTGGACTCTGTGGACTCTGTGGACTCTGTGGACTCTAGACTGTGGACTCTAGACTCTGTGGACTCTGTGGACTCTGTGGACTCTAGACTGTGGACTCTAGACTCTGTGGACTCTGTGGACTCTGTAGACTCTAGACTGTGTGGACTCTAGACTCTGTGGACTCTGTGGACTCTGTGGACTCTAGACTCTCTGGACTCTGTGGACTCTAGACTGTGTGGACTCTAGACTCTGTGGACTCTGTGGACTCTAGACTCTGTGGACTCTGTGGACTCTAGACTGTGGACTCTAGACTCTGTGGACTCTGTGGACTCTGTGGACTCTAGACTGTGGACTCTAGACTCTGTGGACTCTGTGGACTCTGTAGACTCTAGACTGTGTGGACTCTAGACTCTGTGGACTCTGTGGACTCTGTGGACTCTAGACTCTCTGGACTCTGTGGACTCTAGACTGTGTGGACTCTAGACTCTGTGGACTCTGTGGACTCTGTGGACTCTAGACTCTGTGGACTCTGTGGACTCTAGACTGTGGACTCTAGACTCTGTGGACTCTGTGGACTCTGTGGACTCTAGACTCTGTGGACTCTGTGGACTCTAGACTGTGGACTCTAGACTCTGTGGACTCTGTGGACTCTGTAGACTCTAGACTGTGTAGGTTGTACTAGGCTCTTTATTTGAAAGGGGCTCAGGCCCTTGATACACATTCTTATTTTTAGTCTCACTTTGGCGACTGAACTGAAAAACAATGACATGTTTCATTTAACAAATGATGCCGCTCCATCTTACACACACAACCTTGCAGCTGTCCTTCAGTGTTTTTGTCTGACCTTACAGCTGTTCACATGTGTATCCCAGATCTTGCATCTGTTCCTCGGTGTGTCCTTAGACCTTGCAGCTGTTCCTCTGTCTCTCTCAGACCTTGCAGCTGTCATCTGTCTTGCAGGCGTACAGGTTCCAGAAGGTGGTTTGGCCAATGCCCAAAGCCTGCTCCCCTCAGACAGAGCCACGCCCCCCGGTGGAGAGAGACCAGCGCGTCCTTCCTCTGTGGATCGCTGTAGGTCACTTCCTGCTTCTCCTTTGTTTTTGTCAACATGATGAGTGGTAATAGACGTGTAATAGACGTGTAATAGACGTGTAATAGACGTGTAATAAACAAAAACTTTAGACTAACGCTGATGTAATTGGAGCTGCTGTCAACCTCTGTTCTATAACATGTGTCTCACGTTTGTGTCTGTCTCACGTTTGTCTTTTTGTCTCACGTTTGTCTTTTTGTCTCACGGTTGTGTCTGTCTCGCGGTTGTGTCTTTTTGTCTCACGTTTGTGTCTTTTTGTGTCTTTTTGTCTCACGGTTGTGTCTTTTTGTCTCACGTTTGTGTCTTTTTGTGTCTTTTTGTCTCACATTTGTGTCTTTTTGTCTCACGCTTGTGTCTATGTCTCACGGTTGTCTTTTTGTCTCACGTTTGTGTCTTTGTCTCACGTTTTTTTTCTTTTTGTCTCACGTTTGTGTCTTTGTCTCACGGTTGTGTCTTTTTGTCTCACGGTTGTGTCTTTTTGTCTCACGGTTGTGTCTTTTTGTCTCACGTTTGTGTCTTTTTGTCTCACGTTTGTGTCTTTTTGTCTCACGTTTGTGTCTTTTTGTCTCACGTTTGTGTCTTTGTCTCACGGTTGTGTCTTTTTGTCTCACGGTTGTGTCACGGTTGTGTCTTTTTGTCTCACGGTTGTGTCTTTTTGTCTCACGGTTGTGTCTTTTTGTCTCACGTTTGTGTCTTTTTGTCTCACGTTTGTGTCTTTTTGTCTCACGTTTTTTTTCTTTTTGTCTCACGGTTGTGTCTTTGTCTCACGGTTGTGTCTTTTTGTCTCACGGTTGTGTCTTTGTCTCACGGTTGTGTCTTTGTCTCACGTTTGTCTTTTTGTCTCACATTTGTGTCTTTTTGTCTCACGGTTTTCTTTTTGTCTCACGTTTTTTTTCTTTTTGTCTCACGTTTGTGTCTTTGTCTCACGGTTGTGTCTTTTTGTCTCACGGTTGTGTCTTTTTGTCTCACGGTTGTGTCTTTTTGTCTCACGGTTGTGTCTTTTTGTCTCACGTTTGTGTCTTTTTGTCTCACGTTTTTTTTCTTTTTGTCTCACGGTTGTGTCTTTGTCTCACGGTTGTGTCTTTTTGTCTCACGGTTGTGTCTTTTTGTCTCACGGTTGTGTCTTTTTGTCTCACGGTTGTGTCTTTTTGTCTCACGTTTGTGTCTTTTTGTCTCACGTTTGTGTCTTTTTGTCTCACGTTTTTTTTCTTTTTGTCTCACGGTTGTGTCTTTGTCTCACGGTTGTGTCTTTTTGTCTCACGGTTGTGTCTTTGTCTCACGTTTGTCTTTTTGTCTCACATTTGTGTCTTTTTGTCTCACGCTTGTGTCTTTGTCTCACGGTTTTCTTTTTGTCTCACGTTTGTGTCTTTGTCTCACGTTTTTTTTCTTTTTGTCTCACGTTTGTGTCTTTGTCTCACGGTTGTGTCTTTTTGTCTCACGGTTGTGTCTTTTTGTCTCACGGTTGTGTCTTTTTGTCTCACGGTTGTGTCTTTTTGTCTCACGTTTGTCTTTTTGTCTCACGTTTTTTTTCTTTTTGTCTCACGTTTGTGTCTTTGTCTCACGGTTGTGTCTTTTTGTCTCACGGTTGTGTCTTTTTGTCTCACGGTTGTGTCTTTTTGTCTCACGTTTGTGTCTTTTTGTCTCACGTTTGTGTCTTTTTGTCTCACGTTTGTGTCTTTGTCTCACGTTTGTTGCTCAGAGGAGTCTCCCGGTGCTGAACGCCGTCCTTCGTCGTTTAAGCTCTGAGGCTCCACCCCCCTCCACGATGTCCCGCCCCCACTGCAGTCAGCGGACCCTGCTGCGCTCTGATTGGTCGGGACCGTTTCCTCCCAGAAGCAGTTTCCCACCTCGACTTCCCAAAAATGAGCTGGAGTTTCGACGAATCGGGTTTGTCTTACTGCACCCGCCTCCTGAGAACCGTCCAATCACAGAACAGGAGGAAGAGGAGGAGAGCGAGGTTGTTTTGGCTTTGTCAGAGTCTGAAACGTCCAATGAAGAGTCAGAGAACGACACCAACTGCATTTCCCAGCATCCTCGGGGGCAGAAGCTCTCAAACTCCCAGCATGCCCCTGGGCAGACAGCAGGATGTGATGTCACAGAAGGACCTGAGGAGGAAGTGGTGGCAGCACAGAACATTTGTGTGTCGTCCAATGGGAAACGAGTCGTGGTTTGGACCAGGTCAGAATTTAATTAAAGCTTTAGACTGACAAAGGTCAGAGGTCACTCTGTCCCTCTAAAACTGGCTCTGTCCCTCTAAAACTGGCTCTTTCTCTCTAAAACTGGCTCTTTCTCTCCAAAACTGGCTCTTTCTCTCCAAAACTGGCTCTTTCTCTCCAAAACTGGCTCCTTCTCTCTAAAACTGGCTCTTTCCCTCTAAAACTGGCTCTTTCTCTCTAAAACTGGCTCTTTCTCTCTAAAACTGGCTCTTTCCCTCTAAAACTGGCTCCTTCTCTCTAAAACTGTCTCTTTCTCTCTAAAACTGGCTCTTTCCCTCTAAAACTGGCTCTTTCCCTCTAAAACTGGCTCCTTCTCTCTAAAACTGGCTCTTTCCCTCTAAAACTGGCTCTTTCCCTCTAAAACTGGCTCTTTCCCTCTAAAACTGGCTCTTTCCCTCTAAAACTGGCTCTTTCTCTCTAAAAATACTTAGAAAACAAAAGACTTTGACAGAAACACTGCTTTTTATTTTACAGAAATATATTTCTTTTACACATTTATGACACATTTGTACAACAGAACAGAAGCGAGCTAACGGCTAACGCTAACATGTTCCCAGGGAGGCAGACCGAGAGCTGCTATTGGCCGTTCAGAAGGGCGGGGCCAATCAGAAAACCTTTGGAGGCGTGTCGTCGAGGCTCGGGAACAAAACGCCGGCGCAGGTACTTTTCACCCTCCAATGACCCAAGTTCTGCTCTGAAGGAACTAAAAGCCTTTTTTTCAGGTCGGGCAGAGATTCCGTGACCTCATGACCCTCTTTTACTCGACCAATCACAGAGCAGCTTCTTGTTCCACCCAGGAACCAATCAGACAACAGAAGGCTCCAGACTGAACTGTTTTCATTCAATGAAGAAAATGTAAAAACAAATTTGTATTTTTTATTTTGAAGTAGAAAATTGAATCTTTCTGCAGCTTTATTTTGAAATGGCGTCTAAAGTGAAATGTGTCAAAATAAGAGCGTGCTGAAATCTGCCTGTGATTTTTATTTTGAAAGTCGCACTTTGGTTATGACTTTAACTTATTTTTATTTGCATTTTTAAACTTGACTGACCAGCTGAAAGGTTTCTCAAATATTTGTAAATGTGATCAGCTGAAAGGTCTGTTTCTCTTTGTTTACATCAGAATGTGGTTTTGAAATAAATGTCAAGTCTTAAGTCAGTCACACGAGGGGCGGAGTCACACGAGGGGCGGAGTCACACGAGGGGCGGAGTCACACAAGTAATCATTTAATAATCGTAATATCGCCACAGCGCTCTGCTCTGATTGGTCAGATTCTCTCTGCTCTGATTGGTCAGGTTCTCTCTGCTCTGATTGGTCAGGTTCTCTCTGCTCTGATTGGTCAGGTTCTCTCTGCTCTGATTGGTCAGGTTCTCTCTGCTCTGATTGGCCGCCTCATGACTTGGCGGGCGGCGTTGGTGTTGGCGTAGGGGTCAGATACGCCTTGGCTCCTTCCGTCTCTCTGTTGGTCAACGGCGCCAAACCTGGATCCACCAATGAGATCGCAGGGAACAGTTTGAACCAGCCAAGCACCATGTTTGATAGGTCCAGGTCGTCCAATAAGATCTGAGCAGCTCCCATGAAGGATTTATGGTCCATGCGTCCATAATCTCCCCAAACGATCACCTGAGGATCACGCCCACAGTTAAAGGGTTAAGAAAAGATAATCCTTTATTGTCCACACATGGGGAAATTTCAATGTTGCAACGCAGTAGATACAGAGGAAAAGAACAGATCACTTATAGGAAGTTTAAAAAACACTCTTAATAAAAGAGTTAAGGGGTTTAGACCTGGTTTAGTCCTGGTTTAGACCTGGTTTAGTCCTGGTTTAGTCCTGGTTAAGTCCTGGTTTAGACCTTGTTTAGACCTTGTTTAGACCTTGTTTAGACCTGGTTTAGTCCTGGTTTAGACCTGGTTTAGTCCTGGTTTACTCCTGGTTTAGTCCTGGTTTAGACCTGGTTTAGTCCTGGTTTAGACCTGGTTTAGTCCTGGTTTAGTCCTGGTTTAGACCTGGTTTAGTCCTGGTTTACACCTGGTTTAGTCCTGCTTTATTCCTGGTTTAGACCTGGTTTAGTCCTGGTTTAGACCTGGTTTAGTCCTGGTTTACACCTGGTTTAGTCCTGCTTTATTCCTGGTTTAGTCCTGGTTTACACCTGGTTTAGACCTGCTTTAGACCTGCTTTAGTCCTGGTTTAGTCCTGATTTAGTCCTGCTTTAGACCTGGTTTAGACCTGGTTTAGTCCTGGTTTAGTCCTGGTTTAGACCTGGTTTAGTCCTGGTTTAGTCCTGGTTTACACCAGGTTTAGACCTGGTTTCGACCTGCTTTAGTCCTGGTTTACACCAGGTTTAGACCTGGTTTAGTCCTGGTTTGGACCTGCTTTAGTCCTGGTTTAGTCCTGATTTAGTCCTGGTTTAGACCTGCTTTAGACCTGGTTTAGTCCTGGTTTACACCTGGTTTAGTCCTGGTTTAGACCTGGTTTAGTCCTGGTTTAGACCTGCTTTAGTCCTGGTTTAGACCTGGTTTAGTCCTGCTTTAGACCTGGTTTAGTCCTGGTTTAGACCTGCTTTAGTCCTGCTTTAGTCCTGGTTTAGTCCTGGTTTAGACCTGCTTTAGTCCTGCTTTAGTCATGCTTTAGTCCTGCTTTAGTCCTGGTTTAGACCTGGTTTAGTCCTGGTTTAGACCTGGTTTAGTCCTGCTTTAGTCCTGCTTTAGTCCTGGTTTAGACCTGGTTTAGACCTGGTTTAGTCCTGGTTTAGACCTGGTTTAGTCCTGGTTTAGTCCTGGTTTAGATCTGGTTTAGACCTGGTTTAGTCCTGGTTTAGATCTGGTTTAGTCATGCTTTAGTCCTGGTTTAGACCTGCTTTAGTCCTGGTTTAGTCCTGGTTTAGTCCTGCTTTAGTCCTGGTTTAGACCTGGTTTAGTCCTGCTTTAGTCCTGCTTTAGTCCTGTTTTAGTCCTGCTTTAGTCCTGCTTTAGTCCTGGTTTAGTCCTGCTTTAGACCTGGTTTAGTCCTGCTTTAGTCCTGCTTTAGTCCTGCTTTAGACCTGGTTTAGTCCTGGTTTAGACCTGGTTTAGACCTGGTTTAGTCCTGGTTTAGTCCTGGTTTAGACCTGGTTTAGTCCTGGTTTAGTCCTGGTTTAGACCTGGTTTAGACCTGGTTTAGTCCTGCTTTAGTCCTGGTTTAGACCTGGTTTAGTCCTGCTTTAGACCTGGTTTAGTCCTGGTTTGGACCTGGTTTAGTCCTGCTTTAGACCTGGTTTAGTCCTGGTTTAGTCCTGGTTTAGACCTGCTTTAGTCCTGCTTTAGACCTGGTTTAGTCCTGGTTTAGACCTGGTTTAGACCTGCTTTAGTCCTGCTTTAGACCTGGTTTAGTCCTGGTTTAGTCCTGGTTTAGTCCTGCTTTAGACCTGGTTTAGACCTGGTTTAGTCCTGCTTTAGACCTGGTTTAGTCCTGGTTTAGACCTGGTTTAGTCCTGCTTTAGTCCTGGTTTAGACCTGGTTTAGACCTGGTTTAGTCCTGGTTTAGACCTGGTTTAGTCCTGCTTTAGACCTGCTTTAGTCCTGGTTTAGTCCTGCTTTAGTCCTGGTTTAGACCTGGTTTAGACCTGGTTTAGTCCTGCTTTAGTCCTGGTTTAGACCTGGTTTAGTCCTGCTTTAGTCCTGGTTTAGACCTGGTTTAGTCCTGCTTTAGACCTGGTTTAGTCCTGGTTTAGACCTGGTTTAGTCCTGGTTTAGTCCTGGTTTAGACCTGGTTTAGTCCTGCTTTAGTCCTGCTTTAGTCCTGCTTTAGTCCTGGTTTAGTCCTGGTTTAGACCTGGTTTAGTCCTGGTTTAGACCTGGTTTAGTCCTGCTTTAGACCTGGTTTAGACCTGGTTTAGACCTGGTTTAGTCCTGGTTTAGTCCTGCTTTAGTCCTGCTTTAGTCCTGCTTTAGTCCTGCTTTAGTCCTGGTTTAGTCCTGCTTTAGACCTGGTTTAGTCCTGGTTTAGTCCTGCTTTAGTCCTGCTTTAGTCCTGCTTTAGTCCTGGTTTGGTCCTGGTTTAGACCTGGTTTAGACCTGGTTTAGTCCTGGTTTAGACCTGGTTTAGTCCTGCTTTAGTCCTGGTTTAGACCTGGTTTAGTCCTGCTTTAGACCTGGTTTAGTCCTGGTTTAGTCCTGGTTTAGACCTGGTTTAGACCTGCTTTAGTCCTGCTTTAGACCTGGTTTAGTCCTGCTTTAGTCCTGCTTTAGACCTGGTTTAGTCCTGGTTTAGTCCTGCTTTAGACCTGGTTTAGACCTGGTTTAGTCCTGGTTTAGTCCTGGTTTAGTCCTGGTTTAGACCTGCTTTAGTCCTGCTTTAGTCCTGGTTTAGACCTGCTTTAGTCCTGCTTTAGTCCTGCTTTAGTCCTGGTTTAGTCCTGCTTTAGACCTGGTTTAGACCTGGTTTAGTCCTGGTTTAGACCTGGTTTAGACCTGGTTTAGACCTGGTTTAGTCCTGCTTTAGTCCTGGTTTAGACCTGGTTTAGACCTGGTTTAGACCTGGTTTAGTCCTGCTTTAGTCCTGGTTTAGACCTGGTTTAGTCCTGCTTTAGACCTGGTTTAGTCCTGGTTTGGACCTGGTTTAGTCCTGCTTTAGTCCTGCTTTAGTCCTGGTTTAGTCCTGGTTTGGACCTGGTTTAGTCCTGCTTTAGACCTGCTTTAGTCCTGCTTTAGACCTGGTTTAGTCCTGCTTTAGTCCTGCTTTAGTCCTGCTTTAGACCTGGTTTAGTCCTGGTTTAGTCCTGCTTTAGTCCTGCTTTAGACCTGGTTTAGACCTGGTTTAGTCCTGGTTTAGACCTGGTTTAGTCCTGGTTTAGTCCTGGTTAAGTCCTGGTTTAGACCTTGTTTAGACCTTGTTTAGACCTGGTTTAGTCCTGGTTTAGACCTGGTTTAGTCCTGGTTTACTCCTGGTTTAGTCCTGGTTTAGACCTGGTTTAGTCCTGGTTTAGACCTGGTTTAGTCCTGGTTTAGTCCTGGTTTAGACCTGGTTTAGACCTGCTTTAGTCCTGCTTTAGTCCTGGTTTAGACCTGCTTTAGTCCTGCTTTAGTCCTGCTTTAGTCCTGCTTTAGTCCTGGTTTAGTCCTGCTTTAGACCTGGTTTAGACCTGGTTTAGTCCTGGTTTAGACCTGGTTTAGACCTGGTTTAGACCTGGTTTAGTCCTGCTTTAGTCCTGGTTTAGACCTGGTTTAGACCTGGTTTAGACCTGGTTTAGTCCTGCTTTAGTCCTGGTTTAGACCTGGTTTAGTCCTGCTTTAGACCTGGTTTAGTCCTGGTTTGGACCTGGTTTAGTCCTGCTTTAGTCCTGCTTTAGACCTGGTTTAGTCCTGGTTTAGTCCTGCTTTAGTCCTGCTTTAGACCTGGTTTAGACCTGGTTTAGACCTGGTTTAGTCCTGCTTTAGTCCTGGTTTAGTCCTGGTTTAGTCCTGGTTTAGACCTGCTTTAGTCCTGCTTTAGTCCTGGTTTAGACCTGGTTTAGTCCTGCTTTAGACCTGGTTTAGTCCTGGTTTGGACCTGGTTTAGTCCTGCTTTAGTCCTGCTTTAGTCCTGGTTTAGTCCTGCTTTAGACCTGCTTTAGACCTGCTTTAGTCCTGCTTTAGTCCTGGTTTAGACCTGCTTTAGTCCTGCTTTAGACCTGGTTTAGACCTGCTTTAGTCCTGCTTTAGTCCTGCTTTAGTCCTGGTTTAGTCCTGGTTTAGTCCTGCTTTAGTCCTGGTTTAGTCCTGGTTTAGTCCTGCTTTAGACCTGGTTTAGACCTGGTTTAGACCTGGTTTAGTCCTGGTTTAGACCTGGTTTAGTCCTGCTTTAGTCCTGCTTTAGTCCTGCTTTAGTCCTGCTTTAGTCCTGGTTTAGTCCTGCTTTAGACCTGGTTTAGTCCTGGTTTAGACCTGGTTTAGACCTGGTTTAGTCCTGCTTTAGTCCTGGTTTAGTCCTGGTTTAGACCTGGTTTAGTCCTGGTTTAGTCCTGGTTTAGTCCTGGTTTAGACCTGGTTTAGACCTGGTTTAGACCTGGTTTAGTCCTGCTTTAGACCTGCTTTAGTCCTGGTTTAGACCTGGTTTAGTCCTGGTTTAGACCTGGTTTAGTCCTGCTTTAGTCCTGGTTTAGTCCTGGTTTAGACCTGGTTTAGTCCTGGTTTAGACCTGGTTTAGACCTGGTTTAGACCTGGTTTAGTCCTGCTTTAGACCTGCTTTAGTCCTGCTTTAGTCCTGGTTTAGACCTGGTTTAGTCCTGGTTTAGACCTGGTTTAGTCCTGCTTTAGTCCTGGTTTAGTCCTGGTTTAGACCTGGTTTAGTCCTGGTTTAGACCTGGTTTAGTCCTGCTTTAGACCTGGTTTAGTCCTGGTTTGGACCTGGTTTAGTCCTGCTTTAGTCCTGCTTTAGTCCTGCTTTAGTCCTGGTTTAGTCCTGGTTTAGTCCTGGTTTAGACCTGCTTTAGTCCTGCTTTAGTCCTGGTTTAGACCTGGTTTAGTCCTGCTTTAGACCTGGTTTAGTCCTGGTTTGGACCTGGTTTAGTCCTGCTTTAGTCCTGCTTTAGTCCTGCTTTAGTCCTGGTTTAGTCCTGCTTTAGACCTGCTTTAGACCTGCTTTAGTCCTGCTTTAGTCCTGGTTTAGACCTGGTTTAGTCCTGCTTTAGTCCTGCTTTAGTCCTGCTTTAGTCCTGCTTTAGTCCTGGTTTAGTCCTGCTTTAGACCTGGTTTAGACCTGCTTTAGTCCTGCTTTAGTCCTGCTTTAGTCCTGGTTTAGTCCTGGTTTAGTCCTGCTTTAGTCCTGGTTTAGTCCTGGTTTAGTCCTGCTTTAGACCTGGTTTAGACCTGGTTTAGACCTGGTTTAGTCCTGGTTTAGACCTGGTTTAGTCCTGCTTTAGTCCTGCTTTAGTCCTGGTTTAGTCCTGGTTTAGTCCTGCTTTAGTCCTGGTTTAGTCCTGGTTTAGTCCTGCTTTAGACCTGGTTTAGACCTGGTTTAGACCTGGTTTAGTCCTGGTTTAGTCCTGGTTTAGACCTGGTTTAGTCCTGCTTTAGTCCTGCTTTAGTCCTGCTTTAGTCCTGCTTTAGTCCTGGTTTAGTCCTGCTTTAGACCTGGTTTAGTCCTGGTTTAGACCTGGTTTAGACCTGGTTTAGTCCTGCTTTAGTCCTGGTTTAGTCCTGGTTTAGACCTGGTTTAGTCCTGGTTTAGTCCTGGTTTAGTCCTGGTTTAGACCTGGTTTAGACCTGGTTTAGACCTGGTTTAGTCCTGCTTTAGACCTGCTTTAGTCCTGCTTTAGTCCTGGTTTAGTCCTGGTTTAGACCTGGTTTAGTCCTGCTTTAGTCCTGGTTTAGTCCTGGTTTAGACCTGGTTTAGTCCTGGTTTAGACCTGGTTTAGTCCTGCTTTAGACCTGGTTTAGTCCTGGTTTGGACCTGGTTTAGTCCTGCTTTAGTCCTGCTTTAGACCTGGTTTAGTCCTGGTTTAGTCCTGGTTTAGTCCTGCTTTAGTCCTGCTTTAGTCCTGGTTTAGTCCTGCTTTAGTCCTGGTTTAGTCCTGCTTTAGACCTGGTTTAGACCTGGTTTAGACCTGGTTTAGTCCTGCTTTAGTCCTGGTTTAGTCCTGGTTTAGTCCTGGTTTAGACCTGGTTTAGACCTGGTTTAGTCCTGCTTTAGTCCTGGTTTAGACCTGGTTTAGTCCTGCTTTAGACCTGGTTTAGTCCTGCTTTAGTCCTGGTTTAGACCTGGTTTAGTCCTGCTTTAGTCCTGCTTTAGTCCTGCTTTAGTCCTGCTTTAGTCCTGGTTTAGTCCTGCTTTAGTCCTGCTTTAGTCCTGCTTTAGTCCTGCTTTAGTCCTGGTTTAGTCCTGGTTTAGTCCTGCTTTAGACCTGCTTTAGTCCTGGTTTAGTCCTGCTTTAGTCCTGGTTTAGTCCTGCTTTAGTCCTGCTTTAGTCCTGGTTTAGTCCTGGTTTAGTCCTGCTTTAGTCCTGGTTTAGTCCTGCTTTAGTCCTGCTTTAGTCCTGCTTTAGTCCTGCTTTAGTCCTGGTTTAGTCCTGCTTTAGTCCTGCTTTAGTCCTGGTTTAGTCCTGCTTTAGTCCTGCTTTAGTCCTGCTTTAGTCCTGGTTTAGTCCTGGTTTAGTCCTGCTTTAGTCCTGGTTTAGTCCTGCTTTAGACCTGCTTTAGTCCTGCTTTAGTCCTGGTTTAGTCCTGGTTTAGTCCTGGTTTAGTCCTGGTTTAGTCCTGCTTTAGTCCTGGTTTAGTCCTGGTTTAGTCCTGCTTTAGTCCTGCTTTAGTCCTGGTTTAGTCCTGCTTTAGACCTGCTTTAGTCCTGCTTTAGTCCTGCTTTAGTCCTGCTTTAGTCCTGGTTTAGTCCTGGTTTAGTCCTGGTTTAGTCCTGGTTTAGTCCTGGTTTAGTCCTGCTTTAGTCCTGCTTTAGTCCTGGTTTAGTCCTGGTTTAGTCCTGCTTTAGTCCTGCTTTAGTCCTGCTTTAGTCCTGGTTTAGTCCTGGTTTAGTCCTGGTTTAGTCCTGCTTTAGTCCTGCTTCAGTCCTGGTTTAGTCCTGCTTTAGACCTGCTTTAGTCCTGCTTTAGTCCTGCTTTAGTCCTGCTTTAGTCCTGGTTTAGTCCTGCTTTAGTCCTGGTTTAGTCCTGCTTTAGTCCTGGTTTAGTCCTGGTTTAGTCCTGGTTTAGTCCTGGTTTAGTCCTGCTTTAGTCCTGCTTCAGTCCTGGTTTAGTCCTGCTTTAGACCTGCTTTAGTCCTGCTTTAGTCCTGCTTTAGTCCTGGTTTAGTCCTGGTTTAGTCCTGCTTTAGTCCTGCTTTAGACCTGCTTTAGACCTGCTTTAGTCCTGCTTTAGTCCTGGTTTAGTCCTGGTTTAGTCCTGGTTTAGACCTGGTTTAGTCCTGGTTTAGACCTGGTTTAGTCCTGGTTTAGTCCTGGTTTAGACCTGGTTTAGTCCTGGTTTACACCTGGTTTAGTCCTGCTTTATTCCTGGTTTAGACCTGGTTTAGTCCTGGTTTAGACCTGGTTTAGTCCTGGTTTAGTCCTGGTTTACACCTGGTTTAGTCCTGCTTTATTCCTGGTTTAGTCCTGGTTTACACCTGGTTTAGACCTGCTTTAGACCTGCTTTAGTCCTGGTTTAGTCCTGATTTAGTCCTGCTTTAGACCTGGTTTAGACCTGGTTTAGTCCTGGTTTAGTCCTGGTTTAGTCCTGGTTTCGACCTGCTTTAGTCCTGCTTTAGTCCTGCTTTAGACCTGGTTTAGTCCTGGTTTAGTCCTGGTTTAGTCCTGCTTTAGTCCTGCTTTAGTCCTGGTTTAGTCCTGCTTTAGTCCTGGTTTAGTCCTGCTTTAGACCTGGTTTAGACCTGGTTTAGACCTGGTTTAGTCCTGCTTTAGTCCTGGTTTAGTCCTGGTTTAGTCCTGGTTTAGACCTGGTTTAGACCTGGTTTAGTCCTGCTTTAGTCCTGGTTTAGACCTGGTTTAGTCCTGCTTTAGACCTGGTTTAGTCCTGCTTTAGTCCTGGTTTAGACCTGGTTTAGTCCTGCTTTAGTCCTGCTTTAGTCCTGCTTTAGTCCTGCTTTAGTCCTGGTTTAGTCCTGCTTTAGTCCTGCTTTAGTCCTGCTTTAGTCCTGGTTTAGTCCTGGTTTAGTCCTGCTTTAGACCTGCTTTAGTCCTGGTTTAGTCCTGCTTTAGTCCTGGTTTAGTCCTGCTTTAGTCCTGCTTTAGTCCTGGTTTAGTCCTGGTTTAGTCCTGCTTTAGTCCTGGTTTAGTCCTGCTTTAGTCCTGCTTTAGTCCTGCTTTAGTCCTGGTTTAGTCCTGCTTTAGTCCTGCTTTAGTCCTGGTTTAGTCCTGCTTTAGTCCTGCTTTAGTCCTGCTTTAGTCCTGGTTTAGTCCTGGTTTAGTCCTGCTTTAGTCCTGGTTTAGTCCTGCTTTAGACCTGCTTTAGTCCTGCTTTAGTCCTGGTTTAGTCCTGGTTTAGTCCTGGTTTAGTCCTGCTTTAGTCCTGGTTTAGTCCTGGTTTAGTCCTGCTTTAGTCCTGCTTTAGTCCTGCTTTAGTCCTGCTTTAGTCCTGGTTTAGTCCTGCTTTAGTCCTGCTTTAGTCCTGCTTTAGTCCTGGTTTAGTCCTGCTTTAGTCCTGGTTTAGTCCTGCTTTAGTCCTGCTTTAGTCCTGGTTTAGTCCTGCTTTAGACCTGCTTTAGTCCTGCTTTAGTCCTGCTTTAGTCCTGCTTTAGTCCTGGTTTAGTCCTGGTTTAGTCCTGGTTTAGTCCTGGTTTAGTCCTGGTTTAGTCCTGCTTTAGTCCTGCTTTAGTCCTGGTTTAGTCCTGGTTTAGTCCTGCTTTAGTCCTGCTTTAGTCCTGCTTTAGTCCTGGTTTAGTCCTGCTTTAGTCCTGGTTTAGTCCTGGTTTAGTCCTGGTTTAGTCCTGCTTCAGTCCTGGTTTAGTCCTGCTTTAGACCTGCTTTAGTCCTGCTTTAGTCCTGCTTTAGTCCTGCTTTAGTCCTGGTTTAGTCCTGCTTTAGTCCTGGTTTAGTCCTGCTTTAGTCCTGGTTTAGTCCTGGTTTAGTCCTGGTTTAGTCCTGGTTTAGTCCTGCTTTAGTCCTGCTTCAGTCCTGGTTTAGTCCTGCTTTAGACCTGCTTTAGTCCTGCTTTAGTCCTGCTTTAGTCCTGGTTTAGTCCTGGTTTAGTCCTGCTTTAGTCCTGCTTTAGACCTGCTTTAGACCTGCTTTAGTCCTGCTTTAGTCCTGGTTTAGTCCTGGTTTAGTCCTGGTTTAGACCTGGTTTAGTCCTGGTTTAGACCTGGTTTAGTCCTGGTTTAGTCCTGGTTTAGACCTGGTTTAGTCCTGGTTTACACCTGGTTTAGTCCTGCTTTATTCCTGGTTTAGACCTGGTTTAGTCCTGGTTTAGTCCTGGTTTACACCTGGTTTAGTCCTGCTTTATTCCTGGTTTAGTCCTGGTTTACACCTGGTTTAGACCTGCTTTAGACCTGCTTTAGTCCTGGTTTAGTCCTGATTTAGTCCTGCTTTAGACCTGGTTTAGACCTGGTTTAGTCCTGGTTTAGTCCTGGTTTCGACCTGCTTTAGTCCTGGTTTAGTCCTGGTTTACACCAGGTTTAGACCTGGTTTAGTCCTGGTTTGGACCTGCTTTAGTCCTGGTTTAGTCCTGATTTAGTCCTGGTTTAGACCTGCTTTAGACCTGGTTTAGTCCTGGTTTACACCTGGTTTAGTCCTGGTTTAGACCTGGTTTAGTCCTGGTTTAGACCTGCTTTAGTCCTGGTTTAGACCTGGTTTAGTCCTGCTTTAGACCTGGTTTAGTCCTGGTTTAGACCTGCTTTAGTCCTGCTTTAGTCCTGGTTTAGTCCTGGTTTAGACCTGCTTTAGTCCTGCTTTAGTCATGCTTTAGTCCTGCTTTAGTCCTGGTTTAGACCTGGTTTAGTCCTGGTTTAGACCTGGTTTAGTCCTGCTTTAGTCCTGCTTTAGTCCTGGTTTAGACCTGGTTTAGACCTGGTTTAGTCCTGGTTTAGACCTGGTTTAGTCCTGGTTTAGTCCTGGTTTAGATCTGGTTTAGACCTGGTTTAGTCCTGGTTTAGATCTGGTTTAGTCATGCTTTAGTCCTGGTTTAGACCTGCTTTAGTCCTGGTTTAGTCCTGGTTTAGTCCTGCTTTAGTCCTGGTTTAGACCTGGTTTAGTCCTGCTTTAGTCCTGCTTTAGTCCTGCTTTAGTCCTGTTTTAGTCCTGCTTTAGTCCTGCTTTAGTCCTGGTTTAGTCCTGCTTTAGACCTGGTTTAGTCCTGCTTTAGTCCTGCTTTAGTCCTGCTTTAGACCTGGTTTAGTCCTGGTTTAGACCTGGTTTAGACCTGGTTTAGTCCTGGTTTAGTCCTGGTTTAGACCTGGTTTAGTCCTGGTTTAGTCCTGGTTTAGACCTGGTTTAGACCTGGTTTAGTCCTGCTTTAGTCCTGGTTTAGACCTGGTTTAGTCCTGCTTTAGACCTGGTTTAGTCCTGGTTTGGACCTGGTTTAGTCCTGCTTTAGACCTGGTTTAGTCCTGGTTTAGTCCTGGTTTAGACCTGGTTTAGACCTGCTTTAGTCCTGCTTTAGACCTGGTTTAGTCCTGGTTTAGTCCTGGTTTAGTCCTGGTTTAGTCCTGCTTTAGACCTGGTTTAGACCTGGTTTAGTCCTGCTTTAGACCTGGTTTAGTCCTGGTTTAGACCTGGTTTAGTCCTGCTTTAGTCCTGGTTTAGACCTGGTTTAGACCTGGTTTAGTCCTGGTTTAGACCTGGTTTAGTCCTGCTTTAGACCTGCTTTAGTCCTGGTTTAGTCCTGCTTTAGTCCTGGTTTAGACCTGGTTTAGACCTGGTTTAGTCCTGCTTTAGTCCTGGTTTAGACCTGGTTTAGTCCTGCTTTAGTCCTGGTTTAGACCTGGTTTAGTCCTGGTTTAGACCTGGTTTAGTCCTGGTTTAGTCCTGGTTTAGACCTGGTTTAGTCCTGCTTTAGTCCTGGTTTAGACCTGGTTTAGTCCTGCTTTAGTCCTGCTTTAGTCCTGCTTTAGTCCTGGTTTAGTCCTGGTTTAGACCTGGTTTAGTCCTGGTTTAGACCTGGTTTAGTCCTGCTTTAGACCTGGTTTAGTCCTGCTTTAGACCTGGTTTAGACCTGGTTTAGTCCTGGTTTAGTCCTGCTTTAGACCTGGTTTAGACCTGCTTTAGTCCTGGTTTAGACCTGGTTTAGACCTGGTTTAGTCCTGCTTTAGTCCTGCTTTAGTCCTGCTTTAGTCCTGGTTTAGTCCTGCTTTAGACCTGGTTTAGTCCTGGTTTAGTCCTGCTTTAGTCCTGCTTTAGTCCTGCTTTAGTCCTGCTTTAGTCCTGCTTTAGTCCTGGTTTGGTCCTGGTTTAGACCTGGTTTAGTCCTGGTTTAGACCTGGTTTAGTCCTGCTTTAGTCCTGGTTTAGACCTGGTTTAGTCCTGCTTTAGACCTGGTTTAGTCCTGGTTTAGTCCTGGTTTAGACCTGGTTTAGACCTGCTTTAGTCCTGCTTTAGACCTGGTTTAGTCCTGCTTTAGTCCTGCTTTAGACCTGGTTTAGTCCTGGTTTAGTCCTGCTTTAGACCTGGTTTAGACCTGGTTTAGTCCTGGTTTAGTCCTGGTTTAGTCCTGGTTTAGACCTGCTTTAGTCCTGCTTTAGTCCTGGTTTAGACCTGCTTTAGTCCTGCTTTAGTCCTGCTTTAGTCCTGCTTTAGTCCTGGTTTAGTCCTGCTTTAGACCTGGTTTAGACCTGGTTTAGTCCTGGTTTAGACCTGGTTTAGACCTGGTTTAGACCTGGTTTAGTCCTGCTTTAGTCCTGGTTTAGACCTGGTTTAGACCTGGTTTAGACCTGGTTTAGTCCTGCTTTAGTCCTGGTTTAGACCTGGTTTAGTCCTGCTTTAGACCTGGTTTAGTCCTGGTTTGGACCTGGTTTAGTCCTGCTTTAGTCCTGCTTTAGTCCTGGTTTAGTCCTGGTTTGGACCTGGTTTAGTCCTGCTTTAGACCTGCTTTAGTCCTGCTTTAGACCTGGTTTAGTCCTGCTTTAGTCCTGCTTTAGTCCTGCTTTAGACCTGGTTTAGTCCTGGTTTAGTCCTGCTTTAGTCCTGCTTTAGACCTGGTTTAGACCTGGTTTAGTCCTGGTTTAGACCTGGTTTAGTCCTGGTTTAGTCCTGGTTAAGTCCTGGTTTAGACCTTGTTTAGACCTTGTTTAGACCTGGTTTAGTCCTGGTTTAGACCTGGTTTAGTCCTGGTTTACTCCTGGTTTAGTCCTGGTTTAGACCTGGTTTAGTCCTGGTTTAGACCTGGTTTAGTCCTGGTTTAGTCCTGGTTTAGACCTGGTTTAGTCCTGCTTTAGACCTGGTTTAGTCCTGCTTTAGTCCTGCTTTAGACCTGGTTTAGTCCTGGTTTAGTCCTGCTTTAGACCTGGTTTAGACCTGGTTTAGTCCTGGTTTAGTCCTGGTTTAGTCCTGGTTTAGACCTGCTTTAGTCCTGCTTTAGTCCTGGTTTAGACCTGCTTTAGTCCTGCTTTAGTCCTGCTTTAGTCCTGCTTTAGTCCTGGTTTAGTCCTGCTTTAGACCTGGTTTAGACCTGGTTTAGTCCTGGTTTAGACCTGGTTTAGACCTGGTTTAGACCTTGTTTAGTCCTGCTTTAGTCCTGGTTTAGACCTGGTTTAGACCTGGTTTAGACCTGGTTTAGTCCTGCTTTAGTCCTGGTTTAGACCTGGTTTAGTCCTGCTTTAGACCTGGTTTAGTCCTGGTTTGGACCTGGTTTAGTCCTGCTTTAGTCCTGCTTTAGACCTGGTTTAGTCCTGGTTTAGTCCTGCTTTAGTCCTGCTTTAGACCTGGTTTAGACCTGGTTTAGACCTGGTTTAGTCCTGCTTTAGTCCTGGTTTAGTCCTGGTTTAGTCCTGGTTTAGACCTGCTTTAGTCCTGCTTTAGTCCTGGTTTAGACCTGGTTTAGTCCTGCTTTAGACCTGGTTTAGTCCTGGTTTGGACCTGGTTTAGTCCTGCTTTAGTCCTGCTTTAGTCCTGCTTTAGTCCTGGTTTAGTCCTGCTTTAGACCTGCTTTAGACCTGCTTTAGTCCTGCTTTAGTCCTGGTTTAGACCTGGTTTAGTCCTGCTTTAGTCCTGCTTTGGTCCTGCTTTAGTCCTGCTTTAGTCCTGGTTTAGTCCTGCTTTAGACCTGGTTTAGACCTGCTTTAGTCCTGCTTTAGTCCTGCTTTAGTCCTGGTTTAGTCCTGGTTTAGTCCTGCTTTAGACCTGGTTTAGACCTGGTTTAGACCTGGTTTAGTCCTGGTTTAGACCTGGTTTAGTCCTGCTTTAGTCCTGCTTTAGTCCTGCTTTAGTCCTGCTTTAGTCCTGGTTTAGTCCTGCTTTAGACCTGGTTTAGACCTGGTTTAGACCTGGTTTAGACCTGGTTTAGTCCTGCTTTAGTCCTGGTTTAGTCCTGGTTTAGACCTGGTTTAGTCCTGGTTTAGTCCTGGTTTAGTCCTGGTTTAGACCTGGTTTAGACCTGGTTTAGACCTGGTTTAGTCCTGCTTTAGACCTGCTTTAGTCCTGCTTTAGTCCTGGTTTAGACCTGGTTTAGTCCTGGTTTAGACCTGGTTTAGTCCTGCTTTAGTCCTGGTTTAGTCCTGGTTTAGACCTGGTTTAGTCCTGGTTTAGACCTGGTTTAGACCTGGTTTAGACCTGGTTTAGTCCTGCTTTAGACCTGCTTTAGTCCTGCTTTAGTCCTGGTTTAGACCTGGTTTAGTCCTGGTTTAGACCTGGTTTAGTCCTGCTTTAGTCCTGGTTTAGTCCTGGTTTAGACCTGGTTTAGTCCTGGTTTAGACCTGGTTTAGTCCTGCTTTGGACCTGGTTTAGTCCTGGTTTGGACCTGGTTTAGTCCTGCTTTAGTCCTGGTTTAGTCCTGGTTTAGTCCTGGTTTAGACCTGCTTTAGTCCTGCTTTAGACCTGGTTTGGACCTGGTTTAGTCCTGCTTTAGTCCTGCTTTAGTCCTGCTTTAGTCCTGGTTTAGTCCTGCTTTAGACCTGCTTTAGACCTGCTTTAGTCCTGCTTTAGTCCTGGTTTAGACCTGGTTTAGTCCTGCTTTAGTCCTGCTTTAGTCCTGCTTTAGTCCTGCTTTAGTCCTGGTTTAGTCCTGCTTTAGACCTGGTTTAGACCTGCTTTAGTCCTGCTTTAGTCCTGCTTTAGTCCTGGTTTAGTCCTGGTTTAGTCCTGCTTTAGTCCTGGTTTAGTCCTGGTTTAGTCCTGCTTTAGACCTGGTTTAGACCTGGTTTAGACCTGGTTTAGTCCTGGTTTAGACCTGGTTTAGTCCTGCTTTAGTCCTGCTTTAGTCCTGCTTTAGTCCTGCTTTAGTCCTGGTTTAGTCCTGCTTTAGACCTGGTTTAGTCCTGGTTTAGACCTGGTTTAGACCTGGTTTAGTCCTGCTTTAGTCCTGGTTTAGTCCTGGTTTAGACCTGGTTTAGTCCTGGTTTAGTCCTGGTTTAGTCCTGGTTTAGACCTGGTTTAGACCTGGTTTAGTCCTGCTTTAGACCTGCTTTAGTCCTGCTTTAGTCCTGGTTTAGTCCTGGTTTAGACCTGGTTTAGTCCTGCTTTAGTCCTGGTTTAGTCCTGGTTTAGACCTGGTTTAGTCCTGGTTTAGACCTGGTTTAGTCCTGCTTTAGACCTGGTTTAGTCCTGGTTTGGACCTGGTTTAGTCCTGCTTTAGTCCTGCTTTAGACCTGGTTTAGTCCTGGTTTAGTCCTGGTTTAGTCCTGCTTTAGTCCTGCTTTAGTCCTGGTTTAGTCCTGCTTTAGTCCTGGTTTAGTCCTGCTTTAGACCTGGTTTAGACCTGGTTTAGACCTGGTTTAGTCCTGCTTTAGTCCTGGTTTAGTCCTGGTTTAGTCCTGGTTTAGACCTGGTTTAGACCTGGTTTAGTCCTGGTTTAGACCTGGTTTAGTCCTGGTTTAGTCCTGCTTTAGTCCTGGTTTAGACCTGGTTTAGTCCTGCTTTAGTCCTGCTTTAGTCCTGCTTTAGTCCTGGTTTAGTCCTGCTTTAGTCCTGCTTTAGTCCTGCTTTAGTCCTGGTTTAGTCCTGGTTTAGTCCTGCTTTAGACCTGCTTTAGTCCTGGTTTAGTCCTGCTTTAGTCCTGGTTTAGTCCTGCTTTAGTCCTGCTTTAGTCCTGGTTTAGTCCTGGTTTAGTCCTGCTTTAGTCCTGGTTTAGTCCTGCTTTAGTCCTGCTTTAGTCCTGCTTTAGTCCTGCTTTAGTCCTGGTTTAGTCCTGCTTTAGTCCTGCTTTAGTCCTGGTTTAGTCCTGCTTTAGTCCTGCTTTAGTCCTGGTTTAGTCCTGGTTTAGTCCTGCTTTAGTCCTGGTTTAGTCCTGCTTTAGACCTGCTTTAGTCCTGCTTTAGTCCTGGTTTAGTCCTGGTTTAGTCCTGGTTTAGTCCTGCTTTAGTCCTGGTTTAGTCCTGCTTTAGTCCTGGTTTAGTCCTGCTTTAGTCCTGCTTTAGTCCTGCTTTAGTCCTGCTTTAGTCCTGGTTTAGTCCTGCTTTAGTCCTGCTTTAGTCCTGCTTTAGTCCTGGTTTAGTCCTGCTTTAGTCCTGGTTTAGTCCTGCTTTAGTCCTGCTTTAGTCCTGGTTTAGTCCTGCTTTAGACCTGCTTTAGTCCTGCTTTAGTCCTGCTTTAGTCCTGCTTTAGTCCTGGTTTAGTCCTGGTTTAGTCCTGGTTTAGTCCTGGTTTAGTCCTGGTTTAGTCCTGCTTTAGTCCTGCTTTAGTCCTGGTTTAGTCCTGGTTTAGTCCTGCTTTAGTCCTGGTTTAGTCCTGCTTTAGTCCTGGTTTAGTCCTGGTTTAGTCCTGCTTTAGTCCTGCTTCAGTCCTGGTTTAGTCCTGCTTTAGACCTGCTTTAGTCCTGCTTTAGTCCTGCTTTAGTCCTGCTTTAGTCCTGGTTTAGTCCTGCTTTAGTCCTGGTTTAGTCCTGCTTTAGTCCTGGTTTAGTCCTGGTTTAGTCCTGGTTTAGTCCTGGTTTAGTCCTGCTTCAGTCCTGGTTTAGTCCTGCTTTAGTCCTGCTTTAGTCCTGCTTTAGACCTGCTTTAGTCCTGCTTTAGTCCTGGTTTAGTCCTGGTTTAGTCCTGCTTTAGTCCTGCTTTAGACCTGCTTTAGACCTGCTTTAGTCCTGCTTTAGTCCTGGTTTAGTCCTGCTTTAGTCCTGGTTTAGTCCTGCTTTAGTCCTGCTTTAGTCCTGGTTTAGTCCTGCTTTAGTCCTGCTTTAGACCTGCTTTAGTCCTGCTTTAGTCCTGCTTTAGTCCTGCTTTAGTCCTGGTTTAGTCCTGCTTTAGTCCTGCTTTAGTCCTGCTTTAGACCTGCTTTAGACCTGCTTTAGTCCTGCTTTAGTCCTGCTTTAGTCCTGGTTTAGTCCTGCTTTAGTCCTGCTTTAGTCCTGCTTTAGTCCTGGTTTAGTCCTGCTTTAGTCCTGCTTTAGTCCTGCTTTAGTCCTGCTTTAGTCCTGCTTTAGTCCTGCTTTAGACCTGCTTTAGTCCTGCTTTAGTCCTGCTTTAGTCCTGCTTTAGTCCTGCTTTAGTCCTGGTTTAGTCCTGGTTTAGTCCTGCTTTAGTCCTGCTTTAGTCCTGCTTTAGTCCTGGTTTAGTCCTGCTTTAGTCCTGCTTTAGTCCTGCTTTAGTCCTGCTTTAGTCCTGCTTTAGACCTGCTTTAGTCCTGCTTTAGTCCTGCTTTAGTCCTGCTTTAGTCCTGCTTTAGTCCTGCTTTAGTCCTGGTTTAGTCCTGCTTTAGTCCTGGTTTAGTCCTGCTTTAGTCCTGCTTTAGTCCTGCTTTAGTCCTGCTTTAGTCCTGGTTTAGTCCTGGTTTAGTCCTGCTTTAGACCTGCTTTAGTCCTGCTTTAGTCCTGCTTTAGTCCTGCTTTAGTCCTGCTTTAGTCCTGCTTTAGACCTGCTTTAGTCCTGCTTTAGTCCTGCTTTAGTCCTGGTTTAGTCCTGCTTTAGTCCTGCTTTAGTCCTGCTTTAGTCCTGCTTTAGTCCTGCTTTAGTCCTGGTTTAGTCCTGGTTTAGTCCTGGTTTAGTCCTGCTTTAGTCCTGCTTTAGTCCTGCTTTAGACCTGCTTTAGTCCTGCTTTAGACCTGCTTTAGTCCTGCTTTAGTCCTGCTTTAGTCCTGGTTTAGTCCTGGTTTAGTCCTGCTTTAGACCTGCTTTAGACCTGGTTTAGTCCTGCTTTAGTCCTGCTTTAGTCCTGCTTTAGTCCTGCTTTAGTCCTGGTTTAGTCCTGCTTTAGTCCTGCTTTAGTCCTGCTTTAGTCCTGCTTTAGTCCTGGTTTAGTCCTGCTTTAGACCTGCTTTAGTCCTGCTTTAGTCCTGCTTTAGTCCTGGTTTAGTCCTGCTTTAGTCCTGCTTTAGACCTGCTTTAGTCCTGCTTTAGTCCTGCTTTAGTCCTGCTTTAGTCCTGCTTTAGTCCTGCTTTAGTCCTGGTTTAGTCCTGGTTTAGACCTGCTTTAGTCCTGCTTTAGTCCTGCTTTAGTCCTGATTTAGTCCTGGTTTAGTCCTGGTTTAGTCCTGCTTTAGTCCTGGTTTAGTCCTGCTTTAGACCTGGTTTAGACCTGGTTTAGACCTCGTTTAGTCCTGCTTTAGTCCTGCTTTAGTCCTGCTTTAGTCCTGCTTTAGTCCTGGTTTAGTCCTGCTTTAGACCTGCTTTAGTCCTGGTTTAGTCCTGCTTTAGTCCTGGTTTAGTCCTGCTTTAGTCCTGGTTTAGTCCTGCTTTAGTCCTGGTTTAGTCCTGCTTTATTCCTGCTTTAGTCCTGCTTTAGTCCTGCTTTAGTCCTGCTTTAGACCTGCTTTAGTCCTGCTTTAGTCCTGCTTTAGTCCTGCTTTAGTCCTGGTTTAGTCCTGCTTTAGTCCTGCTTTAGTCCTGCTTTAGTCCTGGTTTAGTCCTGGTTTAGTCCTGGTTTAGTCCTGGTTTAGTCCTGCTTTAGACCTGCTTTAGTCCTGGTTTAGTCCTGCTTTAGTCCTGCTTTAGTCCTGCTTTAGTCCTGGTTTAGTCCTGCTTTAGTCCTGCTTTAGTCCTGGTTTAGTCCTGCTTTAGTCCTGGTTTAGTCCTGGTTTAGTCCTGCTTTAGTCCTGCTTTAGTCCTGGTTTAGTCCTGCTTTAGACCTGCTTTAGTCCTGCTTTAGACCTGCTTTAGACCTGCTTTAGTCCTGCTTTAGTCCTGGTTTAGTCCTGCTTTAGTCCTGGTTTAGTCCTGCTTTAGTCCTGCTTTAGTCCTGGTTTAGTCCTGCTTTAGTCCTGCTTTAGACCTGCTTTAGTCCTGCTTTAGTCCTGGTTTAGTCCTGCTTTAGTCCTGCTTTAGACCTGCTTTAGACCTGCTTTAGTCCTGCTTTAGTCCTGGTTTAGTCCTGCTTTAGTCCTGGTTTAGTCCTGCTTTAGTCCTGCTTTAGACCTGCTTTAGACCTGCTTTAGTCCTGCTTTAGTCCTGGTTTAGTCCTGCTTTAGTCCTGGTTTAGTCCTGCTTTAGTCCTGGTTTAGTCCTGCTTTAGTCCTGCTTTAGTCCTGCTTTAGTCCTGGTTTAGTCCTGGTTTAGTCCTGCTTTAGTCCTGCTTTAGACCTGCTTTAGTCCTGCTTTAGTCCTGCTTTAGTCCTGGTTTAGTCCTGCTTTAGTCCTGGTTTAGTCCTGCTTTAGTCCTGCTTTAGTCCTGGTTTAGTCCTGCTTTAGTCCTGCTTTAGACCTGCTTTAGTCCTGCTTTAGTCCTGCTTTAGTCCTGCTTTAGTCCTGGTTTAGTCCTGGTTTAGTCCTGGTTTAGTCCTGCTTTAGTCCTGGTTTAGTCCTGCTTTAGTCCTGCTTTAGTCCTGGTTTAGACCTGCTTTAGACCTGCTTTAGTCCTGCTTTAGTCCTGCTTTAGTCCTGCTTTAGTCCTGGTTTAGTCCTGGTTTAGTCCTGCTTTAGTCCTGCTTTAGACCTGCTTTAGACCTGCTTTAGTCCTGCTTTAGTCCTGCTTTAGTCCTGGTTTAGTCCTGCTTAAGTCCTGCTTTAGTCCTGCTTTAGTCCTGCTTTAGTCCTGCTTTAGTCCTGCTTTAGTCCTGGTTTAGTCCTGGTTTAGTCCTGGTTTAGTCCTGCTTTAGTCCTGCTTTAGTCCTGCTTTAGACCTGCTTTAGTCCTGCTTTAGTCCTGCTTTAGACCTGCTTTAGTCCTACTTTAGTCCTGCTTTAGTCCTGGTTTAGTCCTGGTTTAGTCCTGCTTTAGACCTGCTTTAGACCTGGTTTAGTCCTGCTTTAGTCCTGCTTTAGTCCTGCTTTAGTCCTGCTTTAGTCCTGGTTTAGTCCTGCTTTAGTCCTGCTTTAGTCCTGCTTTAGTCCTGCTTTAGTCCTGGTTTAGTCCTGCTTTAGACCTGCTTTAGTCCTGCTTTAGTCCTGCTTTAGTCCTGGTTTAGTCCTGCTTTAGTCCTGCTTTAGACCTGCTTTAGTCCTGCTTTAGTCCTGCTTTAGTCCTGCTTTAGTCCTGCTTTAGTCCTGGTTTAGACCTGCTTTAGTCCTGCTTTAGTCCTGCTTTAGTCCTGGTTTAGTCCTGGTTTAGTCCTGGTTTAGTCCTGGTTTAGTCCTGCTTTAGTCCTGCTTTAGTCCTGGTTTAGTCCTGCTTTAGACCTGCTTTAGTCCTGCTTTAGTCCTGCTTTAGTCCTGGTTTAGTCCTGCTTTAGTCCTGGTTTAGTCCTGCTTTAGTCCTGCTTTAGTCCTGCTTTAGTCCTGCTTTAGTCCTGCTTTAGACCTGCTTTAGTCCTGCTTTAGTCCTGCTTTAGTCCTGCTTTAGTCCTGGTTTAGTCCTGCTTTAGTCCTGCTTTAGTCCTGCTTTAGTCCTGCTTTAGTCCTGCTTTAGTCCTGGTTTAGTCCTGGTTTAGTCCTGCTTTAGACCTGCTTTAGTCCTGCTTTAGTCCTGCTTTAGTCCTGCTTTAGTCCTGGTTTAGTCCTGCTTTAGTCCTGGTTTAGTCCTGCTTTAGACCTGCTTTAGACCTGCTTTAGTCCTGCTTTAGTCCTGCTTTAGTCCTGCTTTAGTCCTGCTTTAGTCCTGCTTTAGTCCTGGTTTAGTCCTGCTTTAGTCCTGCTTTAGTCCTGCTTTAGTCCTGCTTTAGTCCTGCTTTAGTCCTGCTTTAGTCCTGCTTTAGACCTGGTTTAGCCCTGCTTTAGCCCTGGTTTAGCCCTGCTTTAGTCCTGCTTTAGTCCTGCTTTAGTCCTGCTTTAGTCCTGCTTTAGACCTGGTTTAGACCTGGTTTAGACCTGGTTTAGACCTGGTTTAGACCTGGTTTAGTCCTGCTTTAGTCCTGCTTTAGTCCTGCTTTAGTCCTGGTTTAGTCCTGCTTTAGTCCTGGTTTAGTCCTGCTTTAGTCCTGCTTTAGTCCTGCTTTAGTCCTGCTTTAGTCCTGCTTTAGACCTGCTTTAGACCTGCTTTAGTCCTGCTTTAGTCCTGCTTTAGTCCTGCTTTAGTCCTGGTTTAGTCCTGCTTTAGTCCTGCTTTAGTCCTGGTTTAGTCCTGCTTTAGTCCTGCTTTAGTCCTGCTTTAGTCCTGCTTTAGTCCTGCTTTAGTCCTGGTTTAGTCCTGCTTTAGTCCTGCTTTAGACCTGCTTTAGTCCTGGTTTAGTCCTGCTTTAGTCCTGCTTTAGTCCTGCTTTAGTCCTGCTTTAGTCCTGCTTTAGTCCTGCTTTAGTCCTGCTTTAGTCCTGCTTTAGTCCTGCTTTAGTCCTGCTTTAGTCCTGCTTTAGTCCTGGTTTAGTCCTGCTTTAGTCCTGCTTTAGTCCTGCTTTAGTCCTGCTTTAGTCCTGCTTTAGTCCTGCTTTAGACCTGCTTTAGTCTTACTTTAGTCCTGCTTTAGTCCTGCTTTAGTCCTGCTTTAGACCTGCTTTAGTCCTGCTTTAGTCCTGCTTTAGTCCTGCTTTAGTCCTGGTTTAGTCCTGGTTTAGTCCTGCTTTAGTCCTGCTTTAGTCCTGCTTTAGTCCTGCTTTAGTCCTGCTTTAGTCCTGGTTTAGTCCTGCTTTAGTCCTGCTTTAGTCCTGCTTTAGTCCTGCTTTAGTCCTGGTTTAGTCCTGCTTTAGTCCTGCTTTAGTCCTGCTTTAGTCCTGCTTTAGTCCTGCTTTAGTCCTGGTTTAGTCCTGCTTTAGTCCTGGTTTAGTCCTGCTTTAGTCCTGGTTTAGTCCTGCTTTAGTCCTGGTTTAGTCCTGGTTTAGTCCTGCTTTAGTCCTGCTTTAGACCTGCTTTAGACCTGCTTTAGACCTGCTTTAGTCCTGCTTTAGTCCTGCTTTAGTCCTGCTTTAGTCCTGCTTTAGTCCTGCTTTAGTCCTGCTTTAGTCCTGCTTTAGTCCTGCTTTAGTCCTGCTTTAGTCCTGCTTTAGTCCTGGTTTAGTCCTGCTTTAGTCCTGCTTTAGTCCTGCTTTAGACCTGCTTTAGACCTGCTTTAGACCTGCTTTAGTCCTGCTTTAGTCCTGCTTTAGTCCTGCTTTAGTCCTGCTTTAGTCCTGCTTTAGTCCTGCTTTAGTCCTGCTTTAGACCTGCTTTAGTCCTGCTTTAGTCCTGGTTTAGTCCTGCTTTAGTCCTGGTTTAGTCCTGCTTTAGACCTGCTTTAGTCCTGCTTTAGTCCTGCTTTAGTCCTGGTTTAGTCCTGCTTTAGTCCTGGTTTAGTCCTGCTTTAGTCCTGCTTTAGTCCTGGTTTAGTCCTGCTTTAGTCCTGCTTTAGTCCTGCTTTAGTCCTGGTTTAGTCCTGCTTTAGTCCTGCTTTAGTCCTGCTTTAGTCCTGCTTTAGTCCTGCTTTAGTCCTGCTTTAGACCTGGTTTAGCCCTGCTTTAGCCCTGGTTTAGCCCTGCTTTAGTCCTGCTTTAGTCCTGCTTTAGTCCTGGTTTAGTCCTGCTTTAGACCTGGTTTAGACCTGGTTTAGACCTGGTTTAGACCTGGTTTAGTCCTGCTTTAGTCCTGCTTTAGTCCTGCTTTAGTCCTGGTTTAGTCCTGCTTTAGACCTGCTTTAGTCCTGCTTTAGTCCTGCTTTAGTCCTGGTTTAGTCCTGCTTTAGTCCTGCTTTAGTCCTGCTTTAGTCCTGCTTTAGTCCTGCTTTAGACCTGCTTTAGACCTGCTTTAGTCCTGCTTTAGTCCTGCTTTAGTCCTGCTTTAGTCCTGCTTTAGTCCTGCTTTAGTCCTGCTTTAGTCCTGCTTTAGTCCTGCTTTAGACCTGGTTTAGTCCTGCTTTAGTCCTGCTTTAGTCCTGCTTTAGTCCTGCTTTAGTCCTGCTTTAGTCCTGGTTTAGTCCTGCTTTAGTCCTGGTTTAGTCCTGGTTTAGTCCTGCTTTAGTCCTGGTTTAGTCCTGCTTTAGTCCTGCTTTAGTCCTGGTTTAGTCCTGCTTTAGTCCTGCTTTAGACCTGCTTTAGACCTGCTTTAGTCCTGCTTTAGTCCTGCTTTAGTCCTGCTTTAGTCCTGCTTTAGTCCTGGTTTAGTCCTGCTTTAGTCCTGCTTTAGTCCTGCTTTAGTCCTGCTTTAGTCCTGCTTTAGTCCTGCTTTAGTCCTGCTTTAGTCCTGCTTTAGTCCTGCTTTAGTCCTGCTTTAGTCCTGGTTTAGTCCTGCTTTAGTCCTGGTTTAGTCCTGCTTTAGTCCTGGTTTAGTCCTGCTTTAGACCTGCTTTAGTCCTGCTTTAGTCCTGGTTTAGTCCTGCTTTAGTCCTGCTTTAGTCCTGCTTTAGTCCTGCTTTAGTCCTGCTTTAGTCCTGGTTTAGTCCTGCTTTAGTCCTGCTTTAGTCCTGCTTTAGACCTGCTTTAGTCCTGCTTTAGTCCTGGTTTAGTCCTGCTTTAGTCCTGGTTTAGTCCTGCTTTAGACCTGCTTTAGTCCTGCTTTAGTCCTGCTTTAGTCCTGGTTTAGTCCTGCTTTAGTCCTGGTTTAGTCCTGCTTTAGTCCTGCTTTAGTCCTGCTTTAGTCCTGCTTTAGACCTGCTTTAGTCCTGCTTTAGTCCTGGTTTAGTCCTGCTTTAGTCCTGGTTTAGTCCTGCTTTAGACCTGCTTTAGTCCTGCTTTAGTCCTGCTTTAGTCCTGCTTTAGTCCTGCTTTAGTCCTGCTTTAGTCCTGGTTTAGACCTGGTTTAGTCCTGCTTTAGTCCTGCTTTAGTCCTGCTTTAGTCCTGCTTTAGTCCTGCTTTAGTCCTGGTTTAGTCCTGGTTTAGTCCTGCTTTAGTCCTGGTTTAGACCTGCTTTAGACCTGGTTTAGACCTGGTTTAGACCTGGTTTAGACCTGGTTTAGTCCTGCTTTAGTCCTGCTTTAGTCCTGCTTTAGACCTGCTTTAGTCCTGCTTTAGTCCTGCTTTAGTCCTGCTTTAGTCCTGCTTTAGACCTGCTTTAGACCTGCTTTAGTCCTGCTTTAGTCCTGCTTTAGACCTGCTTTAGTCCTGCTTTAGTCCTGCTTTAGTCCTGGTTTAGTCCTGCTTTAGTCCTGGTTTAGTCCTGCTTTAGTCCTGCTTTAGACCTGCTTTAGTCCTGGTTTAGTCCTGCTTTAGTCCTGCTTTAGTCCTGCTTTAGACCTGCTTTAGACCTGCTTTAGTCCTGCTTTAGTCCTGCTTTAGACCTGCTTTAGTCCTGCTTTAGTCCTGCTTTAGTCCTGCTTTAGTCCTGCTTTAGTCCTGCTTTAGTCCTGCTTTAGTCCTGCTTTAGTCCTGGTTTAGTCCTGCTTTAGTCCTGCTTTAGTCCTGGTTTAGTCCTGGTTTAGTCCTGCTTTAGTCCTGCTTTAGTCCTGCTTTAGTCCTGCTTTAGTCCTGCTTTAGTCCTGGTTTAGTCCTGCTTTAGTCCTGCTTTAGTCCTGCTTTAGTCCTGCTTTAGTCCTGGTTTAGTCCTGGTTTAGTCCTGCTTTAGACCTGCTTTAGTCCTGCTTTAGACCTGGTTTAGTCCTGCTTTAGTCCTGCTTTAGTCCTGGTTTAGTCCTGCTTTAGTCCTGCTTTAGTCCTGCTTTAGTCCTGCTTTAGTCCTGGTTTAGTCCTGCTTTAGTCCTGCTTTAGTCCTGGTTTAGTCCTGGTTTAGTCCTGCTTTAGACCTGCTTTAGACCTGCTTTAGTCCTGCTTTAGTCCTGCTTTAGTCCTGCTTTAGTCCTGCTTTAGTCCTGGTTTATACCTGGTTTAGTCCTGCTTTAGTCCTGCTTTAGTCCTGCTTTAGTCCTGCTTTAGTCCTGCTTTAGTCCTGCTTTAGTCCTGGTTTAGTCCTGGTTTAGTCCTGCTTTAGTCCTGGTTTAGACCTGCTTTAGACCTGGTTTAGACCTGGTTTAGACCTGGTTTAGACCTGGTTTAGTCCTGCTTTAGTCCTGCTTTAGTCCTGCTTTAGACCTGCTTTAGTCCTGCTTTAGTCCTGCTTTAGTCCTGCTTTAGTCCTGCTTTAGTCCTGGTTTAGACCTGGTTTAGTCCTGCTTTAGTCCTGCTTTAGTCCTGCTTTAGTCCTGCTTTAGTCCTGGTTTAGTCCTGCTTTAGACCTGCTTTAGTCCTGCTTTAGTCCTGCTTTAGACCTGCTTTAGTCCTGCTTTAGTCCTGCTTTAGTCCTGGTTTAGTCCTGCTTTAGTCCTGGTTTAGTCCTGCTTTAGTCCTGGTTTAGTCCTGCTTTAGTCCTGCTTTAGACCTGCTTTAGTCCTGGTTTAGTCCTGCTTTAGTCCTGCTTTAGTCCTGCTTTAGACCTGCTTTAGACCTGCTTTAGTCCTGCTTTAGTCCTGCTTTAGACCTGCTTTAGTCCTGCTTTAGTCCTGCTTTAGTCCTGCTTTAGTCCTGCTTTAGTCCTGCTTTAGTCCTGCTTTAGTCCTGGTTTAGTCCTGCTTTAGTCCTGCTTTAGTCCTGGTTTAGTCCTGCTTTAGTCCTGCTTTAGTCCTGCTTTAGTCCTGCTTTAGTCCTGCTTTAGTCCTGGTTTAGTCCTGCTTTAGTCCTGCTTTATTCCTGCTTTAGTCCTGCTTTAGTCCTGCTTTAGTCCTGCTTTAGACCTGCTTTAGTCCTGCTTTAGTCCTGCTTTAGTCCTGCTTTAGTCCTGCTTTAGTCCTGGTTTAGTCCTGCTTTAGTCCTGCTTTAGACCTGCTTTAGACCTGCTTTAGTCCTGCTTTAGTCCTGCTTTAGTCCTGCTTTAGTCCTGGTTTAGTCCTGCTTTAGACCTGCTTTAGTCCTGCTTTAGTCCTGGTTTAGTCCTGCTTTAGTCCTGGTTTAGTCCTGCTTTAGTCCTGCTTTAGTCCTGCTTTAGTCCTGCTTTAGTCCTGGTTTAGTCCTGCTTTAGTCCTGCTTTAGTCCTGCTTTAGACCTGCTTTAGTCCTGCTTTAGACCTGGTTTAGTCCTGCTTTAGTCCTGCTTTAGTCCTGGTTTAGTCCTGCTTTAGTCCTGCTTTAGTCCTGCTTTAGTCCTGCTTTAGTCCTGCTTTAGTCCTGCTTTAGTCCTGGTTTAGTCCTGCTTTAGTCCTGGTTTAGTCCTGCTTTAGACCTGCTTTAGACCTGCTTTAGTCCTGCTTTAGTCCTGCTTTAGTCCTGCTTTAGTCCTGCTTTAGTCCTGCTTTAGTCCTGGTTTAGTCCTGCTTTAGACCTGCGTTAGTCCTGCTTTAGTCCTGCTTTAGTCCTGCTTTAGTCCTGCTTTAGTCCTGCTTTAGTCCTGCTTTAGTCCTGCTTTAGTCCTGGTTTAGTCCTGGTTTAGTCCTGGTTTAGTCCTGCTTTAGTCCTGCTTTAGACCTGCTTTAGACCTGCTTTAGTCCTGCTTTAGTCCTGCTTTAGTCCTGCTTTAGTCCTGCTTTAGTCCTGCTTTAGTCCTGGTTTAGTCCTGGTTTAGTCCTGCTTTAGTCCTGCTTTAGTCCTGCTTTAGTCCTGCTTTAGTCCTGCTTTAGTCCTGCTTTAGACCTGCTTTAGTCCTGCTTTAGTCCTGCTTTAGTCCTGGTTTAGTCCTGCTTTAGTCCTGGTTTAGTCCTGCTTTAGTCCTGCTTTAGTCCTGCTTTAGTCCTGCTTTAGTCCTGGTTTAGTCCTGCTTTAGTCCTGCTTTAGTCCTGCTTTAGTCCTGCTTTAGTCCTGCTTTAGTCCTGGTTTAGTCCTGGTTTAGTCCTGGTTTAGTCCTGCTTTAGTCCTGCTTTAGTCCTGCTTTAGACCTGCTTTAGTCCTGCTTTAGTCCTGCTTTAGTCCTGCTTTAGTCCTGCTTTAGTCCTGCTTTAGTCCTGCTTTAGTCCTGCTTTAGTCCTGCTTTAGTCCTGGTTTAGTCCTGCTTTAGTCCTGCTTTAGACCTGCTTTAGTCCTGCTTTAGTCCTGGTTTAGTCCTGGTTTAGTCCTGCTTTAGTCCTGGTTTAGTCCTGCTTTAGTCCTGCTTTAGACCTGCTTTAGTCCTGGTTTAGTCCTGCTTTAGTCCTGCTTTAGTCCTGGTTTAGTCCTGCTTTAGTCCTGCTTTAGACCTGCTTTAGACCTGCTTTAGTCCTGCTTTAGTCCTGCTTTAGTCCTGCTTTAGTCCTGCTTTAGTCCTGCTTTAGTCCTGGTTTAGTCCTGGTTTAGTCCTGGTTTAGTCCTGCTTTAGTCCTGCTTTAGTCCTGCTTTAGTCCTGCTTTAGTCCTGCTTTAGTCCTGCTTTAGTCCTGCTTTAGTCCTGCTTTAGTCCTGGTTTAGTCCTGCTTTAGTCCTGGTTTAGTCCTGCTTTAGACCTGCTTTAGTCCTGCTTTAGTCCTGGTTTAGTCCTGCTTTAGTCCTGGTTTAGTCCTGCTTTAGTCCTGCTTTAGTCCTGCTTTAGTCCTGGTTTAGTCCTGCTTTAGTCCTGCTTTAGTCCTGCTTTAGTCCTGCTTTAGTCCTGGTTTAGACCTGGTTTAGTCCTGCTTTAGTCCTGCTTTAGACCTGCTTTAGTCCTGCTTTAGTCCTGCTTTAGTCCTGCTTTAGTCCTGCTTTAGTCCTGCTTTAGTCCTGCTTTAGACCTGCTTTAGTCCTGCTTTAGTCCTGCTTTAGTCCTGGTTTAGACCTGGTTTAGTCCTGGTTTAGTCCTGCTTTAGACCTGCTTTAGTCCTGGTTTAGTCCTGCTTTAGTCCTGGTTTAGTCCTGCTTTAGACCTGCTTTAGACCTGCTTTAGTCCTGCTTTAGTCCTGCTTTAGTCCTGCTTTAGTCCTGGTTTAGACCTGGTTTAGTCCTGGTTTAGTCCTGCTTTAGACCTGCTTTAGTCCTGCTTTAGTCCTGGTTTAGTCCTGCTTTAGTCCTGCTTTAGACCTGCTTTAGTCCTGCTTTAGTCCTGCTTTAGTCCTGCTTTAGTCCTGCTTTAGTCCTGCTTTAGTCCTGCTTTAGTCCTGGTTTAGTCCTGCTTTAGTCCTGCTTTAGTCCTGCTTTAGTCCTGGTTTAGTCCTGCTTTAGTCCTGCTTTAGTCCTGGTTTAGTCCTGCTTTAGTCCTGCTTTAGTCCTGCTTTAGTCCTGCTTTAGTCCTGGTTTAGTCCTGGTTTAGACCTGCTTTAGTCCTGGTTTAGTCCTGGTTTAGTCCTGGTTTAGTCCTGGTTTAGTCCTGATTTAGTCCTGCTTTAGTCCTGCTTTAGTCCTGCTTTAGTCCTGCTTTAATCCTGGTTTAGTCCTGGTTTAGTCCTGCTTTAGTCCTGCTTTAGACCTGCTTTAGTCCTGCTTTAGTCCTGCTTTAGTCCTGGTTTAGTCCTGGTTTAGTCCTGCTTTAGTCCTGCTTTAGTCCTGGTTTAGTCCTGGTTTAGACCTGCTTTAGTCCTGGTTTAGTCCTGGTTTAGTCCTGGTTTAGTCCTGCTTTAGTCCTGCTTTAGTCCTGGTTTAGTCCTGCTTTAGTCCTGGTTTAGTCCTGCTTTAGTCCTGGTTTAGTCCTGGTTTAGTCCTGCTTTAGTCCTGGTTTAGTCCTGGTTTAGTCCTGCTTTAGTCCTGCTTTAGTCCTGGTTTAGTCCTGGTTTAGTCCTGGTTTAGACCTGCTTTAGTCCTGGTTTAGTCCTGGTTTAGTCCTGGTTTAGTCCTGCTTTAGTCCTGCTTTAGTCCTGGTTTAGTCCTGCTTTAGTCCTGCTTTAGTCCTGCTTTAGTCCTGGTTTAGTCCTGGTTTAGTCCTGCTTTAGTCCTGCTTTAGTCCTGCTTTAGTCCTGGTTTAGACCTGGTTTAGTCCTGGTTTAGTCCTGCTTTAGTCCTGCTTTAGTCCTGGTTTAGTCCTGCTTTAGTCCTGCTTTAGTCCTGCTTTAGTCCTGGTTTAGTCCTGCTTTAGTCCTGCTTTAGTCCTGCTTTAGTCCTGCTTTAGTCCTGGTTTAGTCCTGCTTTAGTCCTGCTTTAGTCCTGGTTTAGTCCTGCTTTAGTCCTGGTTTAGTCCTGGTTTAGTCCTGCTTTAGTCCTGGTTTAGTCCTGGTTTAGTCCTGGTTTAGTCCTGCTTTAGTCCTGCTTTAGTCCTGCTTTAGTCCTGCTTTAGTCCTGCTTTAGTCCTGGTTTAGTCCTGCTTTAGTCCTGCTTTAGTCCTGGTTTAGTCCTGCTTTAGTCCTGCTTTAGACCTGCTTTAGACCTGCTTTAGTCCTGCTTTAGTCCTGCTTTAGTCCTGCTTTAGTCCTGCTTTAGTCCTGCTTTAGTCCTGGTTTAGTCCTGCTTTAGTCCTGCTTTAGTCCTGCTTTAGTCCTGCTTTAGTCCTGCTTTAGTCCTGCTTTAGTCCTGCTTTAGTCCTGGTTTAGTCCTGCTTTAGTCCTGCTTTAGTCCTGCTTTAGTCCTGCTTTAGTCCTGGTTTAGTCCTGCTTTAGTCCTGCTTTAGTCCTGGTTTAGTCCTGCTTTAGTCCTGCTTTAGTCCTGCTTTAGTCCTGCTTTAGTCCTGCTTTAGTCCTGGTTTAGTCCTGCTTTAGTCCTGCTTTAGACCTGCTTTAGTCCTGGTTTAGTCCTGCTTTAGTCCTGCTTTAGTCCTGCTTTAGTCCTGCTTTAGTCCTGCTTTAGTCCTGCTTTAGTCCTGCTTTAGTCCTGCTTTAGTCCTGCTTTAGTCCTGCTTTAGTCCTGCTTTAGTCCTGGTTTAGTCCTGCTTTAGTCCTGCTTTAGTCCTGCTTTAGTCCTGCTTTAGTCCTGCTTTAGTCCTGCTTTAGACCTGCTTTAGTCTTACTTTAGTCCTGCTTTAGTCCTGCTTTAGTCCTGCTTTAGACCTGCTTTAGTCCTGCTTTAGTCCTGCTTTAGTCCTGCTTTAGTCCTGGTTTAGTCCTGCTTTAGTCCTGCTTTAGTCCTGCTTTAGTCCTGCTTTAGTCCTGCTTTAGTCCTGGTTTAGTCCTGCTTTAGTCCTGCTTTAGTCCTGCTTTAGTCCTGCTTTAGTCCTGGTTTAGTCCTGCTTTAGTCCTGCTTTAGTCCTGCTTTAGTCCTGCTTTAGTCCTGCTTTAGTCCTGGTTTAGTCCTGCTTTAGTCCTGGTTTAGTCCTGCTTTAGTCCTGGTTTAGTCCTGCTTTAGTCCTGGTTTAGTCCTGGTTTAGTCCTGCTTTAGTCCTGCTTTAGACCTGCTTTAGACCTGCTTTAGACCTGCTTTAGTCCTGCTTTAGTCCTGCTTTAGTCCTGCTTTAGTCCTGCTTTAGTCCTGCTTTAGTCCTGCTTTAGTCCTGCTTTAGTCCTGCTTTAGTCCTGCTTTAGTCCTGCTTTAGTCCTGGTTTAGTCCTGCTTTAGTCCTGCTTTAGTCCTGCTTTAGACCTGCTTTAGACCTGCTTTAGACCTGCTTTAGTCCTGCTTTAGTCCTGCTTTAGTCCTGCTTTAGTCCTGCTTTAGTCCTGCTTTAGTCCTGCTTTAGTCCTGCTTTAGACCTGCTTTAGTCCTGCTTTAGTCCTGGTTTAGTCCTGCTTTAGTCCTGGTTTAGTCCTGCTTTAGACCTGCTTTAGTCCTGCTTTAGTCCTGCTTTAGTCCTGGTTTAGTCCTGCTTTAGTCCTGGTTTAGTCCTGCTTTAGTCCTGCTTTAGTCCTGGTTTAGTCCTGCTTTAGTCCTGCTTTAGTCCTGCTTTAGTCCTGGTTTAGTCCTGCTTTAGTCCTGCTTTAGTCCTGCTTTAGTCCTGCTTTAGTCCTGCTTTAGTCCTGCTTTAGACCTGGTTTAGCCCTGCTTTAGCCCTGGTTTAGCCCTGCTTTAGTCCTGCTTTAGTCCTGCTTTAGTCCTGGTTTAGTCCTGCTTTAGACCTGGTTTAGACCTGGTTTAGACCTGGTTTAGACCTGGTTTAGTCCTGCTTTAGTCCTGCTTTAGTCCTGCTTTAGTCCTGGTTTAGTCCTGCTTTAGACCTGCTTTAGTCCTGCTTTAGTCCTGCTTTAGTCCTGGTTTAGTCCTGCTTTAGTCCTGCTTTAGTCCTGCTTTAGTCCTGCTTTAGTCCTGCTTTAGACCTGCTTTAGACCTGCTTTAGTCCTGCTTTAGTCCTGCTTTAGTCCTGCTTTAGTCCTGCTTTAGTCCTGCTTTAGTCCTGCTTTAGTCCTGCTTTAGTCCTGCTTTAGACCTGCTTTAGTCCTGGTTTAGTCCTGCTTTAGTCCTGCTTTAGTCCTGCTTTAGTCCTGCTTTAGTCCTGCTTTAGTCCTGGTTTAGTCCTGCTTTAGTCCTGGTTTAGTCCTGGTTTAGTCCTGCTTTAGTCCTGGTTTAGTCCTGCTTTAGTCCTGCTTTAGTCCTGGTTTAGTCCTGCTTTAGTCCTGCTTTAGACCTGCTTTAGACCTGCTTTAGTCCTGCTTTAGTCCTGCTTTAGTCCTGCTTTAGTCCTGCTTTAGTCCTGGTTTAGTCCTGCTTTAGTCCTGCTTTAGTCCTGCTTTAGTCCTGCTTTAGTCCTGGTTTAGTCCTGCTTTAGTCCTGCTTTAGTCCTGCTTTAGTCCTGCTTTAGTCCTGCTTTAGTCCTGGTTTAGTCCTGCTTTAGTCCTGGTTTAGTCCTGCTTTAGTCCTGGTTTAGTCCTGCTTTAGACCTGCTTTAGTCCTGCTTTAGTCCTGGTTTAGTCCTGCTTTAGTCCTGCTTTAGTCCTGCTTTAGTCCTGCTTTAGTCCTGCTTTAGTCCTGGTTTAGTCCTGCTTTAGTCCTGCTTTAGTCCTGCTTTAGACCTGCTTTAGTCCTGCTTTAGTCCTGGTTTAGTCCTGCTTTAGTCCTGGTTTAGTCCTGCTTTAGACCTGCTTTAGTCCTGCTTTAGTCCTGCTTTAGTCCTGGTTTAGTCCTGCTTTAGTCCTGGTTTAGTCCTGGTTTAGTCCTGCTTTAGTCCTGCTTTAGTCCTGCTTTAGTCCTGCTTTAGTCCTGGTTTAGTCCTGCTTTAGACCTGCTTTAGTCCTGCTTTAGACCTGGTTTAGTCCTGCTTTAGTCCTGCTTTAGTCCTGGTTTAGTCCTGCTTTAGTCCTGCTTTAGTCCTGCTTTAGTCCTGCTTTAGTCCTGCTTTAGTCCTGCTTTAGTCCTGGTTTAGTCCTGCTTTAGTCCTGCTTTAGTCCTGGTTTAGTCCTGGTTTAGTCCTGCTTTAGACCTGCTTTAGACCTGCTTTAGTCCTGCTTTAGTCCTGCTTTAGTCCTGCTTTAGTCCTGCTTTAGTCCTGGTTTAGACCTGGTTTAGTCCTGCTTTAGTCCTGCTTTAGTCCTGCTTTAGTCCTGCTTTAGTCCTGCTTTAGTCCTGGTTTAGTCCTGGTTTAGTCCTGCTTTAGTCCTGGTTTAGACCTGCTTTAGACCTGGTTTAGACCTGGTTTAGACCTGGTTTAGACCTGGTTTAGTCCTGCTTTAGTCCTGCTTTAGTCCTGCTTTAGACCTGCTTTAGTCCTGCTTTAGTCCTGCTTTAGTCCTGCTTTAGTCCTGCTTTAGACCTGCTTTAGACCTGCTTTAGTCCTGCTTTAGTCCTGCTTTAGACCTGCTTTAGTCCTGCTTTAGTCCTGCTTTAGTCCTGGTTTAGTCCTGCTTTAGTCCTGGTTTAGTCCTGCTTTAGTCCTGCTTTAGACCTGCTTTAGTCCTGGTTTAGTCCTGCTTTAGTCCTGCTTTAGTCCTGCTTTAGACCTGCTTTAGACCTGCTTTAGTCCTGCTTTAGTCCTGCTTTAGACCTGCTTTAGTCCTGCTTTAGTCCTGCTTTAGTCCTGCTTTAGTCCTGCTTTAGTCCTGCTTTAGTCCTGCTTTAGTCCTGGTTTAGTCCTGCTTTAGTCCTGCTTTAGTCCTGGTTTAGTCCTGCTTTAGTCCTGCTTTAGTCCTGCTTTAGTCCTGCTTTAGTCCTGCTTTAGTCCTGGTTTAGTCCTGCTTTAGTCCTGCTTTAGTCCTGCTTTAGTCCTGCTTTAGTCCTGGTTTAGTCCTGCTTTAGACCTGCTTTAGTCCTGCTTTAGACCTGGTTTAGTCCTGCTTTAGTCCTGCTTTAGTCCTGGTTTAGTCCTGCTTTAGTCCTGCTTTAGTCCTGCTTTAGTCCTGCTTTAGTCCTGGTTTAGTCCTGCTTTAGTCCTGCTTTAGTCCTGGTTTAGTCCTGGTTTAGTCCTGCTTTAGACCTGCTTTAGACCTGCTTTAGTCCTGCTTTAGTCCTGCTTTAGTCCTGCTTTAGTCCTGCTTTAGTCCTGGTTTATACCTGGTTTAGTCCTGCTTTAGTCCTGCTTTAGTCCTGCTTTAGTCCTGCTTTAGTCCTGCTTTAGTCCTGCTTTAGTCCTGGTTTAGTCCTGGTTTAGTCCTGCTTTAGTCCTGGTTTAGACCTGCTTTAGACCTGGTTTAGACCTGGTTTAGACCTGGTTTAGTCCTGCTTTAGTCCTGCTTTAGTCCTGCTTTAGACCTGCTTTAGTCCTGCTTTAGTCCTGCTTTAGTCCTGCTTTAGTCCTGCTTTAGTCCTGGTTTAGACCTGGTTTAGTCCTGCTTTAGTCCTGCTTTAGTCCTGCTTTAGTCCTGCTTTAGTCCTGGTTTAGTCCTGCTTTAGACCTGCTTTAGTCCTGCTTTAGTCCTGCTTTAGACCTGCTTTAGTCCTGCTTTAGTCCTGCTTTAGTCCTGGTTTAGTCCTGCTTTAGTCCTGGTTTAGTCCTGCTTTAGTCCTGGTTTAGTCCTGCTTTAGTCCTGCTTTAGACCTGCTTTAGTCCTGGTTTAGTCCTGCTTTAGTCCTGCTTTAGTCCTGCTTTAGACCTGCTTTAGACCTGCTTTAGACCTGCTTTAGTCCTGCTTTAGTCCTGCTTTAGACCTGCTTTAGTCCTGCTTTAGTCCTGCTTTAGTCCTGCTTTAGTCCTGCTTTAGTCCTGCTTTAGTCCTGCTTTAGTCCTGGTTTAGTCCTGCTTTAGTCCTGCTTTAGTCCTGGTTTAGTCCTGCTTTAGTCCTGCTTTAGTCCTGCTTTAGTCCTGCTTTAGTCCTGCTTTAGTCCTGGTTTAGTCCTGCTTTAGTCCTGCTTTATTCCTGCTTTAGTCCTGCTTTAGTCCTGCTTTAGTCCTGCTTTAGACCTGCTTTAGTCCTGCTTTAGTCCTGCTTTAGTCCTGCTTTAGTCCTGCTTTAGTCCTGGTTTAGTCCTGCTTTAGTCCTGCTTTAGACCTGCTTTAGACCTGCTTTAGTCCTGCTTTAGTCCTGCTTTAGTCCTGCTTTAGTCCTGGTTTAGTCCTGCTTTAGACCTGCTTTAGTCCTGCTTTAGTCCTGGTTTAGTCCTGCTTTAGTCCTGGTTTAGTCCTGCTTTAGTCCTGCTTTAGTCCTGCTTTAGTCCTGCTTTAGTCCTGGTTTAGTCCTGCTTTAGTCCTGCTTTAGTCCTGCTTTAGACCTGCTTTAGTCCTGCTTTAGACCTGGTTTAGTCCTGCTTTAGTCCTGCTTTAGTCCTGGTTTAGTCCTGCTTTAGTCCTGCTTTAGTCCTGCTTTAGTCCTGCTTTAGTCCTGCTTTAGTCCTGCTTTAGTCCTGGTTTAGTCCTGCTTTAGTCCTGGTTTAGTCCTGCTTTAGACCTGCTTTAGACCTGCTTTAGTCCTGCTTTAGTCCTGCTTTAGTCCTGCTTTAGTCCTGCTTTAGTCCTGCTTTAGTCCTGGTTTAGTCCTGCTTTAGACCTGCGTTAGTCCTGCTTTAGTCCTGCTTTAGTCCTGCTTTAGTCCTGCTTTAGTCCTGCTTTAGTCCTGCTTTAGTCCTGCTTTAGTCCTGGTTTAGTCCTGGTTTAGTCCTGGTTTAGTCCTGCTTTAGTCCTGCTTTAGACCTGCTTTAGACCTGCTTTAGTCCTGCTTTAGTCCTGCTTTAGTCCTGCTTTAGTCCTGCTTTAGTCCTGCTTTAGTCCTGGTTTAGTCCTGGTTTAGTCCTGCTTTAGTCCTGCTTTAGTCCTGCTTTAGTCCTGCTTTAGTCCTGCTTTAGTCCTGCTTTAGACCTGCTTTAGTCCTGCTTTAGTCCTGCTTTAGTCCTGGTTTAGTCCTGCTTTAGTCCTGGTTTAGTCCTGCTTTAGTCCTGCTTTAGTCCTGCTTTAGTCCTGCTTTAGTCCTGGTTTAGTCCTGCTTTAGTCCTGCTTTAGTCCTGCTTTAGTCCTGCTTTAGTCCTGCTTTAGTCCTGCTTTAGTCCTGGTTTAGTCCTGGTTTAGTCCTGGTTTAGTCCTGCTTTAGTCCTGCTTTAGTCCTGCTTTAGACCTGCTTTAGTCCTGCTTTAGTCCTGCTTTAGTCCTGCTTTAGTCCTGCTTTAGTCCTGCTTTAGTCCTGCTTTAGTCCTGCTTTAGTCCTGGTTTAGTCCTGCTTTAGTCCTGCTTTAGACCTGCTTTAGTCCTGCTTTAGTCCTGGTTTAGTCCTGGTTTAGTCCTGCTTTAGTCCTGGTTTAGTCCTGCTTTAGTCCTGCTTTAGACCTGCTTTAGTCCTGGTTTAGTCCTGCTTTAGTCCTGCTTTAGTCCTGGTTTAGTCCTGCTTTAGTCCTGCTTTAGACCTGCTTTAGACCTGCTTTAGTCCTGCTTTAGTCCTGCTTTAGTCCTGCTTTAGTCCTGCTTTAGTCCTGCTTTAGTCCTGGTTTAGTCCTGGTTTAGTCCTGGTTTAGTCCTGCTTTAGTCCTGCTTTAGTCCTGCTTTAGTCCTGCTTTAGTCCTGCTTTAGTCCTGCTTTAGTCCTGCTTTAGTCCTGCTTTAGTCCTGGTTTAGTCCTGCTTTAGTCCTGGTTTAGTCCTGCTTTAGACCTGCTTTAGTCCTGCTTTAGTCCTGGTTTAGTCCTGCTTTAGTCCTGGTTTAGTCCTGCTTTAGTCCTGCTTTAGTCCTGCTTTAGTCCTGGTTTAGTCCTGCTTTAGTCCTGCTTTAGTCCTGCTTTAGTCCTGCTTTAGTCCTGGTTTAGACCTGGTTTAGTCCTGCTTTAGTCCTGCTTTAGACCTGCTTTAGTCCTGCTTTAGTCCTGCTTTAGTCCTGCTTTAGTCCTGCTTTAGTCCTGCTTTAGTCCTGCTTTAGACCTGCTTTAGTCCTGCTTTAGTCCTGCTTTAGTCCTGGTTTAGACCTGGTTTAGTCCTGGTTTAGTCCTGCTTTAGACCTGCTTTAGTCCTGGTTTAGTCCTGCTTTAGTCCTGGTTTAGTCCTGCTTTAGACCTGCTTTAGACCTGCTTTAGTCCTGCTTTAGTCCTGCTTTAGTCCTGCTTTAGTCCTGGTTTAGACCTGGTTTAGTCCTGGTTTAGTCCTGCTTTAGACCTGCTTTAGTCCTGCTTTAGTCCTGGTTTAGTCCTGCTTTAGTCCTGCTTTAGACCTGCTTTAGTCCTGCTTTAGTCCTGCTTTAGTCCTGCTTTAGTCCTGCTTTAGTCCTGCTTTAGTCCTGCTTTAGTCCTGCTTTAGTCCTGGTTTAGTCCTGCTTTAGTCCTGCTTTAGTCCTGCTTTAGTCCTGGTTTAGTCCTGCTTTAGTCCTGCTTTAGTCCTGGTTTAGTCCTGCTTTAGTCCTGCTTTAGTCCTGCTTTAGTCCTGCTTTAGTCCTGGTTTAGTCCTGGTTTAGACCTGCTTTAGTCCTGGTTTAGTCCTGGTTTAGTCCTGGTTTAGTCCTGGTTTAGTCCTGATTTAGTCCTGCTTTAGTCCTGCTTTAGTCCTGCTTTAGTCCTGCTTTAATCCTGGTTTAGTCCTGGTTTAGTCCTGCTTTAGTCCTGCTTTAGACCTGCTTTAGTCCTGCTTTAGTCCTGCTTTAGTCCTGGTTTAGTCCTGGTTTAGTCCTGCTTTAGTCCTGCTTTAGTCCTGGTTTAGTCCTGGTTTAGACCTGCTTTAGTCCTGGTTTAGTCCTGGTTTAGTCCTGGTTTAGTCCTGCTTTAGTCCTGCTTTAGTCCTGGTTTAGTCCTGCTTTAGTCCTGGTTTAGTCCTGCTTTAGTCCTGGTTTAGTCCTGGTTTAGTCCTGCTTTAGTCCTGGTTTAGTCCTGGTTTAGTCCTGCTTTAGTCCTGCTTTAGTCCTGGTTTAGTCCTGGTTTAGTCCTGGTTTAGACCTGCTTTAGTCCTGGTTTAGTCCTGGTTTAGTCCTGGTTTAGTCCTGCTTTAGTCCTGCTTTAGTCCTGGTTTAGTCCTGCTTTAGTCCTGCTTTAGTCCTGCTTTAGTCCTGGTTTAGTCCTGGTTTAGTCCTGCTTTAGTCCTGCTTTAGTCCTGCTTTAGTCCTGGTTTAGACCTGGTTTAGTCCTGGTTTAGTCCTGCTTTAGTCCTGCTTTAGTCCTGGTTTAGTCCTGCTTTAGTCCTGCTTTAGACCTGCTTTAGTCCTGCTTTAGTCCTGGTTTAGTCCTGCTTTAGTCCTGCTTTAGTCCTGCTTTAGTCCTGCTTTAGTCCTGGTTTAGTCCTGCTTTAGTCCTGCTTTAGTCCTGGTTTAGTCCTGCTTTAGTCCTGGTTTAGTCCTGGTTTAGTCCTGCTTTAGTCCTGGTTTAGTCCTGGTTTAGTCCTGGTTTAGTCCTGCTTTAGTCCTGCTTTAGTCCTGCTTTAGTCCTGCTTTAGTCCTGCTTTAGTCCTGGTTTAGTCCTGCTTTAGTCCTGCTTTAGTCCTGGTTTAGTCCTGCTTTAGTCCTGCTTTAGACCTGCTTTAGACCTGCTTTAGTCCTGCTTTAGTCCTGCTTTAGTCCTGCTTTAGTCCTGCTTTAGTCCTGCTTTAGTCCTGGTTTAGTCCTGCTTTAGTCCTGCTTTAGTCCTGCTTTAGTCCTGCTTTAGTCCTGCTTTAGTCCTGCTTTAGTCCTGCTTTAGTCCTGGTTTAGTCCTGCTTTAGTCCTGCTTTAGTCCTGCTTTAGTCCTGGTTTAGTCCTGCTTTAGTCCTGGTTTAGTCCTGCTTTAGACCTGCTTTAGTCCTGCTTTAGTCCTGCTTTAGTCCTGCTTTAGTCCTGCTTTAGTCCTGGTTTAGTCCTGCTTTAGTCCTGCTTTAGTCCTGGTTTAGTCCTGCTTTAGTCCTGCTTTAGTCCTGCTTTAGTCCTGCTTTAGTCCTGCTTTAGTCCTGGTTTAGTCCTGCTTTAGTCCTGCTTTAGTCCTGCTTTAGTCCTGGTTTAGTCCTGCTTTAGTCCTGGTTTAGTCCTGCTTTAGACCTGCTTTAGTCCTGCTTTAGTCCTGGTTTAGTCCTGCTTTAGTCCTGGTTTAGTCCTGCTTTAGTCCTGCTTTAGTCCTGCTTTAGTCCTGCTTTAGTCCTGCTTTAGTCCTGCTTTAGTCCTGCTTTAGTCCTGCTTTAGTCCTGGTTTAGACCTGGTTTAGTCCTGCTTTAGTCCTGCTTTAGACCTGCTTTAGTCCTGCTTTAGTCCTGCTTTAGTCCTGCTTTAGTCCTGCTTTAGTCCTGCTTTAGTCCTGGTTTAGTCCTGCTTTAGTCCTGGTTTAGTCCTGCTTTAGACCTGCTTTAGACCTGCTTTAGTCCTGCTTTAGTCCTGGTTTAGACCTGGTTTAGTCCTGGTTTAGTCCTGCTTTAGACCTGCTTTAGTCCTGCTTTAGTCCTGCTTTAGTCCTGGTTTAGTCCTGCTTTAGTCCTGCTTTAGACCTGCTTTAGTCCTGCTTTAGTCCTGCTTTAGTCCTGCTTTAGTCCTGCTTTAGTCCTGGTTTAGTCCTGGTTTAGTCCTGGTTTAGTCCTGCTTTAGTCCTGCTTTAGTCCTGCTTTAGTCCTGCTTTAGTCCTGGTTTAGTCCTGGTTTAGTCCTGCTTTAGTCCTGCTTTAGTCCTGGTTTAGTCCTGCTTTAGTCCTGCTTTAGACCTGCTTTAGACCTGCTTTAGTCCTGCTTTAGTCCTGCTTTAGTCCTGGTTTAGTCCTGCTTTAGTCCTGCTTTAGTCCTGCTTTAGTCCTGGTTTAGTCCTGCTTTAGTCCTGCTTTATTCCTGCTTTAGTCCTGCTTTAGTCCTGCTTTAGTCCTGCTTTAGTCCTGCTTTAGACCTGCTTTAGTCCTGCTTTAGTCCTGCTTTAGTCCTGCTTTAGTCCTGCTTTAGTCCTGGTTTAGTCCTGCTTTAGTCCTGCTTTAGACCTGCTTTAGACCTGCTTTAGTCCTGCTTTAGTCCTGCTTTAGTCCTGCTTTAGTCCTGGTTTAGTCCTGCTTTAGACCTGCTTTAGTCCTGCTTTAGTCCTGGTTTAGTCCTGCTTTAGTCCTGGTTTAGTCCTGCTTTAGTCCTGCTTTAGTCCTGCTTTAGTCCTGGTTTAGTCCTGCTTTAGTCCTGCTTTAGTCCTGCTTTAGACCTGCTTTAGTCCTGCTTTAGACCTGGTTTAGTCCTGCTTTAGTCCTGCTTTAGTCCTGCTTTAGTCCTGCTTTAGTCCTGCTTTAGTCCTGCTTTAGTCCTGGTTTAGTCCTGCTTTAGTCCTGGTTTAGTCCTGCTTTAGTCCTGGTTTAGTCCTGCTTTAGACCTGCTTTAGACCTGCTTTAGTCCTGCTTTAGTCCTGCTTTAGTCCTGCTTTAGTCCTGCTTTAGTCCTGCTTTAGTCCTGGTTTAGTCCTGCTTTAGACCTGCGTTAGTCCTGCTTTAGTCCTGCTTTAGTCCTGCTTTAGTCCTGCTTTAGTCCTGCTTTAGTCCTGCTTTAGTCCTGCTTTAGTCCTGGTTTAGTCCTGGTTTAGTCCTGGTTTAGTCCTGGTTTAGTCCTGCTTTAGTCCTGCTTTAGACCTGCTTTAGACCTGCTTTAGTCCTGCTTTAGTCCTGCTTTAGTCCTGCTTTAGTCCTGCTTTAGTCCTGGTTTAGTCCTGGTTTAGTCCTGCTTTAGTCCTGCTTTAGTCCTGCTTTAGTCCTGCTTTAGTCCTGCTTTAGTCCTGCTTTAGACCTGCTTTAGTCCTGCTTTAGTCCTGCTTTAGTCCTGCTTTAGTCCTGGTTTAGTCCTGCTTTAGTCCTGGTTTAGTCCTGCTTTAGTCCTGCTTTAGTCCTGCTTTAGTCCTGGTTTAGTCCTGCTTTAGTCCTGCTTTAGTCCTGCTTTAGTCCTGCTTTAGTCCTGCTTTAGTCCTGCTTTAGTCCTGGTTTAGTCCTGGTTTAGTCCTGGTTTAGTCCTGCTTTAGTCCTGCTTTAGTCCTGCTTTAGACCTGCTTTAGTCCTGCTTTAGTCCTGCTTTAGTCCTGCTTTAGTCCTGCTTTAGTCCTGCTTTAGTCCTGGTTTAGTCCTGCTTTAGTCCTGCTTTAGTCCTGCTTTAGTCCTGCTTTAGTCCTGCTTTAGTCCTGCTTTAGTCCTGCTTTAGACCTGCTTTAGTCCTGCTTTAGTCCTGCTTTAGACCTGCTTTAGTCCTGCTTTAGTCCTGCTTTAGTCCTGGTTTAGTCCTGCTTTAGTCCTGCTTTAGTCCTGGTTTAGTCCTGGTTTAGTCCTGCTTTAGTCCTGGTTTAGTCCTGGTTTAGTCCTGCTTTAGACCTGCTTTAGACCTGCTTTAGTCCTGCTTTAGTCCTGGTTTAGTCCTGCTTTAGTCCTGCTTTAGTCCTGGTTTAGTCCTGCTTTAGTCCTGCTTTAGACCTGCTTTAGACCTGCTTTAGTCCTGCTTTAGTCCTGCTTTAGTCCTGCTTTAGTCCTGCTTTAGTCCTGGTTTAGTCCTGCTTTAGTCCTGGTTTAGTCCTGCTTTAGTCCTGCTTTAGTCCTGCTTTAGTCCTGCTTTAGTCCTGCTTTAGTCCTGCTTTAGTCCTGCTTTAGTCCTGGTTTAGTCCTGCTTTAGTCCTGGTTTAGTCCTGCTTTAGACCTGCTTTAGTCCTGCTTTAGTCCTGGTTTAGTCCTGCTTTAGTCCTGGTTTAGTCCTGCTTTAGTCCTGCTTTAGTCCTGCTTTAGTCCTGGTTTAGTCCTGCTTTAGTCCTGCTTTAGTCCTGGTTTAGACCTGCTTTAGTCCTGCTTTAGTCCTGCTTTAGTCCTGCTTTAGTCCTGGTTTAGACCTGGTTTAGTCCTGGTTTAGTCCTGCTTTAGACCTGCTTTAGTCCTGGTTTAGTCCTGCTTTAGTCCTGGTTTAGTCCTGCTTTAGTCCTGCTTTAGTCCTGCTTTAGTCCTGCTTTAGTCCTGGTTTAGACCTGCTTTAGTCCTGCTTTAGTCCTGCTTTAGTCCTGCTTTAGTCCTGCTTTAGTCCTGCTTTAGTCCTGCTTTAGACCTGCTTTAGACCTGCTTTAGTCCTGCTTTAGTCCTGCTTTAGTCCTGGTTTAGACCTGGTTTAGTCCTGGTTTAGTCCTGCTTTAGACCTGCTTTAGTCCTGGTTTAGTCCTGCTTTAGTCCTGGTTTAGTCCTGCTTTAGACCTGCTTTAGACCTGCTTTAGTCCTGCTTTAGTCCTGCTTTAGTCCTGGTTTAGTCCTGGTTTAGACCTGGTTTAGTCCTGGTTTAGTCCTGCTTTAGACCTGCTTTAGTCCTGCTTTAGTCCTGGTTTAGTCCTGCTTTAGTCCTGCTTTAGACCTGCTTTAGTCCTGCTTTAGTCCTGCTTTAGTCCTGCTTTAGTCCTGCTTTAGTCCTGCTTTAGTCCTGCTTTAGTCCTGGTTTAGTCCTGCTTTAGTCCTGCTTTAGTCCTGCTTTAGTCCTGGTTTAGTCCTGCTTTAGTCCTGCTTTAGTCCTGGTTTAGTCCTGGTTTAGTCCTGCTTTAGTCCTGCTTTAGTCCTGCTTTAATCCTGGTTTAGTCCTGGTTTAGTCCTGCTTTAGTCCTGCTTTAGTCCTGCTTTAGACCTGCTTTAGTCCTGCTTTAGTCCTGCTTTAGTCCTGGTTTAGTCCTGGTTTAGTCCTGCTTTAGTCCTGCTTTAGTCCTGGTTTAGTCCTGGTTTAGTCCTGGTTTAGACCTGCTTTAGTCCTGGTTTAGTCCTGCTTTAGTCCTGGTTTAGTCCTGGTTTAGTCCTGGTTTAGTCCTGGTTTAGACCTGCTTTAGTCCTGCTTTAGTCCTGCTTTAGTCCTGCTTTAGTCCTGCTTTAGTCCTGCTTTAGTCCTGCTTTAGTCCTGGTTTAGTCCTGCTTTAGTCCTGGTTTAGTCCTGGTTTAGTCCTGCTTTAGTCCTGCTTTAGTCCTGCTTTAGTCCTGGTTTAGTCCTGCTTTAGTCCTGGTTTAGTCCTGCTTTAGTCCTGCTTTAGTCCTGCTTTAGTCCTGCTTTAGTCCTGGTTTAGTCCTGCTTTAGTCCTGCTTTAGTCCTGGTTTAGTCCTGCTTTAGTCCTGGTTTAGTCCTGCTTTAGTCCTGCTTTAGTCCTGCTTTAGTCCTGGTTTAGTCCTGGTTTAGTCCTGCTTTAGTCCTGGTTTAGTCCTGCTTTAGTCCTCGTTTAGTCCTGCTTTAGTCCTCGTTTAGTCCTGCTTTAGTCCTGCTTTAGTCCTGCTTTAGTCCTGGTTTAGTCCTGGTTTAGTCCTGCTTTAGTCCTGCTTTAGTCCTGCTTTAGTCCTGGTTTAGTCCTGCTTTAGTCCTGCTTTAGTCCTGGTTTAGTCCTGCTTTAGTCTTGCTTTAGTCCTGATTTAGTCCTGATTTAGTCCTGCTTTAGTCCTGCTTTAGTCCTGCTTTAGTCCTGGTTTAGTCCTGCTTTAGTCCTGGTTTAGTCCTGGTTTAGTCCTGCTTTAGTCCTGCTTTAGTCCTGCTTTAGTCCTGCTTTAGTCCTGGTTTAGTCCTGGTTTAGTCCTGCTTTAGTCCTGCTTTAGTCCTGCTTTAGTCCTGGTTTAGTCCTGGTTTAGTCCTGGTTTAGTCCTGGTTTAGTCCTGCTTTAGTCCTGGTTTAGTCCTGCTTTAGTCCTGGTTTAGACCTGGTTTAGACCTGGTTTAGTCCTGGTTTAGTCCTGGTTTAGACCTGGTTTAGTCCTGGTTTAGTCCTGGTTTAGTCCTGCTTTAGACCTGGTTTAGACCTGGTTTAGACCTGGTTTAGTCCTGGTTTAGACCTGGTTTAGACCTGGTTTAGACCTGGTTTAGACCTGCTTTAGTCCTGGTTTAGTCCTGGTTTAGACCTGGTTTAGACCTGGTTTAGTCCTGGTTTAGTCCTGCTTTAGTCCTGCTTTAGTCCTGCTTTAGTCCTGGTTTAGTCCTGCTTTAGTCCTGGTTTAGTCCTGGTTTAGTCCTGCTTTAGTCCTGCTTTAGTCCTGGTTTAGTCCTGGTTTAGTCCTGCTTTAGTCCTGCTTTAGTCCTGGTTTAGTCCTGGTTTAGTCCTGCTTTAGTCCTGGTTTAGTCCTGGTTTAGACCTGCTTTAGTCCTGGTTTAGTCCTGGTTTAGTCCTGCTTTAGTCCTGCTTTAGACCTGCTTTAGACCTGGTTTAGTCCTGGTTTAGTCCTGGTTTAGTCCTGGTTTAGACCTGGTTTAGTCCTGCTTTAGTCCTGCTTTAGTCCTGCTTTAGTCCTGCTTTAGTCCTGCTTTAGTCCTGCTTTAGTCCTGGTTTAGTCCTGCTTTAGTCCTGATTTAGTCCTGCTTTAGTCCTGGTTTAGTCCTGCTTTAGTCCTGATTTAGTCCTGCTTTAGTCCTGGTTTAGTCCTGCTTTAGTCCTGGTTTAGTCCTGCTTTAGTCCTGGTTTAGTCCTGGTTTAGTCCTGCTTTAGTCCTGCTTTAGTCCTGCTTTAGTCCTGCTTTAGTCCTGCTTTAGTCCTGCTTTAGTCCTGGTTTAGTCCTGCTTTAGACCTGGTTTAGACCTGGTTTAGACCTGGTTTAGTCCTGGTTTAGTCCTGGTTTAGACCTGGTTTAGTCCTGGTTTAGTCCTGGTTTAGTCCTGCTTTAGACCTGGTTTAGACCTGGTTTAGACCTGGTTTAGTCCTGGTTTAGTCCTGGTTTAGTCCTGGTTTAGTCCTGGTTTAGACCTGGTTTAGTCCTGGTTTAGTCCTGGTTTAGTCCTGCTTTAGACCTGGTTTAGTCCTGGTTTAGTCCTGGTTTAGTCCTGGTTTAGTCCTGCTTTAGTCCTGGTTTAGTCCTGCTTTAGACCTGGTTTAGACCTGGTTTAGACCTGGTTTAGTCCTGGTTTAGTCCTGGTTTAGTCCTGCTTTAGACCTGGTTTAGACCTGGTTTAGTCCTGGTTTAGTCCTGCTTTAGTCCTGGTTTAGTCCTGGTTTAGTCCTGGTTTAGTCCTGGTTTAGTCCTGGTTTAGTCCTGCTTTAGTCCTGGTTTAGTCCTGCTTTAGTCCTGGTTTAGACCTGGTTTAGACCTGGTTTAGTCCTGGTTTAGTCCTGGTTTAGTCCTGGTTTAGACCTGGTTTAGTCCTGGTTTAGTCCTGGTTTAGTCCTGCTTTAGACCTGGTTTAGACCTGGTTTAGACCTGGTTTAGTCCTGGTTTAGACCTGGTTTAGACCTGGTTTAGACCTGGTTTAGACCTGGTTTAGTCCTGGTTTAGACCTGGTTTAGACCTGGTTTAGTCCTGGTTTAGTCCTGCTTTAGACCTGGTTTAGACCTGGTTTAGACCTGGTTTAGACCTGGTTTAGACCTGGTTTAGACCTGGTTTAGACCTGGTTTAGACCTGGTTTAGTCCTGGTTTAGTCCTGCTTTAGTCCTGCTTTAGTCCTGCTTTAGTCCTGGTTTAGTCCTGCTTTAGTCCTGGTTTAGTCCTGGTTTAGTCCTGCTTTAGTCCTGCTTTAGTCCTGGTTTAGTCCTGGTTTAGTCCTGCTTTAGTCCTGGTTTAGTCCTGGTTTAGTCCTGCTTTAGTCCTGGTTTAGTCCTGGTTTAGACCTGCTTTAGTCCTGGTTTAGTCCTGGTTTAGTCCTGCTTTAGTCCTGCTTTAGACCTGGTTTAGACCTGGTTTAGTCCTGGTTTAGTCCTGGTTTAGTCCTGGTTTAGACCTGGTTTAGTCCTGCTTTAGTCCTGCTTTAGTCCTGCTTTAGTCCTGGTTTAGTCCTGCTTTAGTCCTGCTTTAGTCCTGCTTTAGTCCTGGTTTAGTCCTGCTTTAGTCCTGGTTTAGTCCTGCTTTAGTCCTGATTTAGTCCTGCTTTAGTCCTGGTTTAGTCCTGGTTTAGTCCTGCTTTAGTCCTGGTTTAGTCCTGCTTTAGTCCTGGTTTAGTCCTGCTTTAGTCCTGCTTTAGTCCTGCTTTAGTCCTGCTTTAGTCCTGCTTTAGTCCTGGTTTAGTCCTGGTTTAGTCCTGGTTTAGTCCTGGTTTAGTCCTGCTTTAGTCCTGGTTTAGTCCTGCTTTAGACCTGGTTTAGACCTGGTTTAGACCTGGTTTAGTCCTGGTTTAGTCCTGGTTTAGACCTGGTTTAGTCCTGGTTTAGTCCTGGTTTAGTCCTGCTTTAGACCTGGTTTAGACCTGGTTTAGACCTGGTTTAGACCTGGTTTAGTCCTGGTTTAGTCCTGGTTTAGTCCTGGTTTAGTCCTGGTTTAGTCCTGGTTTAGACCTGGTTTAGTCCTGGTTTAGTCCTGGTTTAGTCCTGCTTTAGACCTGGTTTAGTCCTGGTTTAGTCCTGGTTTAGTCCTGGTTTAGTCCTGCTTTAGTCCTGGTTTAGTCCTGCTTTAGACCTGGTTTAGACCTGGTTTAGACCTGGTTTAGTCCTGGTTTAGTCCTGCTTTAGTCCTGGTTTAGTCCTGCTTTTACCTGTAAGACTTTTCCCTCTGGATTCTCTTCAAACTGCAGTTGTTGTTGATAAAGTGGATCCAAAGTTTTTCTGGAAAGTCGAGTTCTTCTCTTTAGAACACATTTCCCATTGTCCATGAGGTAAACCTTCACGTAGGCGGCTGCAGGAGACACACCGGGTCAGGACCGGGTCAGGACCGGGTCAGGACCGGGTCAGGCCCGGGTCAGGACGGGTCAGGACCGGGTCAGGACCGGGTCAGGACCGGGTCAGGACCGAGTCAGGACCGGGTCAGGCCCGGGTCAGGCCCGGGTCAGGACCGGGTCAGGACCGGGTCAGGACCGAGTCAGGACCGGGTCAGGACCGGGTCAGGACGGGTCAGGACGGGTCAGGACCGAGTCAGGACCGAGTCAGGACCGGGTCAGGACCGGGTCAGGACCGGGTCAGGACGGGTCAGGACCGAGTCAGGACCGAGTCAGGACCGGGTCAGGCCCGGGTCAGGACCGGGTCAGGACCGGGTCAGGACCGAGTCAGGACCGAGTCAGGACCGGGTCAGGCCCGGGTCAGGACCGGGTCAGGACCGAGTCAGGACCGGGTCAGGACCGGGTCAGGACCGGTCAGGACCGGGTCAGGACTGAGGTGCTGTTTCAGGGTCTGACCGCCTCAAGGGACCAAGAGTTCATGCGATAAGTGTGTAACATGTTTGACCTGCCCCTCCTTGACCCGCCCCTCCTTGACCCGCCCCTCCTTGACCCGCCCCTCCTTGACCCGCCCCTCCTTGACCCGCCCCTGCTTGGCCCGCCCCTCCTTGACCCGCCCCTCCTTGACCCGCCCCTCCTTGACCCGTCCCTCCTTGACCCGCCCCTCCTTGACCCGCCCCTCCTTGACCCGTCCCTCCTTGACCCGCCCCTCCTTGGCCCGCCCCTCCTTGGCCCGCCCCTCCTTGACCCGCCCCTCCTTGGCCCGCCCCTCCTTGACCCGCCCCTCCTTGACCCGCCCCTCCTTGACCCGCCCCTCCTTGACCCGTCCCTCCTTGACCCGCCCCTCCTTGACCCGCCCCTCCTTGACCCGCCCCTCCTTGACCCGCCCCTCCTTGACCCGCCCCTCCTTGACCCGCCCCTCCTTGACCCGCCCCTCCTTGACCCGTCCCTCCTTGACCCGCCCCTCCTTGACCCGCCCCTCCTTGACCCGCCCCTCCTTGACCCGCCCCTCCTTGGCCCGCCCCTCCTTGACCCGCCCCTCCTTGGCCCGCCCCTCCTTGACCCGCCCCTCCTTGACCCGCCCCTCCTTGACCCGCCCCTCCTTGACCCGCCCCTCCTTGGCCTGACCCGCCCCTCCTTGGCCCGCCCCTCCTTGACCCGCCCCTCCTTGGCCCGCCCCTCCTTGGCCCGCCCCTCCTTGGCCCGCCCCTCCTTGACGTGGTGGAGGGTTTGATCCCATGAGCTCGGTGGTCGGGGGCGGGGCCCCTGCTCGAGTGTCCAGAGGCGACAGGTCGTAGGGGACGGGTCAGAAGTCCTTTATGACGACAACAATAACAAAGCTAGTTACGTCGCCCGGATCGGCGTCACCGGGGCCCCATTCTGGAGCCAGGCCTGGGATGGGTGCTCCATGGCGAGCGCCTGGTGGGTCTGTACCCACGGGGCCCGAAAGAGCGAAGTGCGGTCGTCCTCCTGTGGGCCCCCCACCCGCAGGAGGATCCATAAGGGGCCTCGACGACCACATCTCCAGACACAGAGACTAACTCTGGGGACATTGAATGTCTCCTCGCTGGGGGGAGGAGCCTGAGCTTGTGCTGGGGGGAGGAGCCTGAGCTTGTGCTGGGGGGAGGAGCCTGAGCTTGTGCTGGGGGGAGGAGCCTGAGCTTGTGCTGGGGGGAGGAGCCTGAGCTTGTGCTGGGGGGAGGAGCTTGTGCTGGGGGGAGGAGCCTGAGCTTGTGCGGGAGGTTGAGCGATATCGACTAGATATAGTCGGCTTCACCTCCAGCACAGTTTGGGCTCTGGAACCATCTCCTCCAGAGGGACTGGACGCTCCACTTCTCTGGTGCTGCCCTCGGGGAGAGGCGGGGCTGGTGTGGGCGGGGCTGGTGTGGGCGGGGCTGGTGTGGGCTTGCTTATAGCCCCTCAGCTTCAGCCGCCACATGTTGGAGTTCAACCCCGGTGGACGAGATGGTCGCTCCCTTCGCCTTCAGGTGGGGGAAATGTCTCTCACTGTTGTGTCGGTCCAGGGGCCGAACAGCAGTGCCTTCTTGGAGTCCTTGGGAGGGGAACTGGACAGTGCTGTTCTACTGGGGGACTTCAACGCCCATTTGGACAATAACGGTGACACCTGGAGAGGGGCGGAGCCCCGATCTGAACCCGAGCGGTCAGTTATTGAACACCATGTTCAACACAAGGTCCATCAGGTCACATGGCACCAGGACACAGGAGGTGTCCTGGTGCGTGTCTCGGACACTCGGGTGAAGAGAGGGGCGGAGCTGTAGAGCACCACCTGGTGGTGAGTTGGATCCTCTGGTGGACGAGGAAGCTGGACAGACTTGGCCCAAGTGCATTGTGGGGGTCTGTGGGGATCGTCTTGTGGAGCCTCTGTCAGGAGGGTCTTCAACTCACACCTCCAGGAGAGCTGCTCCCATGTCCCAGGGGACGCTGGGGACATTGAGTCTGAGTGGACCATGTTCTCCGCCTCCATTGTTGATGCGGCTGCTCGGAGCTGTGGTCACATGGTCCGGTGCCTGTCGCCGTGGTAACCTCCGAACCCGGTGGTGGAGACTGGAAGTAAAGGATGTGGTCAGGCCTCTCTGACCTTTAGGTCTCCTGAGGTCATCGACAGGTGTCAGGCCAAGCGGGCGCAGCTCATGGAGGAGGAGCCATGGAGGAGGAGCCATGGAGGAGGAGCCATGAAGGAGGAGCCATGGAGGAGGAGCCATGGAAGAGGAGCCATGGAGGAGGAGCCATGAAGGAGGAGCCATGGAGGAGGAGCCATGGAGGAGGAGCCATGGAGGAGGAGCCATGGAGGAGGAGCCATGGAGGAGGAGCCATGGAAGAGGAGCCATGGAAGAGGAGCCATGGAAGAGGAGCCATGGAAGAGGAGCCATGGAAGAGGAGCCATGGAGGAGGAGCCATGGAGGAGGAGCCATGGAGGAGGAGCCATGGAGGAGGAGCCATGGAGGAGGAGCCATGGAGGAGGAGCCATGGAAGAGGAGCCATGGAGGAGGAGCCATGGAGGAGGAGCCATGGAGGAGGAGCCATGGAGGAGGAGCCATGGAAGAGGAGCCATGGAGGAGGAGCCATGGAGGAGGAGCCATGGAGGAGGAGCCATGGAGGAGGAGCCATGGAGGAGGAGCCATGGAGGAGGAGCCATGGAGGAGGAGCCATGGAGGAGGAGCCATGGAGGAGGAGCCATGGAGGAGGAGCCATGGAGGAGGAGCCATGGAGGAGGAGCCATGGAGGAGGAGCCATGGAGGAGGAGCCATGGAGGAGGAGCCATGGAGGAGGAGCCATGGAGGAGGAGCCATGGAGGAGGAGCCATGGAGGAGGAGCCATGGAGGAGGAGCCATAAAGGAGGAAGCAGCTTCACCAACACGTTTACGGTGCGGGTGGAGACCTGCTGACCTCTGACCTCTGACCTCCACTGGGGATGTGGTCAGACGGTGGAAGGACTTTGAGGACCTCATTAATCCCACGGTCACGTCTTCTGAAGACAAAGCAGAGACTGAGGACACAGAGGGACTGAAGTCACTGAGGTTGTTCAGGAGACAAACTCCTCAGTGGCTCCTCAGTGGCTCCTCAGTGGCTCCTCGGTGGCTCCTCAGTGGCTCCTCAGTGGCTCCTCGGTGGCTCCTCGGTGGCTCCTCGGTGGCTCCTCGGTGGCTCCTCGGTGGCTCCTCGGTGGCTCCTCGGTGGCTCCTCGGTGGCTCCTCGGTGGCTCCTCAATGGCTCCTCGGTGGCTCCTCGGTGGCTCCTCGGTGGCTCCTCAGTGGCTCCGGGATGAGATCCTGAGGACCTAAAGTCTCTGGATGTTGTAGGACTGTCTCTGACACGTCTCTAGAACAGGACGTGGTGGTCGGGGACAGTGTCTCTGGCAGACCGGGGTGGTGGTCCCTCTGTTCCAGAAGGAGGACAGGAGGGTGTGTCCCACCTACAGAGGGACCACACTCCTCAGCCTCCCATAAGGTCTGTTCCAGGTCCTGGAGGAGAATCTGACCCATAGAACCTCAGATTCAGGAGGAGCAGGTTTAGGTCCTGGTGGTGCAACACTGGAACAGCAGTCCGGTCCCTGTCTGACAGGAGCAGGCTGTCCCTGTCTGACAGGAGCTGTGTTCACTGACGGCAAAATTCACCTCATTGCGAAGCCCCAAACTTTTCCATTTCCATGTGAAGCAAAGTGAAAAAGAGGCGTAATAAGAGGTCAAAGTTCGCGCGGCTCAGGACACGAGGTTGTGAGTTTGAATCCCGACTCCGACAATGTGCTGCATGTCCACCCTTCTCTCATCTCCATTTCACACTGTTCTTTCCTGCTAAATGTATAATATCAACACGATTGTTTCTCCTGCTGCTGCTCCATCCTGACCCCTGACCTCTGACCCCTGACCTCTGACCTGTGGTTGAGTGGGCGTGGCACAGCGCACTGACCTGTGGATAAACCAGGGCTAAACTCTTGTACCTGGTGTGTTCTTGTTGCCATGTTTGGCCATCAGACCTCGAGCCCGAATCACTTCCACGTCCAAACGCTCTTTTCTGTAAACCATTCCCAACTGGATGTCTCCTGGACCAATCAGAGGGCAGAACACACAGAGAGGGCCAATCAGAGGGCAGAACACACAGAGAGGGCCAATCAGAGGGGAGAACACACAGAGAGGGCCAATCAGAGGGCAGAACACACAGAGAGGGCCAATCAGAGGGCAGAACACACAGAGAGGGCCAATCAGAGGGCAGAACACACAGAGAGGGCCAATCAGAGGGCAGAACACACAGAGGGCCAATCAGAGGGCAGAACACACAGAGAGGGCCAATCAGAGGGCAGAACACACAGAGAGGGCCAATCAGAGGGCAGAACACACAGAGAGGGCCAATCAGAGGGCAGAACACACAGAGGGCCAATCAGAGGGCAGAACACACAGAGAGGGCCAATCAGAGGGCAGAACACACAGAGAGGGCCAATCAGAGGGCAGAACACACAGAGAGGGCCAATCAGAGGGCAGAACACACAGAGGGCCAATCAGAGGGCAGAACACACAGAGGGCCAATCAGAGGGCAGAACACACAGAGGGCCAATCAGAGGGCAGAACACACAGAGAGGGCCAATCAGAGGGTAGAACACACAGAGAGGGCCAATCAGAGGGCAGAACACACAGAGAGGGCCAATCAGAGGGCAGAACACACAGAGAGGGCCAATCAGAGGGCAGAACACACAGAGAGGGCCAATCAGAGGGCAGAACACACAGAGAGGGCCAATCAGAGGGCAGAACACATAGAGAGGGCCAATCAGAGGGCAGAACACACAGAGAGGGCCAATCAGAGGGCAGAACACACAGAGAGGGCCAATCAGAGGGCAGAACACACAGAGAGGGCCAATCAGAGGGCAGAACACACAGAGGGCCAATCAGAGGGCAGAACACACAGAGGGCCAATCAGAGGGCAGAACACACAGAGGGCCAATCAGAGGGCAGAACACACAGAGGGCCAATCAGAGGGCAGAACACACAGAGAGGGCCAATCAGAGGGTAGAACACACAGAGAGGGCCAATCAGAGGGCAGAACACACAGAGAGGGCCAATCAGAGGGCAGAACACACAGAGAGGGCCAATCAGAGGGCAGAACACATAGAGAGGGCCAATCAGAGGGCAGAACACACAGAGAGGGCCAATCAGAGGGGAGAACACATAGAGAGGGCCAATCAGAGGGCAGAACACACAGAGAGGGCCAATCAGAGCGCAGTCTTACCCATGGGGGGCGTAGCCAGGGTCTGGCGTCCTGCCACCTGGGCGGGGCCAAGATTCTCCAGGAAACCAGTGAAGTTTTTATCAGCCGCAATTTTCACTCCAGGAAAAATAAGACTGAAACAAAAGATAAACCAGGACTAAACCAGGTCTAAACCAGGACTAAAGCAGGTCTAAACCAGGACTAAACCAGGTCTAAACCAGGACTAAACCAGGACTAAAGCAGGTCTAAACCAGGTCTAAAGCAGGACTAAACCAGGTCTAAACCAGGACTAAACCAGGACTAAACCAGGACTAAACCAGGTCTAAACCAGGACTAAACCAGGTCTAAACCAGGACTAAACCAGGTCTAAACCAGGTCTAAACCAGGACTAAACCAGGTCTAAACCAGGACTAAACCAGGACTAAAGCAGGTCTAAACCAGGTCTAAACCAGGTCTAAACCAGGTCTAAACCAGGTCTAAACCAGGACTAAACCAGGACTAAACCAGGACTAAACCAGGTCTAAACAGGGTCTAAACCGGGTCTAAACCAGGACTAAACCAGGTCTAAACCAGGACTAAACCAGGTCTAAACCAGGTCTAAACCAGGACTAAACCAGGACTAAACCAGGTCTAAACCAGGTCTAAACCAGGTCTAAACCAAGTCTAAACCAGGTCTAAACCAGGTCTAAACCAGGTCTAAACCAGGACTAAACCAGGTCTAAACCAGGACTAAACCAGGTCTAAACCAGGACTAAACCAGGACTAAAGCAGGTCTAAACCAGGTCTAAAGCAGGACTAAACCAGGACTAAACCAGGTCTAAACAGGGTCTAAACCGGGTCTAAACCAGGACTAAACCAGGTCTAAACCAGGACTAAACCAGGTCTAAACCAGGTCTAAACCAGGACTAAACCAGGACTAAACCAGGTCTAAACCAGGTCTAAACCAGGTCTAAACCAAGTCTAAACCAGGTCTAAACCAGGTCTAAACCAGGTCTAAACCAGGACTAAACCAGGTCTAAACCAGGACTAAACCAGGTCTAAACCAGGTCTAAACCAGGACTAAACCAGGTCTAAACCAGGTCTAAACCAGGTCTAAACCAGGTCTAAACCAGGACTAAACCAGGTCTAAACCAGGTCTAAACCAGGACTAAACCAGGTATAAACCAGGTCTAAACCAGGTCTAAACCAGGTCTAAACCAGGACTAAACCAGGTCTAAACCAGGTCTAAACCAGGTCTAAACCAGGTCTAAACTAGGACTAAACCAGGTCTAAACCAGGTCTAAACCAGGTCTAAACCAGGACTAAACCAGGTCTAAACCAGGTCTAAACCAGGTCTAAACCAGGACTAAACCAGGTCTAAACCAGGTCTAAACCAGGACTAAACCAGGACTAAACCAGGTCTAAACCAGGACTAAACCAGGTCTAAACCAGGTCTAAACCAGGACTAAACCAGGTCTAAACCAGGACTAAACCAGGACTAAACCAGGTCTAAACCAGGTCTAAACCAGGACTAAACCAGGACTAAACCAGGACTAAACCAGGACTAAACCAGGTCTAAACCAGGTCTAAACCAGGACTAAACCAGGACTAAACCAGGACTAAACCAGGTCTAAACCAGGTCTAAACCAGGTCTAAACCAGGACTAAACCAGGACTAAACCAGGTCTAAACCAGGTCTAAACCAGGTCTAAACCAGGTCTAAACCAGGACTAAACCAGGACTAAACCAGGTCTAAACAGGGTCTAAACCAGGTCTAAACCAGGACTAAACCAGGTCTAAACCAGGACTAAACCAGGTCTAAACCAGGACTAAACCAGGTCTAAACCAGGTCTAAACCAGGTCTAAACCAAGTCTAAACCAGGTCTAAACCAGGTCTAAACCAGGTCTAAACCAGGTCTAAACCAGGTCTAAACCAGGACTAAACCAGGTCTAAACCAGGTCTAAACCAGGTCTAAACCAGGACTAAACCAGGTCTAAACCAGGACTAAACCAGGTCTAAACCAGGTCTAAACCAGGACTAAACCAGGTCTAAACCAGGTCTAAACCAGGTCTAAACCAGGACTAAACCAGGTCTAAACCAGGTCTAAACCAGGACTAAACCAGGTCTAAACCAGGTCTAAACCAGGTCTAAACCAGGTCTAAACCAGGTCTAAACCAGGACTAAACCAGGTCTAAACCAGGTCTAAACCAGGTCTAAACCAGGACTAAACCAGGTCTAAACCAGGTCTAAACCAGGTCTAAACCAGGTCTAAACCAGGACTAAACCAGGTCTAAACCAGGTCTAAACCAGGTCTAAACCAGGTCTAAACCAGGTCTAAACCAGGACTAAACCAGGTCTAAACCAGGACTAAACCAGGTCTAAACCAGGTCTAAACCAGGACTAAACCAGGTCTAAACCAGGTCTAAACCAGGTCTAAACCAGGACTAAACCAGGTCTAAACCAGGTCTAAACCAGGTCTAAACCAGGTCTAAACCAGGTCTAAACCAGGACTAAACCAGGTCTAAACCAGGTCTAAACCAGGACTAAACCAGGTCTAAACCAGGTCTAAACCAGGTCTAAACCAGGACTAAACCAGGTCTAAACCAGGTCTAAACCAGGTCTAAACCAGGTCTAAACCAGGACTAAACCAGGTCTAAACCAGGTCTAAACCAGGAATAAACCAGGTCTAAACCAGGTCTAAACCAGGACTAAACCAGGTCTAAACCAGGTCTAAACCAGGTCTAAACCAGGTCTAAACCAGGACTAAACCAGGTCTAAACCAGGTCTAAACCAGGTCTAAACCAGGTCTAAACCAGGTCTAAACCAGGTCTAAACCAGGACTAAACCAGGTCTAAACCAGGTCTAAACCAGGTCTAAAGCAGGACTAAAGCAGGACTAAAGCAGGACCAAAGCAGGACTAAAGCAGGACTAAACCAGGACTAAAGCAGGACTAAAGCAGGACTAAACCAGGTATAAAGCAGGACTAAACCAGGTCTAAAGCAGGACTAAAGCAGGACTAAAGCAGGACTAAAGCAGGACTAAACCAGGACTAAAGCAGGACTAAAGCAGGACTAAACCAGGTATAAAGCAGGACTAAACCAGGTCTAAACCAGGACTAAAGCAGGACTAAAGCAGGACTAAACCAGGACTAAAGCAGGACTAAACCAGGTCTAAACCAGGTCTAAACCAGGACTAAACCAGGTCTAAACCAGGTCTAAACCAGGTCTAAAGCAGGACTAAAGCAGGACTAAAGCAGGACTAAAGCAGGACTAAACCAGGACTAAACCAGGTATAAAGCAGGACTAAACCAGGTCTAAAGCAGGACTAAAGCAGGACTAAACCAGGACTAAAGCAGGACTAAAGCAGGACTAAACCAGGTATAAAGCAGGACTAAACCAGGTCTAAACCAGGACTAAAGCAGGACTAAAGCAGGACTAAACCAGGACTAAAGCAGGACTAAAGCAGGTCTAAAGCAGGTCTAAAGCAGGACTAAAGCAGGACTAAAGCAGGACTAAATCAGGACTAAAGCAGGTCTAAAGCAGGACTAAAGCAGGACTAAACCAGGTCTAAACCAGGACTAAACCAGGACTAAACCAGGACTAAACCAGGAATAAACCAGGACTAAACCAGGTCCAAACCAGGTCCAAACCAGGTCCAAACCAGGTCTAAAGCAGGACTAAACCAGGTCTAAACCAGGTCTAAACCAGGTCTAAACCAGGACTAAACCAGGTCTAAACCAGGTCTAAACCAGGTCTAAACCAGGTCTAAACCAGGACTAAACCAGGTCTAAACCAGGTCTAAACCAGGTCTAAACCAGGACTAAACCAGGACTAAACCAGGTCTAAACCAGGACTAAACCAGGACTAAACCAGGACTAAACCAGGTCTAAACCAGGACTAAACCAGGTCTAAACCAGGTCTAAACCAGGACTAAACCAGGTCTAAACCAGGTCTAAACCAGGACTAAACCAGGTCTAAACCAGGTCTAAACCAGGTCTTAACCAGGACTAAACCAGGTCTAAACCAGGTCTAAAGCAGGACTAAAGCAGGACTAAAGCAGGACTAAAGCAGGACTAAAGCAGGACTAAACCAGGACTAAAGCAGGACTAAAGCAGGACTAAACCAGGTATAAAGCAGGACTAAACCAGGTCTAAAGCAGGACTAAAGCAGGACTAAACCAGGACTAAAGCAGGACTAAACCAGGTCTAAACCAGGTCTAAACCAGGACTAAACCAGGTCTAAACCAGGTCTAAACCAGGTCTAAAGCAGGACTAAAGCAGGACTAAAGCAGGACTAAAGCAGGACTAAAGCAGGACTAAACCAGGTATAAAGCAGGACTAAACCAGGTCTAAACCAGGACTAAAGCAGGACTAAAGCAGGACTAAACCAGGACTAAAGCAGGACTAAAGCAGGACTAAAGCAGGACTAAAGCAGGACTAAAGCAGGACTAAAGCAGGTCCAAACCAGGTCTAAACCAGGTCTAAACCAGGTCTAAACCAGGTCTAACAGGGGTCTTACGCGCCAGGCTTTGGGTCTTCAGCCTCTGGGTCCTTGGACGCCTGTCGGGTGAACTTAGCCTTAAAATCGATGGCGAGACCAGTCTCGATGCTTCTTTGAACCGGCAAACGAACCACTTTCTTCTTTTTCTCCTCCTCTGCATCAGAACAAGACTCATGTTGTTGTTGTTGTAGTAGTAGTAGTAGTAGTCTACTAGTAGTAGTAGTAGTAGTAGTAGTAGTAGTAGTAGTAGTAGTAGTAGTAGTAGTAGTAGTAGTAGTAGTAGTAGTAGTAGTAGTAGTAGTAGTAGTAGTAGTAGTAGTAGTAGTAGTAGTAGTAGTAGTAGTAGTAGATGTCGACTGGTTTTGATTTTAGTCTATTGTGTTTGTTTTTTATATATTTAAAATGAGAAAAATAAATACATAAATGAATAGCAGCAGTAGTAGTATTATTGGTAGTATTTATACCTTCAGGGTTCATGTTGGTGGTGTTCTGGCCCGTCTTGCCCAAACCGACCATTCCTAACATCTTCTGTCCAAAGCTCGCGCGTCGTTTTCGATCATCGTCATCATCGTCGTTTCGGGACAAAGAACACATTTCTCCAGCTGAGGCCGACTTCTGCATCGGAGCGGGGCCAGGAGCAGGGCCAGGGGCCACTCTGTGGGCGGGGTTAGACAGGAGAGGGCGGGGTCAGCCATGTAAACACCACATTCATGTGATCTAGGAAACCTGAAAAATGAGACGACCAACTTGAACAAAACGGCCCCTGAGAGGTTCTAGCTCCCTAAGGGGCCCCTGAGAGGTTCTAGCTCCCAAAGGGGCCCCTGAGAGGTTCTAGCTCCCAAAGCGGCCCCTGAGAGGTTCTAGCTCCCAAAGGGGCCCCTGAGAGGTTCTAGCTCCCAAAGGGGCCCCTGAGAGGTTCTAGCTCCCAAAGCGGCCCCTGAGATGTTCTAGCTCCCAAAACGGCCCCTGAGAGGTTCTGGCTCCCAAAGTGTCCGGCTCTTGGGCTCCAGGTGGACTTTAAATCAGGGGGAGGAGCCTCCACAGCACAGGCAGATGATTGGACGAGAGAGAAAACAGACTCAGGACAAAACAAGAGGCAAAAAGCAGAAACACAAAAGAATCATTTGTCTCAAACTCTGACTCGATCTCGAGCTAAAGCGCCGTGTTTCCACTGATGCTAACGACTATGTGGAGCCTTAGCAACACAAAGCTAGCAAAGCACGTTAGCAACACAAAGCTAGCAAAGCACGTTAGCAACAGCTGTTTCCTGTTTATGGCACTCGCTTTGTCATAAAGCGTCTGACATGATCCAAAGCACGAAATAAAGAGAGGTTCAAACGCCACGCCCCTCACACACACTAGCTTTAGCCACGCCCCTCACACACACTAGCTTTAGACACGCCCCTCACACACACTAGCTTTAGCCACGCCCCTCACACACACTAGCTTTAGACACGCCCCTCACACACACTAGCTTTAGACACGCCCCTCACACACACTAGCTTTAGCCACGCCCCTCACACACACTAGCTTTAGCCACGCCCCTCACACACACTAGCTTTAGACACGCCCCTCACACACACTAGCTTTAGCCACGCCCCTCACACACACTAGCTTTAGACACGCCCCTCACACACACTAGCTTTAGCCACGCCCCTCACACACACTAGCTTTAGCCACGCCCCTCACACACACTAGCTTTAGACACGCCCCTCACACACACTAGCTTTAGCCACGCCCCTCACACACACTAGCTTTAGCCACGCCCCTCACACACACTAGCTTTAGCCACGCCCCTCACACACACTAGCTTTAGACGCGCCCCTCACACACACTAGCTTTAGCCACGCCCCTCACACACACTAGCTTTAGACACGCCCCTCACACACACTAGCTTTAGCCACGCCCCTCACACACACTAGCTTTAGCCACGCCCCTCACACACACTAGCTTTAGACACGCCCCTCACACACACTAGCTTTAGCCACGCCCCTCACACACACTAGCTTTAGACACGCCCCTCACACACACTAGCTTTAGCCACGCCCCTCACACACACTAGCTTTAGCCACGCCCCTCACACACACTAGCTTTAGACACGCCCCTCACACACACTAGCTTTAGCCACGCCCCTCACACACACTAGCTTTAGCCACGCCCCTCACACACACTAGCTTTAGCCACGCCCCTCACACACACTAGCTTTAGCCACGCCCCTCACACACACTAGCTTTAGACGCGCCCCTCACACACACTAGCTTTAGCCACGCCCCTCACACACACTAGCTTTAGACACGCCCCTCACACACACTAGCTTTAGCCACGCCCCTCACACACACTAGCTTTAGCCACGCCCCTCACACACACTAGCTTTAGACACGCCCCTCACACACACTAGCTTTAGCCACGCCCCTCACACACACTAGCTTTAGCCGCGCCCCTCACACACACTAGCTTTAGCCACGCCCCTCACACACACTAGCTTTAGACGCGCCCCTCACACACACTAGCTTTAGCCACGCCCCTCACACACACTAGCTTTAGACACGCCCCTCACACACACTAGCTTTAGCCACGCCCCTCACACACACTAGCTTTAGCCACGCCCCTCACACACACTAGCTTTAGCCACGCCTCTCACACACACTAGCTTTAGCCACGCCCCTCACACACACTAGCTTTAGCCACGCCCCTCACACACACTAGCTTTAGCCACGCCCCTCACACACACTAGCTTTAGACACGCCCCTCACACACACTAGCTTTAGCCACGCCCCTCACACACACTAGCTTTAGACACGCCCCTCACACACACTAACTTTAGCCACGCCCCTCACACACACTAGCTTTAGACACGCCCCTCACACACACTAGCTTTAGCCACGCCTCTCACACACACTAACTTTAGCCACGCCCCTCACACACACTAGCTTTAGCCACGCCCCTCACACACACTAGCTTTAGACGCGCCCCTCACACACACTAGCTTTAGCCACGCCCCTCATACACACTAGCTTTAGCCACGCCCCTCACACACACCAGCTTTAGCCACGCCCCTCACACACACTAGCTTTAGCCACTCCTCTCACACACACTAACTTTAGCCACGCCCCTCACACACACTAGCTTTAGCCACGCCCCTCACACACACTAGCTTTAGACACGCCCCTCACACACACTAGCTTTAGCCACGCCTCTCACACACACTAACTTTAGCCACGCCCCTCACACACACTAGCTTTAGCCACGCCCCTCACACACACTAGCTTTAGCCACGCCCCTCACACACACTAGCTTTAGCCACGCCCCTCACACACACTAGCTTTAGCCACGCCTCTCACACACACTAGCTTTAGCCACGCCCCTCACACACACTAGCTTTAGCCACGCCCCTCACACACACTAGCTTTAGACACGCCCCTCACACACACTAACTTTAGCCACGCCCCTCACACACACTAGCTTTAGACACGCCCCTCACACACACTAGCTTTAGCCACGCCCCTCACATACACTAGCTTTAGCCACGCCCCTCACACACACTAGCTTTAGACACGCCCCTCACACACACTAGCTTTAGACACGCCCCTCATACACACTAGCTTTAGCCACGCCCCTCACACACACTAGCTTTAGCCACGCCCCTCACACACACTAGCTTTAGCCACGCCCCTCACACACACTAGCTTTAGCCACGCCCCTCACACACACTAGCTTTAGCCACGCCTCTCACACACACTAGCTTTAGCCACGCCCCTCACACACACTAGCTTTAGCCACGCCCCTCACACACACTAGCTTTAGCCACGCCCCTCACACACACTAGCTTTAGACACGCCCCTCACACACACTAGCTTTAGCCACGCCCCTCACACACACTAGCTTTAGACACGCCCCTCACACACACTAACTTTAGCCACGCCCCTCACACACACTAGCTTTAGACACGCCCCTCACACACACTAGCTTTAGCCACGCCTCTCACACACACTAACTTTAGCCACGCCCCTCACACACACTAGCTTTAGCCACGCCCCTCACACACACTAGCTTTAGACGCGCCCCTCACACACACTAGCTTTAGCCACGCCCCTCATACACACTAGCTTTAGCCACGCCCCTCACACACACCAGCTTTAGCCACGCCTCTCACACACACTAACTTTAGCCACGCCCCTCACACACACTAGCTTTAGCCACGCCCCTCACACACACTAGCTTTAGACACGCCCCTCACACACACTAGCTTTAGCCACGCCTCTCACACACACTAACTTTAGCCACGCCCCTCACACACACTAGCTTTAGCCACGCCCCTCACACACACTAGCTTTAGACGCGCCCCTCACACACACTAGCTTTAGCCACGCCCCTCACACACACTAGCTTTAGCCACGCCCCTCACACACACTAGCTTTAGCCACGCCTCTCACACACACTAGCTTTAGCCACGCCCCTCACACACACTAGCTTTAGCCACGCCCCTCACACACACTAGCTTTAGACACGCCCCTCACACACACTAACTTTAGCCACGCCCCTCACACACACTAGCTTTAGACACGCCCCTCACACACACTAGCTTTAGCCACGCCCCTCACATACACTAGCTTTAGCCACGCCCCTCACACACACTAGCTTTAGACACGCCCCTCACACACACTAGCTTTAGACACGCCCCTCATACACACTAGCTTTAGCCACGCCCCTCACATACACTTGCTTTAGCCACGCCCCTCACACACACTAGCTTTAGCCACGCCCCTCTCACACACGTTAGCTTTAGCCACGCCCCTCACACACACTAGCTTTAGCCACGCCCCTCACACACACTAGCTTTAGCCACGCCCCTCACACACGCTAGCTTTAGCCACGCCCCTCTCACACACGCCAGCTTTAGCCACGCCCCTCACACACGCTAGCTTTAGTCACGCCCCTCACACACGCTAGCTTTAGTCACGCCCCTCACACACGCTAGCTTTAGCCACGCCCCTCACACACGCTAGCTTTAGTCACGCCCCT
>NW_027315790.1:36438272-36530772 GCF_026437365.1 Eucyclogobius newberryi
CCAGGACTAAACCAGGTCTAAACCAGGACTAAACCAGGACTAAACCAGGACTAAACCAGGACTAAACCAGGTCTAAACCAGGACTAAACCAGGACTAAACCAGGTCTAAACCAGGACTAAACCAGGTCTAAACCAGGACTAAACCAGGACTAAACCAGGACTAAACCAGGACTAAACCAGGTCTAAACCAGGTCTAAACCAGGACTAAACCAGGTCTAAACCAGGTCTAAACCAGGACTAAACCAGGACTAAACCAGGACTAAACCAGGTCTAAACCAGGTCTAAACCAGGACTAAACCAGGACTAAACCAGGTCTAAACCAGGACTAAACCAGGACTAAACCAGGACTAAACCAGGACTAAACCAGGTCTAAACCAGGACTAAACCAGGACTAAACCAGGTCTAAACCAGGACTAAACCAGGACTAAACCAGGTCTAAACCAGGACTAAACCAGGTCTAAACCAGGACTAAACCAGGACTAAACCAGGTCTAAACCAGGTCTAAACCAGGACTAAACCAGGTCTAAACCAGGACTAAACCAGGACTAAACCAGGTCTAAACCAGGACTAAACCAGGACTAAACCAGGACTAAACCAGGTCTAAACCAGGACTAAACCAGGACTAAACCAGGACTAAACCAGGTCTAAACCAGGACTAAACCAGGACTAAACCAGGTCTAAACCAGGACTAAACCAGGACTAAACCAGGACTAAACCAGGACTAACCAGGTCTAAACCAGGACTAAACCAGGACTAAACCAGGACTAAACCAGGACTAAACCAGGACTAACCAGGTCTAAACCAGGACTAAACCAGGACTAAACCAGGACTAAACCAGGACTAAACCAGGACTAACCAGGACTAAACCAGGACTAAACCAGGACTAAACCAGGACTAACCAGGTCTAAACCAGGACTAAACCAGGACTAAACCAGGACTAAACCAGGACTAAACCAGGCCTAACCAGGTCTAAACCAGGACTAAACCAGGACTAAACCAGGACTAAACCAGGACTAAACCAGGACTAAACCAGGCCTAACCAGGTCTAAACCAGGACTAAACCAGGACTAAACCAGGACTAAACCAGGACTAAACCAGGACTAAACCAGGTCTAAACCAGGTCTAAACCAGGACTAAACCAGGTCTAAACCAGGTTTAAACCAGGACTAAACCAGGACTAACCAAACCTAAGCAAAAGCACGTACCTGAGGAGCTCCTCCTCATAAACGTCTGCATCGTACGGATAAACCTCAGGACTGAGACAGAGACGGAACAGTCAGGACCAGGACTAAACCAGGTCTAAACCAGGACTAAACCAGGACTAACCAGGTCTAAACCAGGACTAAACCAGGACTAAACCAGGACTAAACCAGGACTAAACCAGGTCTAAACCAGGTCTAAACCAGGTCTAAACCAGGACTAAACCAGGACTAAACCAGGACTAAACCAGGTCTAAACCAGGTCTAAACCAGGTCTAAACCAGGACTAAACCAGGACTAAACCAGGACTAAACCAGGACTAAACCAGGACTAAACCAGGTCTCACCTGCAGCTCCTATTCCGCACTGAACCTCCATTATGAAACCTAAAACAGGAAAAAGGTCAGAGAGAGCGCCTCCTGCAGGTCAGAGCTCCTCCTCCTGCAGGTCAGAGGCTGTACCTGTCGTGAGGACAATCCAGAGATGGAGCCAGAGACATTCTCCTCAAACTCCTCCTGAAACAAGGATTAAATGTGTTCAAGATGTGACACACACACACACACACGGACACACACAGACACACACACACACACACACACACACACACTCACTCACACAGACACACACAGACACACACACACACACACACACACAGACACACACAGACACACACACACACACACACACACACACACTCACTCACACAGACACACACAGACACACACACACACACACACACTCACACAGACACACACAGACACACACACACACACACACAGACACACACAGACACACACACAGACACACACAGACACACACACACACACACACACACAGACACACACACAGACACACACAGACACACACACACACACACACTCACACAGACACACACAGACACAGACACACACACACACACACACACACACACACAGACACACACAGACACACACACACACAGACAAACACAGACACACACACACACTCACACACACAGACACACACACACACACACACACACACACTCACACAGACACACACAGACACACACTCACACACACACACACACACACACACCTGTCTGGGGAGGGGGCGGTGGCATCTGACTGGGTGCGGTTGAGTTTTGATCCTCGCAGCAAACGAACAGCGTCTTCTCTGAGAAGTGGGTAAAGAGTCTGAGAGCTGAGGACGGAGAGAGGGGCGGAGTCATAGGGGCGGAGTCATAGGGGCGGAGTCACAGGGGTGGAGACATTATAAAGGCGCTATGTGGCCCCATCTGCTCATGCCAATAATGCTTGTGAAGCATTGTTCTCCACCACCCACAGGTCACAGACACAGCACCCACAGGTCACAGACACAGCACCCACAGGTCACAGACACAGCACCCACAGGTCACAGACACGGCACCCACAGGTCACAGACACAGCACCCACAGGTCACAGACACAGCACCCACAGGTCACAGACACAGCACCCACAGGTCACAGACACAGCACCCACAGGTCACAGACACGGCTCCCACAGGTCACAGACACAGCACCCACAGGTCACACACACAGCACCCAAAGGTCACAGACACAGCACCCACAGGTCACAGACACGGCTCCCACAGGTCACAGACACGGCACCCACAGGTCACAGACACAGCACCCACAGGTCACAGACACGGCTCCCACAGGTCACAGACACGGCACCCACAGGTCACAGCACCCACAGGTCACAGACACAGCACCCACAGGTCACAGACACAGCACCCACAGGTCACAGACACAGCACCCACAGGTCACAGACACGGCTCCCACAGGTCACAGACACAGCACCCACAGGTCACACACACAGCACCCACAGGTCACAGACACAGCACCCACAGGTCACAGCACCCACAGGTCACAGACACAGCACCCACAGGTCACAGACACAGCACCCACAGGTCACAGACACAGCACCCACAGGTCACAGACACAGCACCCACAGGTCACAGACACAGCACCCACAGGTCACAGACACGGCACCCACAGGTCACAGACACAGCACCCACAGGTCACAGATACAGCACCCACAGGTCACAGACACAGCACCCACAGGTCACACATACAGCACCCACAGGTCACAGACACAGCACCCACAGGTCACAGACACAGCACCCACAGGTCACACACACAGCACCCACAGGTCACAGACACAGCACCCACAGGTCACAGCACCCACAGGTCACAGACACAGCACCCACAGCATCTTCCTCGTCTCTGGTGACTTTAACCACACTTCTCCCTCTTCTGTCCTGACACACCAGTATGTCTCCTGTCCCACCAGAGACAATAGAACATTGGACTTGTTCTTTGCCAACACCAGGAGGCTCCTCCCCCCTCCCTCCCTTGGGCAGCTCGGACCACACCCTTGTACACCTGAGGCCTGTGGTGCCCCGTGTGGTGAGGAGGTGCTCTGCTGAGAGCGAGGAGGCTCTGAGGGACTGTTTCAGCACCATCACCAAGCATCAGGACATCAGCACCATCACAGAGCATCAGGACATCAGCACCATCACAGAGCATCAGGACATCAGCACCATTTGTTGTGAGAACACTGTTCCCTCCGGACGGTGTTTTCCAAACAACAAGATGAACCGTGACCTGAAGGTTCTGCTGAAGGAGAAGAAGAGCCTTCAGGTCAGAACAAGGAGGAGCTGAGGACTGTGAGGAGGAGCTGAGGAGGAAGATCAGGAGGAGGAGGCTACAAGAGGAGGAGCAGCTGCAGCAGGAGAACATTCAGGGAGTGGGAGGAGCCTGAAAACCATCTCGGGCTTCAAAATCCCCCCTGTCCAGACAGAGGGGGATCTACAGTGTGTGAATGATTTAAATGCTCACTTCATGAGATTAAATTGGTCGCCCGCCCCTCTCCCTGCACAGACCCCTCCCCCTGCACAGAACCCCCCCCCTGCACAGACTCCTCCCCCTGCACAGCTGCATGCTCCCTCTTCCACAGCTGGACAATGCCCTGCATCCGTTCCTCTTCTCACCTCTGCACCGGACCATCAGCTCCCCACTTCACCTGGACTCACCCGTCCCCCCAGCACACAGTCCCCCTGGACTCACCCGTCCCCCCAGCACACAGTCCCCCTGGACTCACCCGTCCCCCCAGCACACAGTCCCCCTGGACCCACCCGTCCCCCCAGCACACAGTCCCCCTGCCAACCACTGACTGTCACAGCAGCTCAGGTGAGGAGAGAGCTGAAGAGGATTAAAGTGAGGAAGGAGCAGGACCTGAGGCATCAGCTCCAGGATCCTTAAGTCCTGCAGATGAACTGTGTGGAGTTATGGAGCATGTCTTCAACATGAGCCTGAAGCTGAGGGTGGTACCACAGGTCTGAAGACCTCCTGTCTGGTACCACAGGTCTGAAGACCTGCTGTCTGGTACCACAGGTCTGAAGACCTGCTGTCTGGTACCACAGGTCTGAAGACCTCCTGTCTGGTACCACAGGTCTGAAGACCTGCTGTCTGGTACCACAGGTCTGAAGACCTCCTGTCTGGTACCACAGGTCTGAAGACCTCCTGTCTGGTACCTGTGCCCAAGACACCGCGCCCCAAAGACCTCAACAGCTTCAGACCGGTGGCTCTCACCTGCAGTGTGGGGACCTGCAGTGTGGGGGACCTGCAGTGGGGGGCCCCAGGGCACCGTCCTCGTCTCTTCACCCTCTACACTGCAGACCTCAGACATGGACACTGTGTCCTGCAGAAGTTCTCTGACCACTCTGCCATCATGGGACTCATCACAGACGATGATGTGGAGGACAGAGGAGCAGGACTTTGTGGAACCACCTCCTCATCAACGCGGGGAAGACCAAGGAGATGGTGGTGGACTTCCACAGAGGCCACGCCCCCCTCACCAGTGAACATCCAGGGACGGGACATGCCACGCCCCCCTCACCAGTGAACATCCAGGGACAGGACAGGCCACGCCCCCCTCACCAGTGAACATCCAGGGACGGGACAGGCCACGCCCCCCTCACCAGTGAACATCCAGGGACGGGACAGGCCACGCCCCCCTCACCAGTGAACATCCAGGGACTGATATAAACATGTGCAATACTGTCATACCCATGTGCAATACTGACATACACATGTGCAATACTGTCATACCCATGTGCAATACTGAATTACACATGTGCAATACTGACATACACATGTGCAATATTGTCATACCCATGTGCAATACTGACATACACATGTGCAATACTGTCATACACATGTGCAATACTGTCATACACATGTGCAATACTGACATACACATGTGCAATACTGTCATACCCATGTGCAATACTTTCATACACATGTACGATACTGTCATACACATGTATAATACTGTCATACCCATGTGCAATACTGACATACACATGTGCAATACTGTCATACCCATGTGCAATACTGACATACACATGTGCAATACTGTCATACCCATGTGCAATACTGAATTACACATGTGCAATTCTGACATACACATGTGCAATACTGTCATACCCATGTGCAATACTGAATTACACATGTGCAATTCTGACATACACATGTGCAATACTGTCATACACATGTGCAATACTGAATTACACATGTGCTATTCTGACATACACATGTGCAATACTGTCATACACATGTGCAATACTGTCATACAAATGTGCAATACTGACATACACATGTGCAATATTGTCATACCCATGTGCAATACTGACATACACATGTACAATACTGTCATACACATGTGCAATACTGTCATACATATGTGCAATACTGTCATTCCCATGTGCAATACTGTCATACCCATGTGCAATGCTGTCATACCCATGTGCAATACTGTCATACCCATGTGCAATACTGTCATACCCATGTGCAATACTGATATAAACATGTGCAATACTGTCATACCCATGTGCAATACTGACATACACATGTGCAATACTGTCATACCCATGTGCAATACTGAATTACACATGTGCAATACTGACATACACATGTGCAATATTGTCATACCCATGTGCAATACTGACATACACATGCGCAATACTGTCATACACATGTGCAATACTGTCATACACATGTGCAATACTGACATACACATGTGCAATACTGTCATACCCATGTGCAATACTTTCATACACATGTACGATACTGTCATACACATGTATAATACTGTCATACCCATGTGCAATACTGACATACACATGTGCAATACTGTCATACCCATGTGCAATACTGACATACACATGTGCAATACTGTCATACCCATGTGCAATACTGAATTACACATGTGCAATTCTGACATACACATGTGCAATACTGTCATACACATGTGCAATACTGTCATACAAATGTGCAATACTGACATACCCATGTGCAATATTGTCATACCCATGTGCAATACTGACATACACATGTACAATACTGTCATACACATGTGCAATACTGTCATACATATGTGCAATACTGTCATACACATGTGCAATACTGACAAACACATGTGCAATACTGTCATACCCCTGTTTAATACTTTCATACACATGTGCGATACTGTAATACCCATGTATAATACTGTCATACACATGTGCAACACTGACATACACATGTGCAATACTGTCATACCCATGTGCAATACTTTCTTACACATGTGCAATACTGTCATACACATGTGCAATACTGTAATACCCATGTGCAATACTGTCATACCCATGTGCAATACTGTCATACATATGTGCAATACTGTCATACACATGTGCAATTCTGACATACACATGTGCAATACTGTCATACACATGTGCAATACTGTCATACACATGTGCAATACTGTCATACAAATGTGCAATACTGACATACACATGTACAATACTGTCATACACATGTGCAATACTGTCATACATATGTGCAATACTGTCATACACATGTGCAACACTGACATACACATGTGCAATACTGTCATACCCATGTGCAATACTTTCTTACACATGTGCAATACTGTCATACACATGTGCAATACTGTAATACCCATGTGCAATACTGTCATACCCATGTGCAATACTGACATACACATGTGGAATACTGACATACACTTGTGCAATACTGTAATACCCATGTGCAATACTGTCATACCCATGTGCAATACTGTCATACCCATGTGCAATACTGTCATACCCATGTGCAATACTGTCATACCCATGTGCAATACTGTCATACTCATGTGGAATACTGTCATACCCATGTGCAATACTGTCATACCCATGTGCAATACTGTCATACCATGTGCAATACTGTCATACCCATGTGCAATACTGACACAAACATGTGCAATACTGTCATACCCATGTGCAATACTGACATACACATGTGCAATACTGTCATACATATGTGCAATACTGTCATACACATGTGCAACACTGACATACACATGTGCAATACTGTCATACCCATGTGCAATACTTTCTTACACATGTGCAATACTGTCATACACATGTGCAATACTGTCATACCCATGTGCAATACTGTCATACCCATGTGCAATACTGACATACACATGTGCAATACTGACATACACTTGTGCAATACTGTAATACCCATGTGCAATACTGTCATACCCATGTGCAATACTGTCATACCCATGTGTAATACTGTCATACCCATGTGCAATACTGTCATACCCATGTGCAATACTGTCATACCCATGTGGAATACTGTCATACCCATGTGCAATACTGTCATACTCATGTGGAATACTGTCATACCCATGTGCAATACTGTCATACCCATGTGCAATACTGTCATACCATGTGCAATACTGTCATACCCATGTGCAATACTGACACAAACATGTGCAATACTGTCATACCCATGTGCAATACTGACATACACATGTGCAATACTGTCATACATATGTGCAATACTGTCATACACATGTGCAACACTGACATACACATGTGCAATACTGTCATACCCATGTGCAATACTTTCTTACACATGTGCAATACTGTCATACACATGTGCAATACTGTCATACCCATGTGCAATACTGTCATACCCATGTGCAATACTGACATACACATGTGCAATACTGACATACACTTGTGCAATACTGTAATACCCATGTGCAATACTGTCATACCCATGTGCAATACTGTCATACCCATGTGTAATACTGTCATACCCATGTGCAATACTGTCATACCCATGTGCAATACTGTCATACCCATGTGGAATACTGTCATACCCATGTGCAATACTGTCATACCCATGTGCAATACTGTCATACCCATGTGCAATACTGTCATACCCATGTGCAATACTGTCATACCCATGTGCAATACTGTCATACCCATGTGCAATATTGACACAAACATGTGCAATACTGACATACACATGTGCAATACTGTCATACCCATGTGCAATACTGACATACACATGTGCAATACTTTTATACACATGTGCAATACTGTCATACACATGTGCAATACTGTTATACCCATGTGCAATACTGACATACCCATGTGCAATACTGACATACTCATGTGCAATACTGACATACTCATGTGCAATACTGTCATACACATGTGCAATACTGTCATACACATGTGCAATACTGTCATACACATGTGCAATACTGTCATACACATGTGCAATACTGTCATACACATGTGCAATACTGTCATACACATGTGCAATACTCTCATACACATGTGCAATACTGTTATACCCATGTGCATATAACTGTAAATAGAGTGTTTATTTTACCATTATTATTAGTATTATTTTGTCTTACGCTGTTTTTATTTCATTTTATCTTTATTTATTTTTCCCCTTCATTCCTTATTAAGAAATGACAGGTTTTGTTTATAAGAGTTCTTCTTTTAAGAGTGTTTTTTAAACTGTCCTTTTCCTCTGTATCTACTGCGTTGCAACCACGAAATTTCCCCATGTGGGACAATAAAGGAATATCTTCTCTTGTGATGATGAGTTACAGGAGCTGAGACAGTGACACTGTGGACGGAGAACAACAATATGAGAAGATGGGATCCAGGTCCTGCAGAAATAATCCCAGACTCATGGGAGTTCCAGAGGGGGATGAGTTCCAGAGGGGGATGAGTTCCAGAGGGGGAGGAGTTCCAGAGGGGGAGGAGTTCCAGAGGGGGATGAGTTCCAGAGGGGGATGAGTTCCAGAGGGGGATGAGTTCCAGAGGGGGATGAGTTCCAGAGGGGGATGAGTTCCAGAGGGGGATGAGTTCCAGAGGGGGATGAGTTCCAGAGGGGGATGAGTTCCAGAGGGGGATGAGTTCCAGAGGGGGATGAGTTCCAGAGGGGGATGAGTTCCAGAGGGGGATGAGTTCCAGAGGGGGATGAGTTCCAGAGGGGGATGAGTTCCAGAGGGGGATGAGTTCCAGAGGGGGATGAGTTCCAGAGGGGGATGAGTTCCAGAGGGGGATGAGTTCCAGAGGGGGAGGAGTTCCAGAGGGGGATGAGTTCCAGAGGGGGATGAGTTCCAGAGGGGGATGAGTTCCAGAGGGGGATGAGTTCCAGAGGGGGAGGAGTTCCAGAGGGGGAGGAGTTCCAGAGGGGGAAGAGTTCCAGGGGGGGAGGAGACAGGGCGGTCCCAGAGCACATCGCCATGGCAACCAAGACCAGCTGCTGATAAACCACGAGGCCTGAGAATGAGGTTTATAAATGATCAATGTGAGCAATGTGAAGCTGCAAGGGTTAAAGGAGACCTCCAGGGTTAAAGGAGACCTCCAGGGTTAAAGGAGACCTTCAGGGTTAAAGGAGACCTCCGGGGTTAAAGGAGACCTCCAGGGTTAAAGGAGACCTCCGGGGTTAAAGGAGACCTCCGGGGTTAAAGGAGACCTCCGGGGTTAAAGGAGACCTCCGGGGTTAAAGGAGACCTCCAGGGTTAAAGGAGACCTCCGGGGTTAAAGGAGACCTCCAGGGTTAAAGGAGACCTCCAGACCTCCAGGGTTAAAGGAGACCTCCGGGGTTAAAGGAGACCTCCAGGGTTAAAGGAGACCTCCAGGGTTAAAGGAGACCTCCAGGGTTAAAGGAGACCTCCAGAGTTAAAGGAGACCTCCAGGGTTAAAGGAGACCTCCAGGGTTAAAGGAGACCTCCGGGGTTAAAGGAGACCTCCGGGGTTAAAGGAGACCTCCGGGGTTAAAGGAGACCTCCAGGGTTAAAGGAGACCTCCAGGGTTAAAGGAGACCTCCGGGGTTAAAGGAGACCTCCAGACCTCCGGGGTTAAAGGAGACCTCCAGACCTCCAGGGTTAAAGGAGACCTCCAGGGTTAACAAGAGCCAAAATCAGAAGAATCCTGCCTAAAAGTGAAGCTGAAAAACTTATCCATGCATTTGTAACGACTAGATTAGACTGTAACTCCTGCTCACAGCAGGTCCTAAAAGCTCTTCACTGGCTCCTGTCGAGTTTAGAATCAAATTCAAAATTCTACTCTTGACCTACAAAGCCATAAATGACATGGCCCCATCCTACCTCAAAGATGCTATAGAACCATCTCATCCAAACAGAGCTCTTCGCTCTCAGAATGCTGGCCTTCTGGTGGTGCCAAGAGTCTCTAAAAGTACTGTAGGAGGTGGAGCCTTCTGGTGGTGCCAAGAGTCTCTAAAAGTACTGTAGGAGGTAGAGCGTTTGGATACCAAGCTCCTGTGTTATGGAATCAGCTCCCGACCCATGTTAAATATGCTGACACAGTCTCTTCATTTAAGTCCAGGCTTAAAACGTTCCTCTTCGAAATCTCTTATGGTCAGAGTAGTTAGGAACAGAAACATAAACCCACAGCTTTAGCTACGCTGCCCTAGGAGTAACTATGCTGGGGGAAGTATGACAGCTTGAGCACTATCCTCTTCTTCTTCTGACTACTTATGCTATCAAACAATATTTATTTTTTTAAAGGAGACCTCCAGAGTTAAAGGAGACCTCCACAAAGACGATGATTTCAGTCTTGTCTGAGTTCAGCAGGAGAAAGTTGTTTTGCCTCCACACACTGACTCTGGCACCAGCAGGAGGCCCTCTGGCACCAGCAGGAGGCCCTCTGGCACCAGCAGGAGGCCCTCTGGCACCAGCAGGAGGCCCTCTGGCACCAGCAGGAGGCCGGTCCACACACGGATCTGTTGGATGCAGTGACAGAGTGAATGGTCCATATTCACCTGCGACAGTGAAACATAGATCTGACTCATCATAATTGTGATAAATTTGGACATATTTTCACTGCGTGTCATGTGACCGAACTGCAGCATGTAGAGGATGAACAGAAGGGGTCCCAGGACTGACCCTTGGGGCACTCACAGTCAGGGGCATGTGGTCTGAGACACAAAGTACTTCCTGTCTTCCAGATAGGACCATAACCAGTTTAGGGCGGGGCCAGTGATGCCCACCCAGTCCTCTAGTCTCTGTAAGAGGGTCCCACGCTGTCCTCTAGTCTCTGTAAGAGGGTCCCACCCTGTCCTCTAGTCTCTGTAAGAGGGTCCCACCCTGTCCTGTAGTCTCTGTAAGAGGGTCCCACCCTGTCCTCTAGTCTCTGTAAGAGGATCCCACCCAGTCCTCTAGTCTCTGTAAGAGGGTCCCACCCAGTCCTCTAGTCTCTGTAAGAGGGTCCCACCCTGTCCTCTAGTCTCTGTAAGAGGGTCCCACCCAGTCCTCTAGTCTCTGTAAGAGGGTCCCACCCTGTCCTCTAGTCTCTGTAAGAGGGTCCCACCCAGTCCTCTAGTCTCTGTAAGAGGGTTCCACCCAGTCCTCTAGTCTCTGTAAGAGGGTCCCACCCTGTCCTCTAGTCTCTGTAAGAGGGTCCCACCCTGTCCTCTAGTCTCTGTAAGAGGGTCCCATGATGGACAGTGTCAAAAGCAGCATCAGATCCAACAGAATTAAGACTGAGGCTTTGCCCGTGTCAGTGTTCAGGAGGATGTCATTTGTCACCATGACAACAGCAGTCTCAGTCACCGTGACAAAAGCAGTCTCAGTCACCATGACAACAGTAGTCTCAGTCACCATGACAACAGCAGTCTCAGTCACCATGACAACAGCAGTCTCAGTGTGATAACAACAGCAGTCTCAGTCACCGTGACAACAGCAGTCTCAGTCACCATGACAACAGCAGTCTCAGTCACCATGACAACAGCAGTCTCAGTCACCTTAGTCTCAGTCACCGTGGCAACAGCAGTCTCAGTGTGATAACAACAGCAGTCTCAGTCACCATGACAACAGCAGTCTCAGTCACCGTGACAAAAGCAGTCTCAGTCACCATGACAACATTAGTCTCAGTCACCATGACAACAGCAGTCTCAGTCACCGTAGTCTCAGTCACCGTGGCAACAGCAGTCTCAGTCACCGTGACAACAGCAGTCTCAGTCACCGTGACAACAGCAGTCTCAGTCACCGTGACAACAGCAGCCTCAGTCTCACCGTGACAACAGCAGCCTCAGTCACCGTGACAACAGCAGTCTCAGTCACCATGACAACAGCAGTCTCAGTCACCGTGACAACAGCAGTCTCAGTCACCATGACAACAGCAGTCTCAGTCACCGTGGCAACAGCAGTCTCAGTCACCGTGACAACAGCAGTCTCAGTCACCATGACAACAGCAGTCTCAGTCACCGTGACAACAGCAGTCTCAGTCACCGTGACAACAGCAACCTCAGTCTCACCGTGACAACAGCAGTCTCAGTCACTGTGACAACAGCAGTCTCAGTCACCGTGACAACAGCAGCCTCAGTCACCGTGACAACAGCAGTCTCAGTCACCATGACAACAGCAGTCTCAGTCACCATGACAACAGCAGTCTCAGTCACCGTGACAACAGCAGCCTCAGTCACCATGACAACAGCAGTCTCAGTCACCATGACAACAGCAGTCTCAGTCACCGTGACAACAGCAGTCTCAGTCTCCATGACAACAGCAGTCTCAGTCACCGTGACAACAGCAGCCTCAGTCACCATGACAACAGCAGTCTCAGTCACCATGACAACAGCAGCCTCAGTCACCATGACAACAGCAGTCTCAGTCACCATGACAACAGCAGCCTCAGTCACCGTGACAAAAGCAGTCTCAGTCACCATGACAACAGCAGCCTCAGTCACCATGACAACAGCAGTCTCAGTCACCATGACAACAGCAGCCTCAGTCACCGTGACAAAAGCAGTCTCAGTCACCATGACAACAGCAGTCTCAGTCACCATGACAACAGCAGTCTCAATGTGATAACAACAGCAGTCTCAGTCACCGTGACAACAGCAGTCTCAGTCACCGTGACAACAGCAGTCTCAGTCACCATGACAACAGCAGTCTCAGTCACCATGACAACAGTAGTCTCAGTCACCGTGACAACAGCAGTCTCAGTCACCGTGACAACAGCAGTCTCAGTCACCATGACAACAGCAGTCTCAGTGTGATAACAACAGCAGTCTCAGTCACCATGACAACAGCAGTCTCAGTCACCGTGACAAAAGCAGTCTCAGTCACCATGACAACAGTAGTCTCAGTCACCATGACAACAGCAGTCTCAGTGTGATAACAACAGCAGTCTCAGTCACCGTGACAACAGCAGTCTCAGTCACCGTGACAACAGCAGTCTCAGTCACCATGACAACAGCAGTCTCAGTGTGATAACAACAGCAGTCTCAGTCACCATGACAACAGCAGTCTCAGTCACCGTGACAACAGCAGCCTCAGTCACCATGACAACAGCAGTCTCAGTCACCGTGACAACAGCAGTCTTAGTCACCGTGGCAACAGCAGTCTCAGTCACCGTGACAACAGCAGCCTCAGTCACCGTGACAACAGCAGTCTCAGTCACCATGACAACAGCAGTCTCAGTCACCATGACAACAGCAGCCTCAGTCACCGTGACAACAGCAGTCTCAGTCACCATGACAACAGCAGTCTCAGTCACCGTGACAACAGCAGTCTCAGTCACCGTGACAACAGCAGTCTCAGTCACCGTGACAACAGCAGTCTCAGTCACCGTGACAACAGCAGTCTCAGTCACCGTGACAACAGCAGTCTCAGTCACCGTGACAACAGCAGTCTCAGTCACCGTGACAACAGCAGTCTCAGTCACCATGACAACAGCAGTCTCAGTCACCATGACAACAGCAGTCTCAGTCACCGTGACAACAGCAGCCTCAGTCACCGTGACAACAGCAGTCTCAGTCACCATGACAACAGCAGCCTCAGTCTCACCGTGACAACAGCAGTCTCAGTCACCATGACAACAGCAGTCTCAGTCACTGTGACAACAGCAGTCTCAGTCACCGTGACAACAGCAGCCTCAGTCACCGTGACAACAGCAGTCTCAGTCACCATGACAACAGCAGTCTCAGTCATCATGACAACAGCAGTCTCAGTCACCATGACAACAGCAGCCTCAGTCACCATGACAACAGCAGTCTCAGTCACCGTGACAACAGCAGTCTCAGTCACCATGACAACAGCAGTCTCAGTCACCGTGACAACAGCAGTCTCAGTCACCGTGACAACAGCAGTCTCAGTCACCATGACAACAGCAGTCTCAGTCACCATGACAACAGCAGCCTCAGTCACCATGACAACAGCAGCCTCAGTCACCATGACAACAGCAGCCTCAGTCACCATGACAACAGCAGTCTCAGTCACCATGACAACAGCAGCCTCAGTCACCATGACAACAGCAGTCTCAGTCACCATGACAAGAGCAGTCTCAGTCACCATGACAACAGCAGCCTCAGTCACCATGACAACAGCAGCCTCAGTCACCATGACAACAGCAGCCTCAGTCACCGTGACAACAGCAGCCTCAGTCACCATGACAACAGCAGCCTCAGTCACCATGACAACAGCAGCCTCAGTCACCGTGACAAAAGCAGTCTCAGTCACCATGACAACAGCAGTCTCAGTCACCATGACAACAGCAGCCTCAGTCACCATGACAACAGCAGCCTCAGTCACCATGACAACAGCAGCCTCAGTCACCGTGACAACAGCAGCCTCAGTCACCATGACAACAGCAGTCTCAGTCACCATGACAACAGCAGCCTCAGTCACCATGACAACAGCAGCATCAGTCACCATGACAACAGCAGCCTCAGTCACCGTGTCAACAGCAGCCTCAGTCACCATGACAACAGCAGCATCAGTCACCATGACAACAGCAGCCTCAGTCACCGTGTCAACAGCAGCCTCAGTCACCATGACAACAGCAGCCTCAGTCACCATGACAACAGCAGCCTCAGTCACCGTGTCAACAGCAGCCTCAGTCACCATGACAACAGCAGCCTCAGTCACCATGACAACAGCAGCATCAGTCACCATGACAACAGCAGTCTCTAAAACCTGAAAAACATCTAATGAGTTGTTTATTAAGAGTAAATCTGTGACTGTTGTAAACGACCTTTTCAAGGACTTTGCCCCAAAATGTCAGATCAGAGATGGACCGGTCATGACTCAGGACTGACCACTCCCCCCTCCCCCTCCCCCTGACCACTCCCCCCTCCCCCTGACCACTCTCCCTGACCCCTGCTCTTCTTGAGGAGAGGCTTTATGAAGTTGCAGTTTTCAAAGACATTGGGAATGTTCCAGATTGAAGCTTTAACTATGTGAGTGAATGGTCCTAACAAACTGTTCAGCACAGACTTTAGAAATCTGGTGGGTAACACATCAAGGCAGCATGTAGATGAACTCAGACTGGTGATGATCTCATGGACAGTTTTGTCAGTTACTGGTGCAAAGTGAGTTAGCTCACAAGTGTCTTGGTGGTTTTAGGGTAATTTTTTGCATTGTGGGATTTATAGCATTTTTAATGCCCTGAACTTTGTCATTAAAGAATAATGCAAACTCATTACACTTGGATGTGGAAATGAGTTCTAACGGCAGCTGAGCTGGAGGGTTTGTTCATCTGTTACTGTGGAAACAGGACACGCGAGTTGTTACTGCAGCTTCCAATAATTTCAGAGAAATATCTTTCCCTAGTTCTACATAAGATTATGTTGTACATGTTCAGCTTCTCTTTGTAAATCTCTTTTTGAACCTGGAGCTTTGACTTGCGCCATTTCCATTGGGCCCTGCGGCACTCCCTTTTCTGTGCCCTGACCCAATCATGTCTCCATGGCAATTTCTGCTTATTTTGAACCATTTTAGCCTTCATAGGGGCGATGGTGTCCAGAACATTCAAAACACTCGATGTAACAGAGTTCAACAAATCATTTACATTAGAACATGAGACATTTTCAAAGTTTATCATTTCCATAAACAGTGCACCTGTGCCATCACTTATGTGTCTCCTCTGAACAGCTGCAGGACCAGCCTCTGAACAGCTGCAGGAGCAGCCTCTGAACAGCTGCAGGACCAGCCTCTGAACAACTGCAGGACCAGCCTCTGAACAGCTGCAGGACCAGCCTCTGAACAGCTGCAGGAGCAGCCTCTGAACAACTGCAGGACCAGCCTCTGAACAGCTGCAGGACCAGCCGGTGGTTTGTGAAAAACAGACAGGTCAAAGACACAGAAACGATCAGACAGAGAAACATCAACCACATCGACATTGAAATATTTACTCCTTTGTAATGATGAGATCTAGAGTCTGCCCTCTGCTGTGGGTGGGGCCACTCTGCTGTGGGTGGGGCCACTCTGCTGTGGGTGGGGCCACTCTGCTGTGGGTGGGGCCTCTCTGCTGTGGGTGGGGCCTCTCTGCTGTGGGTGTGGTCTCTCTGCTGTGGGTGGGGCCACTCTGCTGTGGGTGGGGCCACTCTGCTGTGGGTGGGGCCTCTCTGCTGTGGGTGTGGTCTCTCTGCTGTGGGTGGGGCCACTCTGCTGTGGGTGGGGCCTCTCTGCTGTGGGTGTGGTCTCTCTGCTGTGGGTGGGGCCACTCTGCTGTGGGTGGGGCCTCTCTGCTGTGGGTGTGGTCTCTCTGCTGTGGGTGGGGCCACTCTGCTGTGGGTGGGGCCACTCTGCTGTGGGTGTGGTCTCTCTGCTGTGGGTGGGGCCACTCTGCTGTGGCTGGGGCCACTCTGCTGTGGGTGGGGCCACTCTGCTGTGGGTGGGGCCACTCTGCTGTGGGTGGGGCCACTCTGCTGTGTGTGGGGCCTCTCTGCTGTGGGTGGGGCCACTCTGCTGTGGGTGGGGCCACTCTGCTGTGGGTGGGGCCACTCTGCTGTGTGTGGGGCCTCTCTGCTGTGGGTGGGGCCTCTCTGCTGTGGGTGGGGCCTCTCTGCTGTGGGTGGGGCCTCTCACATGCTGAGTAAGACTGAAGGTTTCAAGGACAGGATCAAGCTCTTCAGTGTTTCTGTCACAAATATGATCCACATGAACATTGAAATCACCTGTAATGACCAAACCATCAAAGTCTGTGCATACGACTATAACGTCTCAGAAAATCATCAATAAAACGTTGGCAGTGCTGGAGAGGCTCGTATAAAACAATGAAGAGAACAGATGAAGACTGTTTTAGCTCCATTTTAAAGGAGACAACCTAAAATGATGAAAACACCCCAAAAGACAACCTGCGGGTAATTATTTAATCTCTAAAGACAGCACAGACTCCGCCCCCTTTTTTGTTTTCTCGTGTTTCAGATTCAAACTTAAAGTTGGGTGGAGCAGATTCTATCAGAACTACATTTCCTGTGTTTTTGTCAAGCCATGTTTCAGTTAAAAATATAAAATCAAGATTATAAGAAGAAATGAAATTATTAATTAAGAGAGATTTGTTACATAAGGATCTGACATTTAGCACAGCAAGTTTCAGACTAGTTTCAGTGAGACTGGGCTTTATCTTTTCACAGGGAATATGAATCACATTTCTCAGATTGGGCCTGACTCGCATTTTGTTTTCCCATCTGTGTGATGATGTGACTGGAGAAATAGCACTAGGGGGGGCTCGTTTTACATAGGGCCCTGGGTTGGTTTGATTTTTGTTATGACAATAAGTTCTGGCAACGCTGAGACCCAGTGCATCCTCCTTATGGGAGATACCAGGTGAAGGACGAGGGGGGATAGGAGATACCAGGTGAAGGGCGAGGGGGGATAGGAGATACCAGGTGAAGGGCGAGGGGGGATGGGAGATACCAGGTGAAGGACGAGAGGGGGGATAGGAGATACCAGTTGAAGGGCGAGGGGGGATGGGAGATACCAGGTGAAGGGCGAGGGGGGATGGGAGATACCAGGTGAAGGGCGAGGGGGGATGGGAGATACCAGGTGAAGGGCGAGGGGGGATGGGAGATACCAGGTGAAGGGCGAGGGGGGATGGGAGATACCAGGTGAAGGACGAGGGGGGATGGGAGATACCAGGTGAAGGGCGAGGGGGGATGGGAGATACCAGGTGAAAGGCGAGGGGGGAGGGGAGATACCAGGTGAAGGGCGAGGGGGAGGGGAGATACCAGGTGAAGGGCGAGGGGGAGGGGAGATACCAGGTGAAGGGCGAGGGGGAGGGGAGATACCAGGTGAAGGGCGAGGGGGGATGGGTGGTGGGGCTTTTGTTGGTGTAGTCGGCTTGTGCAGGGAAGAGTTGATAAGTATTGACATAACTCTTGATGTCGGTGTAATCCCTCATTCGTCCAGGCGTGTTCCATAGTAGAAAAAGCTTCAGTTGTTTCATCTGGACTCAGTTTGAAAAAATAGACGTTTCGACTTCATCCAAGAGTCATTGTCAATAACAGAATTTAGGTCGAGAACTCCGATATTAATACTGTTCTGTGGTAAGACCCGCCCATTGGGAGGAGCCTTCCTGAAGTAGAAAGAGTTGTTTGTTTCAACAGAAACTCCCCCTTGTATCTACCGAGCCTATTCAGAATCTTAATGGGCTATTAGAATCCTCTTTGTCTTTGTGAGACCCTGGCTCAACCACCCTGAGTACCTGATTAGCATCTGAATGTCCTGGTCCTTTACTTTTCCAGGGGTCCTTTGATTGTTCCACGATCAGAGGAGAGGACGGGAAACTCCAAATAGAAGTATATAGGAAACCTACACACACGGACCAGTATCTGCTCTTTGGTTCCAACCACCCACTACAGCACAAGCTGGGGGTGATCAGAACCTTACAACACAGAGCTCAAGGTGTGCCCACCAGCTCAGAGGGCAAGAAGAAAGAGGAAAAACATGTCCGAAATGCCCTCTCAGCCTGTGGTTACCCCGCTTGGGCTCTCAACAGAGTGAAGAGAACCAAGAAGCAGGACAAAAGGGAAACTGAACAGAGAAGGAATGGTGTTTCTATCCCTTATGTCTCTGGCCTGTCGGAAAAACTGCAGAGAATTTTTAGACAACACGAAGTCCCTGTTTATTTTAAACCAGGAAACACTTTAAGACAAAAACTGGTTCACCCAAAGGACAAGTTGCCGACTCAAAAACAGAGCAATGTAGTTTATTCGATCCAATGCAGTGAAGAAAGCTGTAAAGAACGGTACATAGGTGAGACAAAACAGCCTCTACACAAGAGGCTTTATCAGCACAGAAGAAATACTAGTTCAGGACCTCAGAGTGCCGTGCATCTCCATCTTGAAGCCTCTAATCACTCATTTGAAGACGGTGAGGTGAAGGTTTTAAGCAGGAGAAAAGATGGTTTGAAAGAGGAGTCAAGGAAGCTATTTTTGTTAAAAAAGAAAGACCTTCTTTAAACAGAAATGGAGGGCTTAGGTTTCATCTTCCTGTTATTTATAATGGGATTCTGAACCCCTGGAAAGGTAAAGGACATTCAGATGCTAATCAGGTACTCAGGGTGGTTGAGCCAGGGTCTCACTAAGACAAAGAGGATTCTAATAGCCCATTAAGATTCTGAATAGGCTCGGTAGATACAAGGGGGAGTTTCTGTTGAAACAAACAACTCTTTCTACATCAGGAAGGCTCCGCCCAATGGGCGGGTCTTACCACAGAACAGTATTAATATCGGAGTTCTCGATCTAAATTCTCTCATTGACAATGACTCTTGGATGAAGTCGAAACGTCTATTTTTTCTAACTGAGTCCAGATGAAACAACTGAAGCTTTTTCTACTATAACTCTTGATCTTGCTATATTGGGCGTGAGTGGAGCCATCTTAAGGCCTGATTTGACCAGACATTCAAAGTTACTGTGAAGGCCCCTGGGTGAGGGGGGAGATGAGAAGGCCCCTGGGTGAGGGAGGAGATGAGAAGGCCCCTGGGTGAGGGAGGAGATGAGAAGGAGAGTGAGGAATCTTTGGTGGGAGTAGATGTTGTAGGGGGGACTCAGGGCTGGTCTGAAGGCAGGGGTGATGACAGGGGCGCTGACAGGGATGCTGTTGGGCCTGTCACAGATGGGTTCTTTGATGAGGACCTTATGGGGAATGACTCCTGCGCTGGCCGCGGTGAAGATAAATCTCCAGGAGCGATGGGTTCACCTCAGAGCGGTATAGAGCTCTAAAGACACACCTCAGAGTGTATAAAGCTCTAAAGACACACCTCAGAGTGTTATAAAGCTCTAAAGACACACCTCAGAGCGGTATAGAGCTCTAAAGACACACCTCAGAGTGTATAAAGCTCTAAAGACACACCTCAGAGTGTATAAAGCTCTAAAGACACACTTACTCCTTTTTACTTTTACCAACTTTTAACTGGCACTTAATAAAACTCCTCCCCTCCTGGTGTGACAGAGACCGTCATGTCCCTGACACCAAGAGAAGGGAAGGACCGATTGGACTGTGCCTCATAGAGACTATTTCTATTGTGATTGTGGACTATCGTTATGGTTGTTACCTGTGGAGCGAGGGCTGAGGAGAGTGAGGCCTGATCCGGGTCAGAACCTGGTCTGGAACCGACATGGACGACCCATAGTCCTGACTGTTACACCTGGACAAGGAATCTGAGGGAGAAAAAACAGTTAAGATCTGTCCAGAACCTGTCCAGAACCTGTCCAGAACCTGTCCAGAACCTGTCCAGAACATGTCCAGAACCTCTATAGAACCTGTCCAGAACCTGTCCAGAACCTGTCCAGAACCTGTCCAGAACATGTCCAGAACCTCTATAGAACCTGTCCAGAACCTGTCCAGAACCTGTCCAGAACCTGTCCAGAATCTATAGAACCTGTCCAGAACCTGTCCAGAACCTGTATAGAACCTGTCCAGAACCTGTCCAGAACCTGTCCAGACCCTGTCCAGAACCTGTCCAGAACCTCTATAGAACCTGTCCAGAACCTGTCCAGACCCTGTCCAGAACCTGTCCAGAACCTCTATAGAACCTGTCCAGAACCTGTCCAGAACCTGTCCAGAATCTATAGAACCTGTCCAGAACCTGTATAGAACCTGTCCAGAACCTGTCCAGAACCTCTATAGAACCTGTCCAGAACCTGTCCAGAACCTGTATAGAACCTGTCCAGAACCTCTATAGAACCTGTCCAGAACCTGTCCAGAACCTGTCCAGAACCTCGATAGAACCTGTCCAGAACCTGTCCAGAACCTGTCCAGAACCTCGATAGAACCTGTCCAGAACCTGTCCAGAACCTGTCCAGAACCTGTATAGAACCTGTCCAGAACCTGTCCAGAACCTGTCCAGGTCCACACCCGGTCCAGACCAGTTGAGATCCCTCTTAGACCCAAAGTACCTGCGATGACCCCGACGCTGTCATCGTAGTCCAGGTCTAGGGTCTGTGCTCGGGGCAGAGAACGGCCGTGTTGCAGTACTCTGCGCAGGCCACAGGGGGCGCTCTGAGGCAGCTGCAGCTTGTACCAGTGCGGCTGGTCATCCAACAGCGCCCCCTCCAGGCGGATCAGCACCTGCAGGACCAGAAGTCTGCGGTGTTAAAGTTAAACAGTAAGACTTTATGGGCCATATCACACAGGACTAAACTGGGTCTAAACCAGGAGTAAACCAGGACTAAACCAGGTCTAAACCAGGTCCAAACCAGGTCTAAACCAGGTCTGAACCAGGACTAAACCAGGACTAAACCAGGTGTAAACCAGGTCTAAACCAGGTCTGAACCAGGACTAAACCAGGACACAGGACCAGGACTAAACCAGGACTAAACCAGGTCCAAACCAGGACTAAACCAGGACTAAACCAGGTCTAAACCAGGTCTAAACCAGGTCTAAACCAGGTCTAAACCAGGTCCAAACCAGGTCTAAACCAGGTCTAAACCAGGTCCAAACCAGGTCTAAACCAGGTCTAAACCAGGACTAAACCAGGTCTAAACCAGGTCTAAACCAGGTCTAAACCAGGACTAAACCAGGACTAAACCAGGTCTAAACCAGGACTAAACCAGGTCTAAACCAGGTCTAAACCAGGTCCAAACCAGGTCTAAACCAGGTCTAAACCAGGACTAAACCAGGCCTAAACCAGGTCTAAACCAGGTCCAAACCAGGTCTAAACCAGGTCTAAACCAGGACTAAACCAGGTCTAAACCAGGTCTAAACCAGGTCCAAACCAGGTCTAAACCAGGACTAAACCAGGACTAAACCAGGACTAAACCAGGACTAAACCAGGTCCAAACCAGGTCTAAACCAGGTCTAAACCAGGTCTAAACCAGGTCTAAACCAGATCTAAACCAGGACTAAACCAGGTCTAAACCAGGTCTAAACCAGGTCTAAACCAGGTCTAAACCAGGACTAAACCAGGTCTAAACCAGGTCTAAACCAGGTCCAAACCAGGTCTAAACCAGGTCTAAACCAGGTCTAAACCAGGACTAAACCAGGTCTAAACCAGGAGTAAACCAGGACTAAACCAGGTCTAAACCAGGTCCAAACCAGGTCTAAACCAGGTCTGAACCAGGTCTAAACCAGGTGTAAACCAGGTCTAAACCAGGTCTGAACCAGGACTAAACCAGGACTAAACCAGGTGTAAACCAGGTCTAAACCAGGTCTGAACCAGGACTAAACCAGGACACAGGACCAGGACTAAACCAGGACTAAACCAGGTCCAAACCAGGACTAAACCAGGACTAAACCAGGTCTAAACCAGGTCTAAACCAGGTCTAAACCAGGACTAAACCAGGACTAAACCAGGTGTAAACCAGGTCTAAACCAGGTCTGAACCAGGACTAAACCAGGACACAGGACCAGGACTAAACCAGGACTAAACCAGGTCCAAACCAGGACTAAACCAGGACTAAACCAGGTCTAAACCAGGTCTAAACCAGGTCTAAACCAGGTCTAAACCAGGTCCAAACCAGGTCTAAACCAGGTCTAAACCAGGTCCAAACCAGGTCTAAACCAGGTCTAAACCAGGACTAAACCAGGTCTAAACCAGGTCTAAACCAGGTCTAAACCAGGACTAAACCAGGACTAAACCAGGTCTAAACCAGGACTAAACCAGGTCTAAACCAGGTCTAAACCAGGTCCAAACCAGGTCTAAACCAGGTCTAAACCAGGACTAAACCAGGCCTAAACCAGGTCTAAACCAGGTCCAAACCAGGTCTAAACCAGGTCTAAACCAGGACTAAACCAGGTCTAAACCAGGTCTAAACCAGGTCCAAACCAGGTCTAAACCAGGACTAAACCAGGACTAAACCAGGACTAAACCAGGACTAAACCAGGTCCAAACCAGGTCTAAACCAGGTCTAAACCAGGTCTAAACCAGGTCTAAACCAGATCTAAACCAGGACTAAACCAGGTCTAAACCAGGTCTAAACCAGGTCTAAACCAGGTCTAAACCAGGACTAAACCAGGTCTAAACCAGGTCTAAACCAGGTCCAAACCAGGTCTAAACCAGGTCTAAACCAGGTCTAAACCAGGACTAAACCAGGTCTAAACCAGGAGTAAACCAGGACTAAACCAGGTCTAAACCAGGTCCAAACCAGGTCTAAACCAGGTCTGAACCAGGTCTAAACCAGGTGTAAACCAGGTCTAAACCAGGTCTGAACCAGGACTAAACCAGGACTAAACCAGGTGTAAACCAGGTCTAAACCAGGTCTGAACCAGGACTAAACCAGGACACAGGACCAGGACTAAACCAGGACTAAACCAGGTCCAAACCAGGACTAAACCAGGACTAAACCAGGTCTAAACCAGGTCTAAACCAGGTCTAAACCAGGTCTAAACCAGGTCCAAACCAGGTCTAAACCAGGTCTAAACCAGGTCCAAACCAGGTCTAAACCAGGTCTAAACCAGGACTAAACCAGGTCTAAACCAGGTCTAAACCAGGTCTAAACCAGGACTAAACCAGGACTAAACCAGGTCTAAACCAGGACTAAACCAGGTCTAAACCAGGTCTAAACCAGGTCCAAACCAGGTCTAAACCAGGTCTAAACCAGGACTAAACCAGGCCTAAACCAGGTCTAAACCAGGTCCAAACCAGGTCTAAACCAGGTCTAAACCAGGACTAAACCAGGTCTAAACCAGGTCTAAACCAGGTCCAAACCAGGTCTAAACCAGGACTAAACCAGGACTAAACCAGGACTAAACCAGGACTAAACCAGGTCCAAACCAGGTCTAAACCAGGTCTAAACCAGGTCTAAACCAGGTCTAAACCAGATCTAAACCAGGACTAAACCAGGTCTAAACCAGGTCTAAACCAGGTCTAAACCAGGTCTAAACCAGGACTAAACCAGGTCTAAACCAGGTCTAAACCAGGTCCAAACCAGGTCTAAACCAGGTCTAAACCAGGACTAAACCAGGACTAAACCAGGACTAAACCAGGTATAAACCAGGTCTAAACCAGGTCTAAACCAGGACTAAACCAGGACTAAACCAGGTCTAAACCAGGTCCAAACCAGGTCTAAACCAGGTCTAAACCAGGTCTAAACCAGGACTAAACCAGGTCCAAACCAGGTCTAAACCAGGTCTAAACCAGGACTAAACCAGGTCCAAACCAGGTCTAAACCAGGTCTAAACCAGGACTAAACCAGGTCTAAACCAGGTCTAAACCAGGTCCAAACCAGGTCTAAACCAGGTCTAAACCAGGTCTAAACCAGATCTAAACCAGGACTAAACCAGGTCTAAACCAGGTCTAAACCAGGTCTAAACCAGGTCTAAACCAGGACTAAACCAGGTCTAAACCAGGTCTAAACCAGGTCCAAACCAGGTCTAAACCAGGTCTAAACCAGGACTAAACCAGGACTAAACCAGGACTAAACCAGGACTAAACCAGGTATAAACCAGGTCTAAACCAGGTCTAAACCAGGACTAAACCAGGTCTAAACCAGGTCTAAACCAGGACTAAACCAGGTCTAAAGCAGGACTAAACCAGGTCTAAACCAGGTCTAAACCAGGTCTAAACCAGGACTAAACCAGGTCCAAACCAGGTCTAAACCAGGTCTAAACCAGGACTAAACCAGGTCTAAACCAGGTCCAAACCAGGTCTAAACCAGGTCTAAACCAGGTCTAAACCAGGTCTAAACCAGGACTAAACCAGGTCTAAAGCAGTTCTCACCTGCCCCAGTAGCTGGTTTTCCTCGTCCTGGATGTGGATCTGGTCGTGGACTCGGTTTTGGTCCCACACGGTGAGCTCTAGAGTCCGTTCCGTCAGGTCCCGGAGAAGAACAGGACCATAGATGAAAGTCTGGCTCCAGCGAGGGTCTGTGGACTTCCTCACGGTCTTAGTCCTGCGCCGGCTCTTCTCACTGCAACAACAAGACTGGCTTTAGTCCTGGTTCAGTCCTGGTTTAGTCCTGGTTTAGTACCTGCGGTCCGGCAGCAGGTAGAGGTTCACGTAAGGGTTTCTGGGACGGTTGTCCTCTCGACATGGAAGTTCTTTTGCGCCGAGAACCGTCACAATGAGCTGACGCCCGACTGAGTCCAGCCACAGCCTCACCTGAACAGAACCGAGTCAGAACCAGGCACGGGACCGGATCCAGACCGAGTCAGAACCAGGCACAGGACCGGACTCACCTGGATCCTTGGGACCAGCACTCGCCGTGAGCCCTGAAACACAAAACGACCGGGTTCAACATTTGTGGATTTTATATTACTTTTTTCAATAAACCAAATGAAAACCTGACCGTGGGACTGACAGGACACGACAGCGACACCTTCTGACCGCTCTGAGAACTACAGCCTGAAACCAGAACAGAACATGTTCTAAACCACAGCTCTGAGACGGGACTCAAACCTAGAACTCACTGGAGATTGGTCGAACCTCTGCAGAGAGACGTCTGTCCCTGAAGCAGAAAACATCATTAAAAACATTGTTCCTAAAGTCAGTCCTGCAGACCAGACTCACCCTGAACCCAGGTCGTGGCCCAGGTCGTGGCCCAGGTCGTGGCCCAGGTCGTGGCCCAGGTCGTGGCCCAAGTCGTGGTTCAGACACAGGTCTCTCTGGACCAGCAGTTGGACTTGGCTCTGGTTCTGAGTCTCCTGGATGATGTCAAAGACCTCGTTGAAGGTGGCTCCCTGGAGAACCCGACCGTTCCACTGCAGAACCTGGTCTCCTGAAACGAGGATGAGGTCAGAGGTCACAGTGAGATCAGAGGTCACAGTCATGCTAGTCATTAGCTCGAATATATTTTCATTATTTTAATCAACAGAAAATGTTAAAACATTTCAGTTTTAGCTTTAGTTTGTCAGTCATTTAAGTTTAACTGAGTTTCAGGTCAAAGGTCAGAGTGTTACTTGGGCACAGGTCAAAGGTCAGAGTGTTACCTGGGCGCAGGTCAAAGGTCAGAGTGTTACCTGGGCGCAGGTCAAAGGTCAGAGTGTTACCTGGGCGCAGGTCAAAGGTCAGAGTGTTACCTGGGCGCAGGTGTCCCACAGTGTCAGCCAAACTTCCTTTCTTCACTTTAGTGATGAACGCACAGAGACGACCAGAGTCTGTCATCTTTCCCCCGACGACCTGAAACACGAAGGGTCAAAGGTTACCAGAATCATTGTTGAAAGAATCCTTTAACTTGGACAAACTGGACTTTTATAGGTTTTTACACATAAGGGGTAATGACCTTTATGACCTCTGACTGAGATGTTTATCAAGGTCATGACCTTTATGACCTCTGACTGAGATGTTTATCAAGGTCATGACCTTTATGACCTCTGACTGAGATGTTTATCAAGGTCATGACCTTTATAATCTCTGACTGAGATGTTTATCAAGGTCATGACCTTTATGACCTCTGACTGAGATGTTTATCAAGGTCATGACCTTTATGACCTCTGACTGAGATGTGTATCAAGGTCATGACCTTTATAATCTCTGACTGAGATGTTTATCAAGGTCATGACCTTTATGACCTCTGACTGAGATGTGTATCAAGGTCATGACCTTTATGACCTCTGACTGAGATGTTTATCAAGGTCATGACCTTTATGACCTCTGACTGAGATGTTTATCAAGGTCATGACCTTTATGACCTCTGACTGAGATGTGTATCAAGGCTCATGAAGCAGAACTTTCAAGAGAAATAATATCTAAACGATATTAAAGCATTTCTAATCTGGACAAATGCTAAATGTATTAAACACAAATGTGAACGAGAAGCTCATGTTGTTTTGACAGATGGAGAGTGGGAGGAGCTCAAAGTTACATGTTGTAAAAATGTGTCTTGTTTCTTCATAACTCCAGGTCAAAGGTCAAAGGTCTCATTCTTCACAGGGAAATGCAACTGTTGGAGAAACAGCGCCACCAGGAGGTGAACCACTGACGTGTTCTGCGACTGTTACAGACATTTACCTCAGAACTTTACAACTATGAACTTGGGCCTCAGAACTCCTGCCATGGACACAATACATGGATGTGACCTCTGACCTCTCACCTTCAGGCCCAGCAGAGCTCCTGTGTCTTGAGGAACACTTCCGTCCTTCACAGTTTTGTTTAGGACGATGCGTCCGATCAGTCTCTGTCCATCTCTGGATTGGATCCACGAGGCCGGAATCTGGTCTGGACCCTGGTCTGGACCAAGCCACAGTCCGGGGTCCCACCACTGGCTCTGCATGGCTCCTGGGTCACACCACTGGCTCTGCATGGCTCCTGGGTCACACCACTGGCTCTGCATGGCTCCTGGGTCACACCACTGGCTCTGTTTGGCTCCTGGGTCACACCACTGGCTCTGTTTGGCTCCTGGGTCACACCAAACAGCTCCAGTCAGAGCCTGATCCAACAAACGGTTTAAAGATCGACTTTATCACAGACTCAAGGATCTCCCCACATTTAGGTTTTCTCCCCTCAGCGATCACAGGCCGCTGAACACACTAGTTAAACTTTTGTAATTGGGAGTTCTATTGTTAGAGACGTGAAGCTAACAGCTGCTAGCGTTAGGTGTTACCCGGGGGCCAGAATGGGTGACACCGAAGGAAATCTTAGGATCTTAAAGCAGCGTAGGAAGAAGTTCCGTCGAGTGGTGATTCACGCAGGCGGTAACGACGCCCGGCGGAGAGACAATCAGAGGAGCTCAAAGTACAAGTAGCCGCGGTGTGTGACCTAGCGAAGTCGATGTCAGACACTGTAATATTTTCTGCCCAATCGGATCAAAGCTGAACTGAACAGCCTCTTTCAGCATCAACAGCTGGTTCTCTAGATGGTGCCCTCAAAATAAAGTAGTCTTTATTGATAACTGGAGTGTTTTGGGGAAAGCCCGGGCTCATACGCAGGGATGGCCCCTCCCACTTCGGAGGTTACATCCCTATTAGTTTAGAATCTGACCGATAGTCTTAGTCGTGTTAAGTGAGCACCCAGGGATGAGCCCCGGGCGCAGAGCAGCAGTGTAAGACGCTCCTCTGTCGCTGAACTCTCGCCCGCTCTGCGAGTGTTCAGATTCAAGACAGATAGAGACTGTGTGTGTCCCTCGTGTCCCTCGTGTCCCTCGTGTCTCTCGTGTCCCTCGTGTCCCTCGTGTCCCTCGTACAAATAATGCCAAAAAGTCACATCTCAGAAAAACTATTTCAGGCTCAGACCAAATAACTTAAGGAAAATAACAATCACAAATGCATTAACTTCCACTGCTCCGCAGACGACACTCAGCTGTATTCATCAATGAACCTGATCAGGTCACATGATCAGGTCACATGATCAGAGATAAAAACCTGGAGGACACTTAATGATCTGCTTCTTAATCCTGAACAAACTGAGGTCATTGTGCTGGAGGTCATTGTGCTGAAGGTCATTGTGCTGGAGGTCATTGTGCTGAAGGTCATTGTGCTGGAGGTCATTGTGCTGTGGTCATTGTGCTGAAGGTCATTGTGCTGGAGGTCATTGTTCTGTGGTCATTGTGCTGGAGGTCATTGTGCTGGAGGTCATTGTGCTGGAGGTCATTGTGCTGGAGGTCATTGTGCTGTGGTCATTGTGCTGAAGGTCATTGTGCTGAAGGTCATTGTGCTGGAGGTCATTGTGCTGGAGGTCATTGTGCTGGAGGTCATTGTGCTGGAGGTCATTGTGCTGGAGGTCATTGTGCTGGAGGTCATTGTGCTGAAGGTCATTGTGCTGGAGGTCATTGTGCTGGAGGTCATTGTGCTGGAGGTCATTGTGCTGGAGGTCATTGTGCTGTGGTCATTGTGCTGGTCCTAAGCACAAGACGCTCTATCTGAGCAGATAGTCTCAGTGAAGCCTCCAGTTCTACTGTAAGAAACCTCAGAGTCTGATTGGACCAGGAGCTCTCATTTAAAGCTCAGATAAATCAAGTCTGTGAAACAGTCTCTTTCATCTGTGTAATAAAGATCAAATCAGAAGAATCCGGCCTAAAAGTGAAGCTGAAACGTCTCCTGCATCTGTAACGTCTCGATTCTCCTGTAACTCCTGCTCACAGCAGGTCCTAAAAGATCCATAAAAAGCTCTAACTGGTTCAAAATGCAGCAGCAAGATTACAACAGGAACTAAAAGAAGAAGCACATTACACCGGTGCTGGAGTCTCTTCACTGGCTCCTGTCCAGTTTAGAATCACATTTAAACTCCTCCTCCTGATTTACAAAGCCATAAATTACATGGCCCCTCCCACCTCAAAGATGCTCTAGAACCATCTCATCCAAACAGAGCTCTTCACTCTCAAAATGTTGGTCTTCTGGTGGTGTCAAGAGTCTCTAAAAGCACAGTAGGAGGTAGAGCCTTCTGGTGGTGTCAAGAGTCTCTAAAAGCACAGTAGGAGGTAGAGTCCTGTCCATGTTAAAGAGGCGACACAGTCTCTTCATTTAAGTCCAAGGTTAAAACGTTCCTCTTTAAATGACTTATGGTCAGACCAGTTATAACAGAAATATAAACCCACAGTTTCAGCTCCGCTGCCCTAGCAGCAACTCTGGGGGAGGTATAACAGTTTGAGCACTATCCTCTTCTTCTGACTTATTCTATCAAACAATATTTAATTTCTAATTCCACTTGCAAGTTACAGATTACAGTTCATCTGGAACTAACCCAGGTTAAGGACAGAAGGAGGGTCTAAGGACAGAAGGAGGGTCTAAGGACAGAAGGAGGGTCTAAGGACAGAAGGAGGGTCTAAGGACAGAAGGAGGGTCTAAGGACAGAAGGAGGGTCTAAGGACAGAAGGAGGGAGGAGGGTCTAAGGACAGAAGGAGGGTCTAAGGACAGAAGGAGGGTCTAAGGATAGAAGGAGGAGCTAAGGACAGAAGGAGGGTCTAAGGACAGAAGGAGGGTCTAAGGACAGAAGGAGGGTCTAAGGACAGAAGGTGGAGCTAAGGACAGAAGGAGGAGCTAAGGACAGACGGAGGGTCTAAGGACAGAAAGAGGGTCTAAGGACAGAGGGAGGGTCTAAGGACAGAGGGAGGGTCTAAGGACAGAGGGAGGGTCTAAGGACAGAGGGAGGGTCTAAGGACAGAGGACTCTGGGACATCGTCCCTTGTCTCCACAGACATTGTTTGATTCATTTCTCACTGTCTCAGAGGAAACCATTGTTGCACCTGCACCTGCACCTGCACCTGCACCTGCACCTGCACCTGGACCTGGACCTGCACCTGGACCTGCACCTGCACCTGCACCTGCACCTGGACCTGCACCTGGACCTGCACCTGCACCTGCACCTGGACCTGCAACTGCACCTGCACCTGCACCTGGAACTGGACCTGCACCTGCACCTGGACCTGCACCTGCACCTGGACCTGCACCTGGACCTGCACCTGCACCTGCACCTGCACCTGGACCTGCACCTGCATCTGCACCTGCACCTGGACCTGGACCTGCACCTGCACCTACACCTGGACCTGCACCTGCACCTGCACCTGCACCTGCACCTGGACCTGCACCTGCACCTGGACCTGCACCTGGACCTGGACCTGCACCTGCACCTGCACCTGGACCTGCACCTGCATCTGCACCTGCACCTGCACCTGCACCTGGACCTGCACCTGGACCTGGACCCAGCCTCAGGGAAGGACACGCCTCCCCAGCCTCATGGAAGGACACGCCTCCCCAGCCCCATGGAAGGACACGCCTCCCCAGCCTCATGGAAGGACACGCCTCCCCAGCCTCATGGAAGGACACGCCTCCCCAGCCCCATGGAAGGACACGGCTCCTCATGGAAGGACACGCCTCCCCAGCCTCATGGAAGGACACGCCTCCCCAGCCCCATGGAAGGACACGCCTCCCCAGCCTCATGGAAGGACACGCCTCTCCAGCCCCATGGAAGGACACGCCTCCCCAGCGCCATCATCACACTCAAGCGGGCGTGGCCTGAGTCAGATCCCTCACTTCACCATGGACTCTTCCAGGTTTCTGCGCTTATCCCAAAGAGGGTGTAAGGACAGAAGGAGGGTGTAAGGACAGAAGGAGGGTGTAAGGACAGAAGGAGGGTGTAAGGACAGAAGGAGGGTGTAAGGACAGAAGGAGGGTGTAAGGACAGAAGGAGGGTGTAAGGACAGAAGGAGGGTGTAAGGACAGAAGGAGGGTGTAAGGACAGAAGGAGGGTGTAAGGACAGAAGGAGGGTGGAAGGACAGAAGGAGGGTGTAAGGACAGAAGGAGGGTGTAAGGACAGAAGGAGGGTGTAAGGACAGAAGGAGGGTGGAAGGACAGAAGGAGGGTGGAAGGACAGGGGACGTCTGCATCATGGCCCTCGCACCTGCTCCTCGCTCCCAATCAGCTCTCAGGCGCATTTAAGCCTCAGGCAGATGTCTCGAACGCTGTAAACTGTACTCTGACCCACCTCCCCTCCTCCTCTGCACCTCCTCTGCACCTCCCCTCCTCCTCCTCTGCACCTCCTCCTCCTCTCTACCTTCTCTCCACATCTACCACCACAGTCTCCAGGCTCCGGGGGGACACATCTAATACAATCAGATCATGGAGCGCCCATGATGGCTCCGCCTCCCACCGGGGTCTGAGGGCCCATGATGGCTCCGCCTCCCACCGGGGTCTGAGGGCCCATGATGGCTCCGCCTCCCACCGGGGTCTGAGGGCCCATGATGGCTCCGCCTCCCACCGGGGTCTGATTGCCAAATAAACTTTGCAATAAAGTTCACTAAAACATCTTTTCTGCTTTTGTGTCTGAGTCTCTCCAGGTGAATTGGATTCAGCTGAAGGACACGTTACAAAAATAAATTTAATTGAATGTTTAAATCTACAGTTTATTACCGTGTGCTGTGACTCCAGGCATCAGGACCGGGTCAGGACCGGGTCAGGACATAATGTCCACATTACACCGATCCACATATGTCCAAAACAATGAGATGAATCCAAGACTTCACCAAAGCCAAAGGGACAAAGAACAGTAACAACTTCTGGTCCAAATGGTCCTGGGTCCTGGGTCCTGTGTCCTGTGTCCTGTGTCCTGGGTCCTGGGTCCTGGGTCCTGGGTCCTGGGTCCTGGGTCCTGGGTCCTGGGTCCTGGGTCAGGTCTCTGCTTCTTGTGTCTCTGCTGGATCTTTCTTAATCCACTGTCTCTTGATAATCCGCCTAATCCAGGACTCAAATAGGATTTAAACCTTCACTGGGAACGACCTGAGGCTCGGCCAATCACAGAACAGTTTCAGGGTCATGTGTCACAGAGGAACAGCAGCAGCCAAACAGAACCAACACACACACAGGGGGCGCTCTTCCTCTCACACACACAGGGGGCGCTCTTCCTCTCACACACAGGGGGCGCTCTTCCTCTCACACACACAGGGGGCGCTCTTCCTCTCACACACACAGGGGGCGCTCTTCCTCTCACACACAGGGGGCGCTCTTCCTCTCACACACACAGGGGGCGCTCTTCCTCTCACACACAGGGGGCGCTCTTCCTCTCACACACACAGGGGGCGCTCTTCCTCTCACACACACAGGGGGCGCTCTTCCTCACACACACACAGGGGGCGCTCTTCCTCTCACACACAGGGGGCGCTCTTCCTCTCACACACACAGGGGGCGCTCTTCCTCTCACACACACAGGGGGCGCTCTTCCTCTCACACACACAGGGGGCGCTCTTCCTCACACACAGGGGGCGCTCTTCCTCTCACACACAGGGGGCGCTCTTCCTCACACACAGGGGGCGCTCTTCCTCTCACACACACAGGGGGCGCTCTTCCTCTCACACACAGGGGGCGCTCTTCCTCTCACACACAGGGGGCGCTCTTCCTCTCACACACACAGGGGGCGCTCTTACTCTCACACACACACAGGGGGCGCTCTTCCTCACACACAGGGGGCGCTCTTCCTCACACACAGGGGGCGCTCTTCCTCTCACACACACAGGGGGCGCTCTTCCTCTCTCACACACAGGGGGCGCTCTTCCTCTCTCACACACAGGGGGCGCTCTTCCTCTCACACACACAGGGGGCGCTCTTCCTCTCACACACACAGGGGGCGCTCTTCCTCACACACACACAGGGGGCGCTCTTCCTCACACACAGGGGGCGCTCTTCCTCTCACACACACAGGGGGCGCTCTTCCTCTCACACACACAGGGGGCGCTCTTCCTCACACACAGGGGGCGCTCTTCCTCTCACACACACAGGGGGCGCTCTTCCTCTCACACACACAGGGGGCGCTCTTCCTCTCACACACAGGGGGCGCTCTTCCTCTCACACACAGGGGGCGCTCTTCCTCTCACACACAGGGGGCGCTCTTCCTCTCACACACACAGGGGGCGCTCTTCCTCACACACACACAGGGGGCGCTCTTCCTCTCACACACACAGGGGGCGCTCTTCCTCACACACACACAGGGGGCGCTCTTCCTCACACACAGGGGGCGCTCTTCCTCTCACACACAGGGGGCGCTCTTCCTCTCACACACAGGGGGCGCTCTTCCTCTCACACACACAGGGGGCGCTCTTCCTCTCACACACAGGGGGCGCTCTTCCTCTCTCACACAGGGGGCGCTCTTCCTCTCACACACACAGGGGGCGCTCTTCCTCTCACACACACAGGGGGCGCTCTTCCTCACACACACAGGGGGCGCTCTTCCTCTCACACACACAGGGGGCGCTCTTCCTCTCACAGACACAGGGGGCGCTCTTCCTCTCACACACACAGGGGGCGCTCTTCCTCTCACACACAGGGGGCGCTCTTCCTCTCACACACACAGGGGGCGCTCTTCCTCTCACACACAGGGGGCGCTCTTCCTCTCACACACAGGGGGCGCTCTTCCTCTCACAGACACAGGGGGCGCTCTTCCTCTCACACACAGGGGGCGCTCTTCCTCTCACACACAGGGGGCGCTCTTCCTCTCTCACACAGGGGGCGCTCTTCCTCTCACACACACAGGGGGCGCTCTTCCTCTCACACACACAGGGGGCGCTCTTCCTCACACACACAGGGGGCGCTCTTCCTCTCACACACACAGGGGGCGCTCTTCCTCTCACAGACACAGGGGGCGCTCTTCCTCTCACACACACAGGGGGCGCTCTTCCTCACACACACAGGGGGCGCTCTTCCTCTCACACACAGGGGGCGCTCTTCCTCTCACACACACAGGGGGCGCTCTTCCTCTCACACACAGGGGGCGCTCTTCCTCACACACACAGGGGGCGCTCTTCCTCTCACAGACACAGGGGGCGCTCTTCCTCTCACACACACAGGGGGCGCTCTTCCTCACACACACAGGGGGCGCTCTTCCTCTCACACACAGGGGGCGCTCTTCCTCTCACACACACAGGGGGCGCTCTTCCTCACACACACAGGGGGCGCTCTTCCTCTCACACACAGGGGGCGCTCTTCCTCTCACACACAGGGGGCGCTCTTCCTCTCACACACACAGGGGGCGCTCTTCCTCTCACACACACAGGGGGCGCTCTTCCTCGCACACACAGGGGGCGCTCTTCCTCTCACACACAGGGGGCGCTCTTCCTCTCACACACACAGGGGGCGCTCTTCCTCTCACACAAAAGTAAACACCGTGTTCTTAGACTCGTCACTGCCTCGTGTGGTCATGGATGTGTCATGTTAGTGGTGGTGGGAGGGGCAAATGGTATAGATTGGAAGCCTCGATTCTGATTCAGAGTACTACAGTACTTCAGAGTACTACAGTACTACAGAGTACTACAGTACTACAGAGTACTACAGTACTTCAGAGTACTACAGTACTACAGAGTACTACAGTACTTCAGAGTACTACAGTACTTCAGAGTACTACAGTACTACAGAGTACTACAGTACTTCAGAGTACTACAGTACTTCAGAGTACTACAGTACTACAGAGTACTACAGTACTTCAGAGTACTACATTACTACAGAGTACTACAGTACTTCAGAGTACTACAGTACTTCAGAGTACTACAGTACTACAGTACTTCAGAGTACTACAGTACTTCAGAGTACTACAGTACTACAGAGTACTACAGTACTTCAGAGTACTACAGTACTACAGTACTTCAGAGTACTACAGTACTTCAGAGTACTACAGTACTACAGTACTTCAGAGTACTACAGTACTACAGTACTTCAGAGTACTACAGTACTTCAGAGTACTACAGTACTACAGAGTACTACAGTACTTCAGAGTACTACAGTACTTCAGAGTACTACAGTACTACAGAGTACTACAGTACTTCAGAGTACTACAGTACTACAGAGTACTACAGTACTTCAGAGTACTACATTACTACAGAGTACTACAGTACTTCAGAGTACTACAGTACTTCAGAGTACTACAGTACTACAGTACTTCAGAGTACTACAGTACTTCAGAGTACTACAGTACTACAGAGTACTACAGTACTTCAGAGTACTACAGTACTACAGTACTTCAGAGTACTACAGTACTTCAGAGTACTACAGTACTACAGTACTTCAGAGTACTACAGTACTACAGTACTTCAGAGTACTACAGTACTTCAGAGTACTACAGTACTTCAGAGTACTACAGTACTTCAGAGTACTACATAAAAAGGATAGAAAGGGGAAACAGAGAAACATAAACAGACATAAACAGCGTGAATATTATGATGAAATAAAATACAATTATCTAGTTATTTTCACATATTTACAAATCATTTCATATTTAGTGTTTAAATGTTTTGTAATATTAATATTGAACTTTGAGACTCACAAAAAACAAAGATATGAATAAATGACATCATCACATCAAATGGTTCAATGGAAGAAGTTGATTTCAGAAAAGCCACATTTAATAATATACTTTATTTATTGTCTTTACTTTGAGACGTTTACAGTCGACTTCACACACATCGATTACACATTATTTGTAATGTCGTTATGAGATGTATTTATGAGTACAATGTTCTTCTTTTACAAACCACGTTTTGCTTTGTGCATAATTCATGTTTTAATGTAATACTTTCAATGTTTTAATTTGAATAGTTCTTCTGTAGTGAAGCGCTCTTTTTGTGTAAAGAACTATTGTTTTTATGGCCTTTGAGGGCCCCTGAGGGCCGGGCCCCTGAGGGCCGGGCCCCTGAGGGCCGGGCCCCTGAGGGCTGAAGCTTTGAATAATGGAGTCTTTCAAAGATGATTTAAAGCAGAAGTACGTAACCTGCTGCTCTGTGGTGAGAATACACTGTGGAATAAGTCATAAATAATAAAGTGACTTAGTTCTGCTTTAATGACGTCACAAATGTTTTCATTAGACGTGTTCACTTCAAAGTATTTCATTCATTTCCCTTACGTGTTTTACAGTAAACTAAGACTGAGTATGCTAGCTGCTAACGCTTCTTACGATGAGAGTATTATAAATATGAATAAAAATAAACAACATAATTGTACACTTTAAAATAGTTTCAAAATCATTTATTTCTGTAGTTTTGTTCATAGTTTTCTCCCGACCTCCTGGTCCCGATTCAGAGTTTTTAACAGAGTTTTATGACTTTATATCAAACTTAGAGTTAGCCTGGGATAAAGTAGTTATAGCTGGAGACTTTAATATCCAGGTGAACGTGAGTGATGACTCTCTCAGTAATGCCTTCAGCGCCTTGAATGTAAATAAAGCGACTCACACTCTGGATCTTGTCCTAACGTATGGAACAGAGATTAATGACCTCATTGTCTCACTCAAAACTCTATATTGTCAGATCATTTCATAATTACATTTCAGTTTATTCTTAAAGATCATCAGCCACAGAATAAAGTTATAATGAAAAGGACGATACAGTTCAAAGAAATGATAGAGTCAATATTCAACCCTAACCCATTCATGTCATGTGATCATGTCATGTGATCATGTCACGTGATCGTGTCATGTGATCGTGTCATGTGATCATGTCATATGATCATGTCATGTGATCATGTCATGTGATCGTGTCACGTGATCGTGTCACGTGATCGTGTCACGTGATCGTGTCACGTGATCGTGTCACGTGATTGTGTCATGTGATCGTGTCATGTGATCCTGCTGAGAACAGTTAGAAGGATCATTTGGCCCCTCCCACACAGAAGAATATCTAGAAGCTCTTGTCCAATCAGCAGGCTCCGTGTGAGGCCCAAACCAGAGACTATTTACATGTAAGAGAAGTCAACTAAAGTAACACGCTGTAACTATGGTAACTCACTGTCACAGCAGTAGAGCCCTCACTCCCAGCTTCTCTCAGCTCTGAGGATTTCCTCCTATTTTTTAACAATAAAATAAAAACAATCAGAGATAAATGAGATAAAATGACTCCCACTTTTCGCCCTGAACTAGCCCAAGCTGTAAATCTAACGTCTCAGATAAATCCAGCTGTAAATGTAGAAATGTTCAGCTGTTGATCAAGAGAGAGAACTTCAGCCCTTATGTCCTCTAAAAGCTCAACTTGTGTCCTAGACCCCATTCCAAGCTCCTCAAAGACATTCTCCCCCTAATCATAGACCCTATTCTTAATATAATAAATACTTCAGTAGAAAGTGTTTATGTTCCACGTCCTTCAAACATGACGTCATTAAACCTCTTCTGAAAAAGACTCATCTCGATCCCGACCTATTGTTAAACTACAGACCTATTTATAACCCACCACAGCAGGGTCCAGAGCCCACCACAGCAGGGTCCAGAGCCCACCACAGCAGGGTTCAGAGCCCACCACAGCAGGGTCCAGAGCCCACCACAGCAGGGTTCAGAGCCCACCACAGCAGGGTTCAGAGCCCACCACAGCAGGGTCCAGAGCCCACCACAGCAGGGTCCAGAGCCCACCACAGCAGGGTCCAGAGCCCACCACAGCAGGGTTCAGAGCCCACCACAGCAGGGTTCAGAGCCCACCACAGCAGGGTCCAGAGCCCACCACAGCAGGGTTCAGAGCCCACCACAGCAGGGTTCAGAGCCCACCACAGCAGGGTCAAGAGCCCACCACAGCAGGGTTCAGAGCCCACCACAGCAGGGTTCAGAGCCCACCACAGCAGGGTTCAGAGCCCACCACAGCAGGGTCCAGAGCCCACCACAGCAGGGTTCAGAGCCCACCACAGCAGGGTTCAGAGCCCACCACAGCAGGGTCAAGAGCCCACCACAGCAGGGTTCAGAGCCCACCACAGCAGGGTTCAGAGCCCACCACAGCAGGGTTCAGAGCCCACCACAGCAGGGTTCAGAGCCCACCACAGCAGGGTTCAGAGCCCACCACAGCAGGGTTCAGAGCCCACCAAAGCAGGGTCCAGAGCCCACCACAGCAGGGTTCAGAGCCCACCACAGCAGGGTTCAGAGCCCACCACAGCAGGGTTCAGAGCCCACCACAGCAGGGTTCAGAGCCCACCACAGCAGGGTCCAGAGCCCACCACAGCAGGGTCCAGAGCCCACCACAGCAGGGTTCAGAGCCCACCACAGCAGGGTTCAGAGCCCACCACAGCAGGGTCCAGAGCCCACCACAGCAGGGTCCAGAGCCCACCACAGCAGGGTCCAGAGCCCACCACAGCAGGGTTCAGAGCCCACCACAGCAGGGTTCAGAGCCCACCACAGCAGGGTCCAGAGCCCACCACAGCAGGGTTCAGAGCCCACCACAGCAGGGTTCAGAGCCCACCACAGCAGGGTCAAGAGCCCACCACAGCAGGGTTCAGAGCCCACCACAGCAGGGTTCAGAGCCCACCACAGCAGGGTTCAGAGCCCACCACAGCAGGGTTCAGAGCCCACCACAGCAGGGTCAAGAGCCCACCACAGCAGGGTTCAGAGCCCACCACAGCAGGGTTCAGAGCCCACCACAGCAGGGTCCAGAGCCCACCACAGCAGGGTTCAGAGCCCACCACAGCAGGGTTCAGAGCCCACCACAGCAGGGTCCAGAGCCCACCACAGCACTGAAACTGCACTAGTTAAAGTCACAAATGATTTGTTATTAGCCGCTGACGATGGACTGGTCTCAGTCCTGGTTCTGACCATCGACCACAACATTCTACTGCAGAGATTAGAATGTGATGTAGGTGTCAGGGGCCCCGCCCTCAGAGGCCCCGCCCTCCGCTGCTTTACGTCCTCTTCATCTGATAGGTGCCAGTCTGTTCATGTAAACCAGCTCCTCCCCTTGTTCTAAAGTCACTTACGGTGTGCCTCAGGGGTCAGTACTGGGTCCAGTTCTGTTTCCTCTTTACATGCTGCCGTTAGGTCACATGATCAGGTCACATGATCAGGTCACATGTTCAGGTCACATGTTCAGGTCACATGATCAGGTCACATGATCAGGTCACATGTTCAGGTCACATGTTCAGGTCACATGTTCAGGTCACATGATCAGGTCACATGTTCAGGTCACATGTTCAGGTCACATGATCAGGTCACATGATCAGGTCACATGTTCAGGTCACATGTTCAGGTCACATGATCAGGTCACATGTTCAGACAGACTTAGAGCTCGTGTGAAGGATGTAAAAAACCTGGAGGACACTTAATGATCTGCTTCTTAATCCTGAACAAACTGGAGGTCATTGTGCTGGAGGTCATTGTGCTGGAGGTCATTGTGCTGGAGGTCATTGTGCTGTGGTCATTGTGCTGAAGGTCATTGTGCTGGAGGTCATTGTTCTGTGGTCATTGTGCTGGAGGTCATTGTGCTGGAGGTCATTGTGCTGGAGGTCATTGTGCTGGAGGTCATTGTGCTGTGGTCATTGTGCTGAAGGTCATTGTGCTGGAGGTCATTGTGCTGAAGGTCATTGTGCTGGAGGTCATTGTGCTGGAGGTCATTGTGCTGGAGGTCATGGAGCTGGAGGTCATTGTGCTGGAGGTCATTGTGCTGGAGGTCATTGTGCTGTGGTCATTGTGCTGAAGGTCATTGTGCTGGAGGTCATTGTGCTGAAGGTCATTGTGCTGGAGGTCATTGTGCTGGAGGTCATTGTGCTGGAGGTCATGGAGCTGGAGGTCATTGTGCTGGAGGTCATTGTGCTGGAGGTCATTGTGCTGGAGGTCATTGTGCTGGTCCTAAGCACAAGACGCTCTATCTGAGCAGATAGTCTCAGTGAAGCCTCCAGTTCCACTGTAAGAAACCTCAGAGTCTGATTGGACCAGGAGCTCTCATTTAAAGCTCAGATAAATCAAGTCTGTGAAACAGTCTCTTTCATCTGTGTAATAAAGATCAAATCAGAAGAATCCGGCCTAAAAGTGAAGCTGAAACGTCTCCTGCATTTGTAACGTCTCGATTCTCCTGTAACTCCTGCTCACAGCAGGTCCTAAAAGATCCATAAAAAGCTCTAACTGGTTCAAAATGCAGCAGCAAGATTACAACAGGAACTAAAAGAAGAAGCACATTACACCGGTGCTGGAGTCTCTTCACTGGCTCCTGTTTAGAATCACATTTAAACTCCTCCTCCTGATTTACAAAGCCATGAATCGCAATGACAGAAACTAATCAGAGGTTTTCTTGAATCTACTTTAACTAAAAGTATTTGTTAAAACCATTTATAACACGATTTTTATTTTTTAAGTATTTGTTAATTAATGTACTAAATAGTGTTTTAAAAGTTGCTTTAATAAAAGCATTTGTTAAATTATTTTAAAGACTCCTTTAACTCCTGTGTGATTTACATTTCAAATGCACTGCTTCTATTTTAAATTCTCACATATGTTAAAGGCCCAATGGACGATTTTTTGGCGATTTGAGAACTCAGGCGGAAGTGCTCATGCCCCTCCCCCGTGCTCATGCCACTCCCCCGTGCTCGTGCCCCTCCCCCGTGCTCGTGCCCCTCCCCCGTGCTCGTGCCCCTCCCCCGTGCTCATGCCCCTCCCCCGTGCTCATGCCACTCCCCCGTGCTCATGCCACTCCCCCGTGCTCATGCCACTCCCCCGTGCTCATGCCACTCCCCCGTGCTCATGCCACTCCCCCGTGCTCATGCCACTCCCCCGTGCTCATGCCACTCCCCCGTGCTCATGCCCCTCCCCCGTGCTCATGCCACTCCCCCGTGCTCATGCCCCTCCCCCGTGCACATGCCACTCCCCCGTGCTCATGCCACTCCCCCGTGCTCATGCCCCTCCCCCGTGCTCATGCCCCTCCCCCGTGCACATGCCACTCCCCCGTGCTCATGCCACTCCCCCGTGCTCATGCCCCTCCCCCGTGCTCATGCCCCTCCCCCGTGCACATGCCACTCCCCCGTGCTCATGCCACTCCCCCGTGCTCTTGCCCCTCCCCCGTGCTCGTGCCCCTCCCCCGTGCTCGTGCCCCTCCCCCGTGCTCGTGCCCCTCCCCCGTGCTCGTGCCACTCCCCCGTGCTCATGCCCCTCCCCCGTGCTCGTGCCCCTCCCCCGTGCTCGTGCCCCTCCCCCGTGCTCATGCCCCTCCCCCGTGCTCATGCCCCTCCCCCGTGCTCATGCCACTCCCCCGTGCTCATGCCACTCCCCCGTGCTCATGCCCCTCCCCCGTGCTCATGCCCCTCCCCCGTGCTCATGCCACTCCCCCGTGCACATGCCACTCCCCCGTGCACATGCCACTCCCCCGTGCACATGCCCCTCCCGTTTTATGATTGACACGTGGCAGGACCAATCGGCCGTCCACGCCACGAGGAAATAAGACTCCGATTTGGGCCAAAAAAATTGTCCATTCAAACTTTAACTGTCATAAATCAAAAGTTTGAAAACATTTAGTCCTTTTCTTTTATGTAAAACACAAACTGTTTTTCTTAAATTTAGTGAAAGTTTGTTTTCTGAAGTACAGAAATACAGAAGTGTGACTCTCTGTGACGGTCTGTGTGTCTGTAGTGACCATGCTGCTGACCATCCTGCTGACCATGCTGCATGGTGACCATCCTGCTGACCATCCTGCTGACCATGCTGCATGGTGACCATCCTGCTGACCATGCTGCATGGTGACCATCCTGCTGACCATCCTGCTGACCATGCTGCATGGTGACCATCCTGCTGACCATCAGTTTGACACCATCAAATCAATGACCAACAGTCAAAAAAGAAGAAGAGATTTGAGTTTTGTCATTTTGATCAAGACTAAAACTGTTGAACGACTTTGACCATCGTCTAGAACAGATGTGTTTAAACTCTCACTGGATGGTTATTGCAAAGAACACCTCCTCATCCTCCTTCTCCTCGTGCAGGCTCCTCCCCCCCTCGTGCAGGCTCCTCCCCTCCCCCTCCTCTCCAGTGGTGTGCACAGTGAGATGCCTGAGCAGAGCTTTTACGTGACTGAACCTGAGACAACACAAAGGGCAGATGTGCTCTTCTGCCTCCTCGTGCACTCTCTCCTCCTCCTCGTGCACTCTCTCCTCCTCCTCGTGCACTCTCTCCTCCCCCTCGTGCACTCTCTCCTCCCCCTCGTGCACTCTCTCCTCCTCCTCGTGCACTCTCTCCTCCCCCTCGTGCACTCTCTCCTCCTCCTCGTGCACTCTCTCCTCCTCCTCGTGCCCTCTCTCCTCCCCCTCGTGCACTCTCTCCTCCTCCTCGTGCACTCTCTCCTCCTCCTCGTGCACTCTCTCCTCCTCCTCGTGCCCTCTCTCCTCCCCCTCGTGCACTCTCTCCTCCTCCTCGTGCACTCTCTCCTCCTCCTCGTGCACTCTCTCCTCCTCCTCGTGCACTCTCTCCTCCTCCTCGTGCACTCTCTCCTCCCCCTCGTGCACTCTCTCCTCCTCCTCGTGCACTCTCTCCTCCCCTTCGTGCACTCTCTCCTCCTCCTCGTGCACTCTCTCCTCCTCCTCGTGCACTCTCTCCTCCCACTCGTGCACTCCCTCCTCCCCCTCGTGCACTCTCTCCTCCCCTTCGTGCACTCTCTCCTCCCCTTCGTGCACTCTCTCCTCCTCCTCGTGCACTCTCTCCTCCCCCTCGTGCCCTCTCTCCTCCTCCTCGTGCCCTCTCTCCTCCCCCTCGTGCACTCTCTCCTCCCCCTCGTGCACTCTCTCCTCCTCCTCGTCCCCTCTCTCCTCCCCCTCGTGCACTCTCTCCTCCCCCTCGTGCCCTCTCTCCTCCTCCTCGTGCACTCTCTCCTCCCCCTCGTGCACTCTCTCCTCCCCCTCGTGCACTCTCTCCTCCTCCTCGTCCCCTCTCTCCTCCCCCTCGTGCACTCTCTCCTCCTCCTCGTGCACTCTCTCCTCCCCCTCGTGCACTCTCTCCTCCCCCTCGTGCCCTCTCTCCTCCTCCTCGTGCCCTCTCTCCTCCCCCTCGTGCCCTCTCTCCTCCTCCTCGTGCACACTAGCCTCTCCCCCCTCCTCTCCTGTGGTGTGCACAGTGATATGTCTGAGGAGAAGACTCTCGAGGTTAAAGCCCAGTCCGCAGAAAGGGCAGAGGTGGAGTTTGTCCTCCTCCTCTCCTCCCTGCTCTTCCTTTCTTCTCTCCTCCTCTCCTCCCTGCTCTTCCTCTCTTCTCTCCTCCTCATCGTCCACACTCTCCTGCTTGTTTTCCTCCTTTCCCTCCTCCCCTGTAGTGTGTACGGCCAGGTGACTGAGCAGAAGACTCTCGTGGTTGAAGCCCAGGCCACAGAAAGGGCAGAGGTGGCGTTTGTCCAGCAGGTGGCGCCGCATGTGGTCCTTCAGGTTCCCCTTCAGAGAGAAGCGCTTGCCACAGAGCGGGCACATGAACGGGCGCTCCCCGGTGTGCACGCGCATGTGCACGGACAGAGTGGACCTCCAGCTGAAGGTCTTACAGCAAACGGGGCACTGCAGTGGGTCAGGCCCTGGTCCTGCCCCTGGTCCGGCCCCTGGTCTGGCCCCTGGTCCTGGCTCTGGTCTGATCTCTGGATTGGTTTCTGCTCTGGTCCTGGACTCAGACATGGATATGAAAAAAAGATGAATCATTTTACTTGAGCTTCTGAGTCAAGACGTCCTGAAGTCGCCCCTGGAATAAATTCTTGTAAGTATTTTTTTTTTTATCATGTGATGCATTTGTGGGAGCTGCAGTTTGGACTGGGGGGGCCCAGGGGGGCCCAGCAAGTCTCCGGTTCATGCAGGGGCGCTTCAAGGAGAGAATGTACACAATGGAGACTCTGGCTGCCTCCGAATGTTCCTACAAACGGCACTATGTAGGGCTCCCAGCATTCTTAGTGCGGACTGAATGTCCAGTAGCAAGGAAGTGCACTCAATATCCTACATTGCACCCTGAAAAGTAGTGTCCAGCGCTGGTCACTAGGGGTCCGTATAGACCACAATGCATAGGGAGAATGTGAAAACACAACAGCAACAGGTCTTTAACTGGACACAACACGACAAATGAAGCAAAAGAGCAGTTAAAACAAAGCTCTGTGACTCGGGAATATGACACAACACTCTCAGATAGTTAGCTTTAAAGTCACTAACGTTAGCTTTAAAGTCACTAACGTTAGCTGTAAAGTCACTAACGTAAGCTGTAAAGTCACTAACGTTAGCTTTAAAGTCACTAACGTTAGCTTTAAAGTCACTAACGTTAGCTTTAAAGTCACTAACGTTAGCTGTAAAGTCATTAACGTTTGCTGTAAAGTCATTAACGTTTGCTGTAAAGTCACTAACGTTAGCTTTAAAGTCACTAACGTTAGCTTTAAAGTCACTAACGTTAGCTGTAAAGTCACTAACGTAAGCTGTAAAGTCACTAACGTTAGCTTTAAAGTCACTAACGTTAGCTTTAAAGTCACTAACGTTAGCTGTAAAGTCATTAACGTTTGCTGTAAAGTCATTAACGTTAGATGTAAAGTCACTAATGTTAGCTGTAGAGTCACTAACGTAAGCTGTAAAGTCACTAACGTTAGCTTTAAAGTCACTAACGTTAGCTGTAAAGTCACTAACGTAAGCTGTAAAGTCACTAACGTTAGCTTTAAAGTCACTAACGTTAGCTTTAAAGTCACTAACGTTAGCTGTAAAGTCACTAACGTTAGATGTAAAGTCACTAACGTTAGCTGTAAAGTCACTAACGTAAGCTGTAAAGTCACTAACGTTAGCTTTAAAGTCACTAACGTTAGCTTTAAAGTCACTAACGTTAGCTGTAAAGTCATTAACGTTTGCTGTAAAGTCATTAACGTTTGCTGTAAAGTCACTAACGTTAGCTTTAAAGTCACTAACGTTAGCTTTAAAGTCACTAACGTTAGCTGTAAAGTCACTAACGTAAGCTGTAAAGTCACTAACGTTAGCTTTAAAGTCACTAACGTTAGCTTTAAAGTCACTAACGTTAGCTGTAAAGTCATTAACGTTTGCTGTAAAGTCATTAACGTTTGCTGTAAAGTCACTAACGTTAGCTTTAAAGTCACTAACGTTAGCTTTAAAGTCACTAACGTTAGCTGTAAAGTCACTAACGTAAGCTGTAAAGTCACTAACGTTAGCTTTAAAGTCACTAACGTTAGCTTTAAAGTCACTAACGTTAGCTGTAAAGTCATTAACGTTTGCTGTAAAGTCATTAACGTTAGATGTAAAGTCACTAATGTTAGCTGTAAAGTCACTAACGTAAGCTGTAAAGTCACTAACGTTAGCTTTAAAGTCACTAACGTTAGCTTTAAAGTCACTAACGTTAGCTGTAAAGTCACTAACGTTAGATGTAAAGTCACTAACGTTAGCTGTAAAGTCACTAACGTAAGCTGTAAAGTCACTAACGTTAGCTTTAAAGTCACTAACGTTAGCTTTAAAGTCACTAACGTTAGCTTTAAAGTCACTAACGTTAGCTGTAAAGTCATTAACGTTTGCTGTAAAGTCATTAACGTTTGCTGTAAAGTCACTAACGTTAGCTTTAAAGTCACTAACGTTAGCTTTAAAGTCACTAACGTTAGCTGTAAAGTCACTAACGTAAGCTGTAAAGTCACTAACGTTAGCTTTAAAGTCACTAACGTTAGCTTTAAAGTCACTAACGTTAGCTGTAAAGTCATTAACGTTTGCTGTAGAGTCACTAACGTAAGCTGTAAAGTCACTAACGTTAGCTTTAAAGTCACTAACGTTAGCTGTAAAGTCACTAACGTAAGCTGTAAAGTCACTAACGTTAGCTTTAAAGTCACTAACGTTAGCTTTAAAGTCACTAACGTTAGCTGTAAAGTCACTAACGTTAGATGTAAAGTCACTAACGTTAGCTGTAAAGTCACTAACGTAAGCTGTAAAGTCACTAACGTTAGCTTTAAAGTCACTAACGTTAGCTTTAAAGTCACTAACGTTAGCTGTAAAGTCATTAACGTTTGCTGTAAAGTCATTAACGTTTGCTGTAAAGTCACTAACGTTAGCTTTAAAGTCACTAACGTTAGCTTTAAAGTCACTAACGTTAGCTGTAAAGTCACTAACGTAAGCTGTAAAGTCACTAACGTTAGCTTTAAAGTCACTAACGTTAGCTTTAAAGTCACTAACGTTAGCTGTAAAGTCATTAACGTTTGCTGTAAAGTCATTAACGTTTGCTGTAAAGTCACTAACGTTAGCTTTAAAGTCACTAACGTTAGCTTTAAAGTCACTAACGTTAGCTGTAAAGTCACTAATGTAAGCTGTAAAGTCACTAACGTTAGCTTTAAAGTCACTAACGTTAGCTTTAAAGTCACTAACGTTAGCTGTAAAGTCATTAACGTTTGCTGTAAAGTCATTAACGTTAGATGTAAAGTCACTAATGTTAGCTGTAAAGTCACTAACGTAAGCTGTAAAGTCACTAACGTTAGCTTTAAAGTCACTAACGTTAGCTTTAAAGTCACTAACGTTAGCTGTAAAGTCACTAACGTTAGATGTAAAGTCACTAACGTTAGCTGTAAAGTCACTAACGTAAGCTGTAAAGTCACTAACGTTAGCTTTAAAGTCACTAACGTTAGCTTTAAAGTCACTAACGTTAGCTTTAAAGTCACTAACGTTAGCTGTAAAGTCATTAACGTTAGCTGTAAAGTCACTAATGTTAGCTGTAGAGTCACTAACGTTAGCTTTAAAGTCATTAACGTTAGCCGCGATTATGAATAAACCGCTCTTAAATAAACGTTTAATGTAAAGTCACTAACGTTAGCGTCAAACAATAAATTCCAAGAAGGTGCTCAAAACAACCAATTCTAGCTTGCGTTGCCATTAGCTCTGTGTACGTTAGTAGCATTAGCACAACAATGCAGAGCAGATTCACAGACAGCAGGGGGAAGTAAAGAGCAACTAAAGATCAATATTTGAACTGTCGGACGTGAACATTATCATAACACAAGAGCAGACATGTTGGATTGTCCAGCTCGGATGAACTCTGAGCTCAGAGTTTTCAAGTAGGAATTCCGAGATGTGAGTTTTCCAGTTAGAATTTACAAGTCGGAGCTCGGAAAGTCCAACCTCCGGAGAACTGGAACGTAAATATGGCCATAAACGTTAATATGGCCATAAACGTTAATATGACAGATTTGACCAATATTTATGACAGAAGTCTGTTTTTACCACCTATTTTTCTCCCAAATGCGAGTCACTTGAACCGCTGTGAGGAGAAAGTAAGAGCTGAGTCTGGATCCTTCTGTAAATGAGCAGGGCCGGCCCTATAAGTAAATTAAGCAGCTGCTCAGGGCCCCGAGACCACCCGAGGGCCCCCAAGGGGAACTCATCATTTAATTTTAAATTATGAAAACTGTTGCATTTGTACAGGAAAGACAGGAAAAATGTCTAGCATTTAAAACAAATGATGTGAAAGAAGATCTAGTATTGGTATGGTACACTCTTCTAGAGGCTGCTGGCAGTGGCACCTACAGGATTTGGAAACAGGGGGTCCAAGGGGTGGTCAACAGGAGGGGGGTCTGGGGGTCCTTCTCCCGAAAAATTGTACACACATTTTCAGTAATTTAGTGCACTTTGGGGGTTTCTAGCAAGTCATGGTCATTCTTGGTAATTATAGTAAAGTTCTATTAAAAATACTAATATAAGCCTAGCGTATTCGACTTTGTAGTGAACGAGGGGGTAAGGGCTGGGGTGGACATTCAACATGTTTTTTTTTAATGCACTTTAGGTTAGATCAACTGCACTTTTACATTTCACAAATGTAGAATGAACATTGGGGCCGGTGCAGAGTGATCTGGGCAGCAGTCGACGGCAGGGGCCTCGAGGACCAGATCTTCGGACACAGAGACTAACTCTGGGGACATGAAATGTCCCCTCGCTGGGGGGAGGAGCCTGAGCTTGTGCGGGAGGTTGAGCGATATCGACTAGATATAGTCGGCTTCACCTCCAGCACAGTTTGGGCTCTGGAACCATCTCCTCCAGAGGGACTGGACGCTCCACTTCTCTGGTGTTGCCCTCGGGGAGAGGCGGGGCTGGTGTGGGCTTATAGCCCCTCAGCTCGTGTTGAAGTTCACCCCGGTGGATGAGAGGTTCGCGTCCCTTCGCCTTCAGGTGGGGGACATTTCTCTCACTGTTGTGTCGGTCCAGGGGCCGAACAGCAGTGCAGAGGACCCGGCATTCTTGGAGTCCTTGGTAGGGGAACTGGACAGTGCACTGACCGGGGACTCTGTTGTTCTACTGGGCCAACGGCAGTGACACCATGAAAGGGGTGATCGGGAAGAACGGATTCCCCGATCTGAACTCGAGCAGTCAATTATTGGACTTCTGTGCCACGGATTGTACATTACGAACACCATCTCCAACACAAGGTCCATCAGGTCACATGGCACCAGGACACAGGAGGTCAATGATCCACTTTGTTGTCGTGTCCTCTGACCTCTGACCTCTGGCCGCGTGTCTCGGACACTCGGGTGAAGAGAGGGGCGGAGCTGTAGAGCACCACCTGGTGGTGAGTTGGATCCTCTGGCGGAGGAGGAAGCCGGACAGACTTGGCCCAAGTGCATTGTGGGGGTCTGTGGGGATCGTCTTGTGGAGCCTCTGTCAGGAGGGTCTTCAACTCACACCTCCAGAAGAGCTGCTCCCATGTCCCAGGGGACGCTGGGGACATTGAGTCTGAGTGGACCATGTTCTCCGCCTCCATTGTTGATGCGGCTGCTCGGAGCTGTGGTCACAAGGTCTCCGGTGCCTGTCGTGGCGGTAACCCTCACACCTGGTGGTGGAGAAGGAGCCCTATCAGGCCACTCTGGCTTGAAGGACTCCTGAGGTTATCGGCAGGTATCGGCAGGCCAAGCGGGCCGCAGCTCGTGCTGTCGCAGAGTCAAAAACCCGGGGCTGGGAGGAGTTTGAGGAGGCCATGGAGGTGGAGCCATGGAGGAGGAGCCATGGAGGAAGAGCCATGGAGGAGGACTATCGGTCGGCCCCAAAGAAATTCTGGCAAACCGTCCGGCGCCTCAGGAGGAGGAAGCAGTGCTTCACCAACACTGTTTACGATGCGGGTGGAGACCTGCTGACCTCCACTGGGGATGTCGTCGGACGGTGGAAGGGCTTTGAGGACCTCATTAATCCCACCGTCATGTCTTCTGAAGAGGAAGCAGAGACTGAGGACACAGAGGCTGGCTTGTCCATCACCCAAGCTGAAGTCACTGAGGTTGTTGGCAAACTCCTCAGTGGCTCAGGGGGTGGATGAGATCCTGAGGACCTAAAGTCTCTGGATGTTGTAGGACTGTCTCTGACACGTCTCTGCAACAGGGCGTGGTGGTCGGGGACAGTGTCTCTGGCAGACCGGGGTGGTGGTCCCTCTGTTCAAGAAGGGGGACAGGAGGGTGTGTGCCAACTACAGAGGGATCACACTCCTCAGCCTCCCATAAGGTCTATTCCAGGTCCTGGAGGAGAATCTGACCCATAGAACCTCAGATTCAGGAGGAGCAGGTTTAGGTCCTGGTCGTGGAACATTGGACCAGCTCTAGACTCTCCACCAGGGGGCGCCAGGGCTCATGGGAGTTTGGCCAACCAGTCCACATGTGCTTTGTGGATCTGGAGAAAGCTTTCGACCGTGTCCCTCGGGGTGTCCTTTGGGGGGTGCTCCAGGAGTACGGGGTCCGGGGCCCTTTAATCAGGGCTGTCCGGTCCCTGTCTGACAGGAGCAGGAGCTGTGTTCATTGCCGGCAGTAAGTCAGACCTGTTTCCAGTGCATGTTGGACTCCTCAGAGCTGCGATTGGTCATCGGTTCTGTTCATAGTTTTTATGTACAGAATTTTTAGGCGCAGTCAGGGGTTGGAGGGTGTGGTCAGGGGTCAGAGGGTGTGGTCAGGGGTCAGAGGGTGTCCGGTTTGGGGACCACAGGATCTCATCTCTGCTGTTTGCAGACGATGTTGTCCTGAGGCTCCATCAAACCCGGACCTGCAGCTGCACTGGGACGAGAGTGAAGTGTCTGGGATGAGCACCTCCAAATCCGAAGCCATGGTTCTCAACCGGAAAAAGGTGTCTTGCCCTCTCCAGGTGGGTGGGGAGTCCTTGCTCCAAGAGGAGGAGTTCAAGTATCTCGGGGTCTTGTTCACGAGTGAGGGAAGGATGGAACGTGAGACCGACAGTTGGATCGGTGCAGCGGCTGCAGTGATGCAGTCGCTGCATCGACTGTTGTGGTGAAGAAGGAGCTGAGTCCAAAGACAAAGCTCTTGATTTACCGGTCGGTCTACGTTCTGACCTCACTTATGGTCATGAGCTTTGGGTAGTGACCGAAAGAACAAGATCGCGGATACAAGCGGTTGAAATGAGTTTCCTCCTCCGGGTGGCTGGGCGCTCCCTTAGAGATAGGGTGAGGAGCTCTGCCACACGGGGGGAGCTCGGAGTTGAGCCGCTGCTCCTCCAGCTGAGGTGGCTTGGGCATCTGTTCCGGAGCCTCCTGGGCGCCTCCCTGGGGAGGGTTAGCCCTTTTCTGGCATGTCCCACTGGGAAGAGGCCTCGGGGAAGACCCAGGACACGCTGGAGGGACTATGTCTCTCGGAAGAAGTGTCTGGGTAGAAGGGTATAAAGCGGAAGAAAATGGATGGATAGAGAATGAACATTAAGTTTAGTCTCACCTGGACCGAGACCAGGGGGTCAGGAGCGGGGTCTGGAGCGGGTTCTGGAGGGGGTTCTGGAGTGTGTTCTGGAGCGTGTTCTGGAGCGAGTTCTGGAGCGGGTTCTGGTGCGAGGTCTGGAGGGGGGTCTGGAGCGGGTTCTGAAGGGGGTTCTGGAGGGGGTTCTGGAGCGGTTTCTGGAGCGGGTTCTGAAGGGGGGTCTGGAGCGTGTTCTGGTGCGAGGTCTGGAGGGGGGTCTGGAGCGGGTTCAGAAGGGGGTTCTGGAGCGGTTTCTGGAGGGGGTTCTGGAGCGGTTTCTGGAGGGGGTTCTGGAGGGGGTTCTGGAGCGGTTTCTGGAAGGGGTTCTGGAGCGGGTTCTGAAAGGGGTTCTGGAGCATGTTCTGGAGCGTGTTCTGGTGCGAGGTCTGGAACGGGGGCTGGAGCGTGTTCTGGAGCGGGTTCTGGTGCGAGGTCTGGAGCGGGGGCTGGAGCGGGGTCTGAGGAGGGCTCCAGACAAGGGACGGTCCGGACCTGTTCAGATCCATGATAAACTGGTTCAGATCTGGTTCAGGACTGTTGTCTGTGGCCCGGTCTAAATATGGTTCAGGCTCGGTGACAGGGCGACTTAGGTGGGTCCTCAGGTGAGTCTTCAGGTTCCCCTTAAGGCTGAAGCCCCGCCCACAGAAGGTGCAGGTGAACGGGCGCTCGCCGGTGTGAGAACGCACGTGAATCTCCAGCGCCGATCTGAACTTAAACCCTCGTCTGCAGAACGAACACACAAAGACCTCCCCACAGCCCGGCCTTCCTCTGGACCGTCCTCTGGGTCTTCCTCTGGACCAGGACGGAACCGGACTTAGAACTGGGCCCAGAGAGTCGGCAGAGAAGGACCAGGAGCCAGGATCCTCAGCACTGATTGGCTGAAGCGAAGGTGCAGGTGGCGGCTTGTCTGCAGCTGAAGAAAGAGATTTACAGACACTTTTTAAAACATAGTTGATATATAAAACATTTATATCTGTAGGTCATCATAAAAGAGCTACAAAATGACCCCACAAACCCACAAACAATAACCCCACAAACCCACAAAAAATGATCCCACAAACCCACAAACAATAACCCCAAAAACCCACAAACAATGACCCCACAAACCCACAAACAATGACCCCACAAACAATGACCCCTCAAACCCACAAACAATGACCCCACAAACACACAAACAATAACCCCACAAACAATGACCCCTCAAACCCACAAAAAATGATCCCACAAACCCACAAACAATAACCCCACAAACACACAAACAATGACCCCACAAACAATGACCCCTCAAACACACAAACAATGACCCCACAAACAATGACCCCTCAAACACACAAACAATGACCCCACAAACACACAAACAATAACCCCACAAACCCACAAACAATAACCCCAAAAAACACACAAGCAATAACCCCACAAACCCACAAACAATGACCCCACAAACAATGACCCCTCAAACACACAAACAATGACCCCACAAACAATGACCCCTCAAACACACAAACAATGACCCCACAAACAATGACCCCTCAAACACACAAACAATGACCCCACAAACACACAAACAATAACCCCACAAACCCACAAACAATAACCCCAAAAAACACACAAGCAATAACCCCACAAACCCACAAACAATAACCCCACAAACACACAAACAATAACCCCACAAACACACAAACAATGACCCCACAAACACACAAGGCAAGGCAAGGCAAGTTTATTTGTAGAGCACATTTCATACACAAGGCAATTCAAAGCTTCACAGCAGGAAAAATGCATTCAAATCACAAATAAATTACAGAAACAGAAATACAGTAAAATTAACTAAATTAAAAATTATCAATCCAACTGATTTTCTAAACTAATAAAATCACAAACAAAAGAGAAGAGTGCAAAGAAAAAATCCTTTCAGTCATATGCGCAGCTAAACAAAACTGTTTTTAGCTTAGATTTGAACATTGTCAGAGTAGAAGCCTGTCTCACATCTTCAGGAAGACTGTTCCAGATTTTAGCTGCATAAAACTGAAACACAGATTCCCCATGTTTTGTCCTGACTCTGGGCACCAGCAGGAGGCCGGTCAATGTTTAGTCCTGACTCTGGCACCAGCAGGAGGCCGGTCCCTGAGGTCCTCAGAGTCCGAGATGGTTCATATGGCACTAACATATCCAAGATGTACTTTGGTGCTAGGCCATGGAGAGACTTGTACACAAGCAGAGCTGCTTTAAAGTCTATTCTCTGAGCCACAGGGGGCAGTGCAGAGACCTGAGAACAGGACTAATGTGATGGTACTTCCTGGTTCTAGTCAGGACCCGAGCAGCAGCGTTCTGGATGTACTGCAGCTGTTTTACAGCTCCTTTGGAGAGACCAGTGAGCAGGCCGTTACAGTCTAATCTACTGGAGACAAACGCATGGATAAGTCTCTCTAAATCTGGTTTTGACACTATATTTTTGATTTTGGCAATGTTTTTTAGATGGTAAAAAGCTGCTGATGTTATTGATTTGACGTGGCTATTAAAGTTCAAGTCTGAGTCCATTATTACCCCCAGATTTCTAATTTGGTTTGTAGGTTTTAGAGCGAGACTCTGGAGGTGACCGCTAACACTTTCTCTTTGTTTCTGTGGGCCAAAAACGATTATTTCAGTCTTGTCTGAGTTCAGCTGGAGAAAGTTGTTTTGCATCCACAAACTGATCTGTTGGATGCAGTGACAGAGTGAATCTACTGGTCCATAGTCACCTGCCGACAGTGAAACATAGATCTGAGTGTCGTCTGCATAATTGTGATAGGACACATTTTCACTGCGTATCAACTGACCTAACGGCAGCATGTAGAGGTTGAACAGAAGGGGACCCAGGACTGACCCTTGGGGCACTCCACAGGTCAGGGTCATGTGGTCTGAGACACAGCTACCAATTTCAACAAAGTACTTCCTGTCTTCCAGATAGGACCTTAACCAGTTTAGGGCGGGGCCAGTGATGCCCACCCAGTCCTCTAGTTTCTGTAAGAGGATCCCATGATCGACAGTGTCAAAAGCAGCATCAGATCTAACAGAATTAAGACTGAGGCTTTGCCCGTGTCAGTGTTCAGGCGGATGTCATTTGTCACCTTGACAAGAGCAGTCTCAGTGCTGTGATGAGGTCTAAAACCTGACTGAAAAACATCAAATGAGTTGTTTATTAAGAGGAAATCTGTGACTGTTGGTAAACAACCTTTTCAAGGACTTTGCCCAAAAATGGTAGATTAGAGATGGGCCGGTAATGACTCAGTACTGCGGCATCAAGACTGCTCTTCTTTAGGAGAGGCTTTATGACCGCAGTTTTCAAAGACATTGGGAATGTTCCAGATTGAAGCGACATGTTGACTATGTGAGTGAATGGTGCTAACAAACTGTTCAGCACAGACTTTAGAAATCTGGTGGGTAACACATCAAGGCAGCATGTAGATGAACTCAGACTGGTGATGATCTCATGGACAGTTTTGTCAGTTACTGGTGCAAAGTGAGTTAGCTCTAAGTGTCTTGGTGGTTTTAGGGTAATTTTTTGCATTGTGGGATTTATAGCATTTTTAATGCCCTGAACTTTGTCATTAAAGAATAATGCAAACTCATTACACTTGATGTGGAAATGAGTTCTAACGGCAGCTGAGCTGGAGGGTTTGTTAATCTGTTTACTGTGGCAAACAGGACACGCGAGTTGTTACTGCAGCTTCCAATTATTTCAGAAAAATATCTTTCCCTAGTTCTACATAAGATTATGTTGTACATGTTCAGCTTTTCTTTGTAAATCTCTTTTTGAACCTGGAGCTTTGACTTGCGCCATTTCCGTTCGGCCCTGCGGCACTCCCTTTTCTGTGCCCTGACCGAATCCTCATTTCTCCACGGCGCCTTCTGCTTATTTTTAACCATTTTAGCCTTTATAGGGGCGATGGTGTCCAGAACATTCAAAACACTAGATGTAACAGAGTTCAACAAATCATTTACATTAGAACATGAGACATTTTCAAAGTTTATCATTTCCATAAACAGTGCACCTGTGCCATCACTTATGTGTCTCCTCTGAACAACTGCAGGACCAACCGGAGGTTTGGGAGAAACAGACAGGTCAAAGAAGACACAGAAATGATCAGACAGAGCAACATCGATCACATTAACATTTGAAATATTTACCCCCTTTGTAATTATGAGATCTAGAGTGTGTCCTTTGCTGTGGGTGGGGCCTCTCACGTGCTGAGTAAGACTGAAGGTTTCAAGGACAGCATCAAGCTCTTTAGCGTTTCTGTCACAAATATTATCAACATGCACGTTGAAATCACCTGTAATGACCAAACCATCAAAGTCTGTGCATACGACTGAAAGCATCTCAGTAAAATCATCAATAAAACTTTGGCAGTGCTGGGGAGGCTTGTATAAAACAATGAAGAGAATGGATGGAGACTGTTTTAGCTCCATTTTAAAGGAGACATACTCAAATGATGAAAACACCACAAAAGACAACCTGCGGGTAATTATTTCATCTCTAAAGACAGCACAGACTCCACCCCCTTTTTTGTTTTCTCGTGTTTCAGATTCAAACTTAAAGTTGGGTGGAGCAGATTCTATCAGAACTACACACAAACAATAACCCCACAAACACACAAACAATGACCCCACAAACACCCAAACAATGACCCCACAAACACACAAACAATAACCCCACAAACACACAAACAATAACACCACAAACAATGACCCCACAAACACACAAACAATGACCCCACAAACACACAAACAATAACCCCACAAACACACAAACAATAACACCACAAACAATGACCCCACAAACCCACAAACAATAACCCCACAAACACACAAACAATAACCCCACAAACAATGACCCCTCAAACCCACAAACAATAACCCCACAAACACACAAACAATAACCCTTCAAACCCACAAACAATAACCCCAAAAACCCACAAACAATGACCCCACAAACAATGACCCCTCAAACACACAAACAATGACCCCACAAACCCACAAACAATAACCCCACAAACACACAAACAATAACCCCACAAACACACAAACAATGACCCCACAAACAATGACCCCTCAAACCCACAAACAATGACCCCACAAACACACAAACAATGACCCCACAAACACACAAACAATAACCCCACAAACAATGACCCCACAAACACACAAACAATGACCCCACAAACAATGACCCCACAAACACACAAACAATGACCCCACAAACCCACAAACAATAACCCCACAAACACACAAACAATAACCCCACAAACACACAAACAATGACCCCACAAACCCACAAACAATGACCCCACAAACACACAAACAATGACCCCACAAATACACAAATAATGACCCCACAAACACAAAAACAAACAATGACCCCACAAATACACAAACAATGACCCCACAAACACACAAACAATGACCCCACAAACCCACAAACAATAACCCCACAAACACACACACAATGACCCCACAAACACACACACAATGACCCCAAAAACACACAAACAATGACCCCACAAACCCACAAACAATAACCCCACAAACCCACAAACAATGACCCCACAAACACACAAACAATAACCCCACAAACAATGACCCCACAAACACACAAACAATGACCCCACAAACCCAGAAACAATGACCCCACAAACAATGACCCCACAAACACACAAACAATGACCCCACAAACACACAAACAATGACCCCACAAACACACAAACAATAACCCCACAAACAATGACCCCACAAACACACAAACAATGACCCCACAAACAATGACCCCACAAACAATGACCCCACAAACAATGACCCCACAAACCCACAAACAATGACCCCACAAACACACAAACAATGACCCCACAAACACACAAACAATAACCCCACAAACAATGACCCCACAAACACACAAACAATGACCCCACAAACCCAGAAACAATGACCCCACAAACAATGACCCCACAAACACACAAACAATGACCCCACAAACACACAAACAATAACCCCACAAACAATGACCCCACAAACACACAAACAATGACCCCACAAACAATGACCCCACAAACAATGACCCCACAAACAATGACCCCTCAAACCCACAAACAATGACCCCACAAACACACAAACAATGACCCCACAAACAATAACCCCACAAACCCACAAACAATAACCCCACAAACACACAAACAATAACCCCACAAACAATGACCCCACAAACACACAAACAATGACCCCACAAACACACAAACAATAACCCCACAAACAATGACCCCTCAAACCCACAAACAATAACCCCACAAACAATGACCCCTCAAACCCACAAACAATGACCCCACAAACACACAAACAATGACCCCACAAACAATGACCCCACAAACACACAAACAATGACCCCACAAACCCACAAACAATAACCCCACAAACACACAAACAATGACCCCACAAACCCAGAAACAATGACCACACAAACAATGACCCCACAAACACACAAACAATGACCCCACAAACACACAAACAATAACCCCACAAACAATGACCCCACAAACACACAAACAATGACCCCACAAACAATGACCCCACAAACAATGACCCCACAAACAATGACCCCTCAAACCCACAAACAATGACCCCACAAACACACAAACAATGACCCCACAAACAATAACCCCACAAACCCACAAACAATAACCCCACAAACACACAAACAATAACCCCACAAACAATGACCCCACAAACACACAAACAATGACCCCACAAACACACAAACAATAACCCCACAAACAATGACCCCTCAAACCCACAAACAATAACCCCACAAACAATGACCCCTCAAACCCACAAACAATGACCCCACAAACACACAAACAATGACCCCACAAACAATGACCCCACAAACACACAAACAATGACCCCACAAACCCACAAACAATAACCCCACAAACACACAAACAATAACCCCACAAACACACAAACAATGACCCCACAAACCCACAAACAATGACCCCACAAACACACAAACAATGACCCCACAAATACACAAATAATGACCCCACAAACACAAAAACAAACAATGACCCCACAAATACACAAACAATGACCCCACAAACACACAAACAATGACCCCACAAACCCACAAACAATAACCCCACAAACACACACACAATGACCCCACAAACACACACACAATGACCCCAAAAACACACAAACAATGACCCCACAAACCCACAAACAATAACCCCACAAACCCACAAACAATGACCCCACAAACACACAAACAATAACCCCACAAACAATGACCCCACAAACACACAAACAATGACCCCACAAACCCAGAAACAATGACCCCACAAACAATGACCCCACAAACACACAAACAATGACCCCACAAACACACAAACAATGACCCCACAAACACACAAACAATAACCCCACAAACAATGACCCCACAAACACACAAACAATGACCCCACAAACAATGACCCCACAAACAATGACCCCACAAACAATGACCCCTCAAACCCACAAACAATGACCCCACAAACACACAAACAATGACCCCACAAACAATAACCCCACAAACCCACAAACAATAACCCCACAAACACACAAACAATGACCCCACAAACAATGACCCCACAAACACACAAACAATGACCCCACAAACCCACAAACAATAACCCCACAAACACACAAACAATAACCCCACAAACACACAAACAATAACCCCACAAACACACAAACAATAACCCCACAAACACACAAACAATGACCCCACAAACACACAAACAATAACCCCACAAACACACAAACAATAACCCCACAAACACACAAACAATGACCCCACAAACACACAAACAATAACCCCACAAACACACAAACAATAACCCCACAAACACACAAACAATGACCCCACAAACCCACAAACAATAACCCCACAAACACACAAACAATGACCCCACAAACACACAAACAATGACCCCACAAATACACAAATAATGACCCCACAAACACAAAAACAAACAATGACCCCACAAATACACAAACAATGACCCCACAAACACACAAACAATGACCCCACAAACCCACAAACAATAACCCCACAAACACACACACAATGACCCCACAAACACACACACAATGACCCCAAAAACACACAAACAATGACCCCACAAACACACAAACAATAACCCCACAAACAATGACCCCACAAACACACAAACAATGACCCCACAAACCCAGAAACAATGACCCCACAAACAATGACCCCACAAACACACAAACAATGACCCCACAAACACACAAACAATGACCCCACAAACACACAAACAATAACCCCACAAACAATGACCCCACAAACACACAAACAATGACCCCACAAACACACAAACAATGACCCCACAAACAATGACCCCACAAACAATGACCCCACAAACAATGACCCCTCAAACCCACAAACAATGACCCCACAAACACACAAACAATGACCCCACAAACAATAACCCCACAAACCCACAAACAATAACCCCACAAACACACAAACAATGACCCCACAAACAATGACCCCACAAACCCACAAACAATAACCCCACAAACACACAAACAATGACCCCACAAACAATGACCCCACAAACACACAAACAATGACCCCAAAAACACACAAACAATGACCCCACAAACACACAAACAATGACCCCACAAACCCACAAACAATGACCCCACAAACCCACAAACAATAACCCCACAAACAATAACCCCACAAACCCACAAACAATGACCCCACAAATACACAAACAATAACCCCACAAACAATGACCCCACAAACACACAAACAATGACCCCACAAACACACAAACAATGACCCCACAAACACACAAACAATAACCCCACAAACCCACAAACAATAACCCCACAAACCCACAAACAATGACCCCACAAACACACAAACAATAACCCCACAAACAATGACCCCACAAACACACAAACAATGACCCCACAAACACACAAACAATGACCCCACAAATACACAAACAATGACCCCACAAACACAAAAACAAACAATGACCCCACAAATACACAAACAATGACCCCAAAAACACACAAACAATGACCCCACAAACACACAAACAATGACCCCACAAACAATAACCCCACAAACCCACAAACAATAACCCCACAAACAATGACCCCACAAACACACAAACAATGACCCCACAAACCCAGAAACAATGACCCCACAAACAATGACCCCACAAACACACAAACAATGACCCCACAAACACACAAACAATGACCCCACAAATACACAAACAATGACCCCACAAACACACAAACAATGACCCCACAAACACACAAACAATGACCCCACAAACACACAAACAATAACCCCACAAACAATGACCCCACAAACACACAAACAATGACCCCACAAACACACAAACAATAACCCCACAAACAATGACCCCACAAACACACAAACAATGACCCCACAAACACACAAACAATGACCCCACAAATACACAAACAATGACCCCACAAACACACAAACAATGACCCCACAAACACACAAACAATGACCCCACAAACACACAAACAATAACCCCACAAACAATGACCCCACAAACACACAAACAATGACCCCACAAACACACAAACAATAACCCCACAAACAATGACCCCACAAACACACAAACAATGACCCCACAAACACACAAACAATGACCCCACAAACCATACACAAACGTTGTACTTTTCAGTCAGTGTGTGCGTGTGCGTTTGTGCGTGTGCGTTTGTGCGTGTAAATACATGCATGTATACATTTATGCATACATACTAGTCATTTATACATTTATTTTTTTGAAGGATATTTTTGAACATACTAAAAATATATTGCCCTGCGACAAGTTGGCCACTGTCCAGGTTGTACCCCGCCTAAGGCCTGAAGTCACTGGGATAGGCTCCAGTCACCCGCGACCCCGAAAGGGAACAAGCGGTAGAAAATGGATGGATGGATGGAAAAATATATTGATTTTACTTAATTTTTTCTATGTATTTATTTTCCACAATATTTGGGATTTCTGTGTGTTTAAATGTAAATGAGTGGGTGGGGACTGGAAAAAGGAAGGAAACAAAGGATAAAAGTACATGAAAGAAGAATGGATGTATTTATATTTTTACTTTAACCCTTTTTAGGCCCGAGCGCCACAAGCTGCGAGAGGCCTATTAATCTCGTAAGGCCGTGCGAAGCACGGCTGCGAAAGTGCGCACGTAGTGCGCACGAAATCGAGCGCGAAGCGCTCGCCCACTTCCAAACACTCACTAACGCACTCCTCCACTCATGCACGCCCCGTGCATACTAATTAGTTGTAGGAAAATGGAACATTACCGTTCGCCCGTGCAAAAGTTCGCACTAAACGAGCACTTTACATTGGGATGACGACCGCGAAGCGGTCGTCATCCCAATATAAAGCACTCATTTGCGCTAAGTAGCTCACGAATACGTTCCCCATCTCTTGCATGTTCCGTTCATATAAACATGTAATGCAAAAATTGAACATTATTACTGTATAGAGGGCCAAAAACACAAAGTGGGCGGAGCCCACTCAAAATTATCGAAAGTACCCGTCAGTGACCAGGGACCCACACCATGAGGTAGGAAAGCGCGAGCGCTTTCTGAAAATGTATAGTTTATGATATTTGAAAAATGGGAAACATTGTTTTCGCATCGGAATATTATTCTTTCTTTCTTTCTTTCTTTCTTTCTTTCTTTCTTCTTCTTCTTCTTCTTCTTCTTCTCGGGACCAACCCCCCTATTTTTCACCCAGTGAACATTGACGAAAAGTCACAAAAATTTGCACACCTCTAAAAATCGTGCCTCTCTACATTCTGGCTATTTCCCTTTTCTAAAATAAAAAAAATTGGCGCGTCAGCGCCACCAAATGTACCAAAAATGCATTGAGAGATGGGAAATGACCCAAAAAAAATCTGATCGTAGAATCATGAAATTTGGCGCAGAGGTAGATGGTGACAAGAGAAGTAAAAAATATTATTACGGCAACGCCGTCCCCCGAACCAAATGTCGGCCATATTACTTCAAAAATGGCTAAACATGACTTCGGAGTTTTTCCAAACGTCGTACTTTTACGAACTCCTCCCAGGGCGTTGGCCCTAAAAAGCTGAAATTTGGTGAAAATGCTACTGAGGAGTGGGACATCAAAAGTTATCCAAATTACATTGATACCTCTCACGGTCTCTGTGCGGCGAAGCCGCAAACTGTAACTAAAATTTCAGAAATCTCCCATATTTAAAATTTCTGCCGTTTGCGCAGATAAAGTCCGAATTGCGTCAAATTAGAATCAGTTGTTAAACTCTTTGCCCTAAACCTACTTGAAGTGAAATAAATTCATTTGGCGCCACAGCGCCCCCTACAGATTTTATATGGAGGTTAAATGTTTAGTTTTGCGAAATTATATGAAATTTGACACACAACTCAATTTTAGCATCCCCATCAAAAAAGTCAATGAGACCCATGTCATAATTGTTATGGCGTTGCCGTAACGATGACCGAAACCTCCCATGTTATTCCAATGGGGCCAGAACATGTTTACACTTTAGACTTTCACAAACTCCTCCCAGGGCGTCAGCCCTATTAACCTGAAATTTGGTGAGACTCATCTTCAGGACCATCAAAAGTGATCCACATTTTCATTCAAAGAGTCACGGTGTCTGTGCGGCAAAGCCGCACATTTTGCCAAGAATTCAAAATAAAATTGCTTTTTGATGGTAAAACAAAGGGGAGAACATGTGACAGCGTCACAGATTCAGCAGTAGGCGTGATAAAAGGACAATTGGGGCGCGTTAGCCACGCCCCCTCCTCTTGCGGCGTGGCGGCGGCGTGGCGAGGGCCGATCATTGCCGCTTGCGGCTATATTTATTGATTTACTTCCATTGACGTCAGTTTTGGTCCTCCATAGCAGAAAAGCTGAATAATGAAATTTAGTTACACAGAAATTACAGACTACTATCAAATGTAGTAAAGTAAAAGTACCCACTTTGAAATGGACTAATGTATACTAATGGTACTGCAGTAAAATACTTTCTACCAACATTTTAACTGTGAATAAAGTAAAAGTATGAGTTTGCATTTAATGTGGTCCGTCTGAAAAGTATCTGTATTTAATATTATATTAAAAATACAATAGTGAAAGAGAAACTAAACCTGTAGCAAAGGCAGTTCCGTCAAACTTCGGCAGTTTCCGCCGTGGCTCGGGCTCGTCGCTCGGGTGCGTCTGTTCTGTTCGCGCCTGTGACATGTTTTACCGCAAATCCAGCTCCGACAGCGGTTTACTCACGGCTCCATCCTCCGAACAGTGCCTCGGCCCCGTGAACAGCCCCGGAGCCCCGTGAACAGCCCCGGAGCCCCGTGAAAACCGTGCAAATCTGTGAGGCCGTTAGCATCGGGCTAGCACTTGCTAGCGCATCTTTCAGCTCCCTCTGCTGAACAAAACAAGGCTCAAATGTTCATAAAGCACACACAAATCCGGACATTTAATGTAACAATCGCCCTGCTGTTCTTATAGCGTAAACCAAACACTTAAGTAGTGAAAACGAGCAGACAAAACGTGGATTTAATGAACAAAACGCAACCAAAATATTGTGAAGCTGGCAACAACCGAAGTGCGCATTTCCTGCTGTGGTTTGTGGCTCTGGCCCTATTTAATGTCTGATTCTGGTGTTTTACTCCCTATAAATCACAGAGACGCTGTTTCTATGTTGCATTAGTGGTTTCAATCCCAATATTAATTGTAATTTTCAATATTTCACAAGTTTCGACATCTTTTGCCTTGAGTTGTCACAAAAAACGGAAGTGAAGGTGACCGTGGGAAACTTGACCAACATGGCGCCCGCAGAAGAGAAATAAATGAACACAAACTGAGTGTTTACTAAGCGTGAATGAGGAGTTCATGAAGAGAACAGACTAAAACAGGCTCAGAATGGAGACAATGGCCTTCTTTATGTGTCAGTCAGGTCTGTAATGAATTAGCCCTGGTTTAGTCCTGGTTTAGATCTGGTTTAGTCCTTGTTTAGTCCTGGTTTAGACCAGGTTTAGTCCTGGTTTAGACCTGGTTTAGTCCTGATTTAGACCTGGTTTAGACCTGGTTTTGTCCAGATTTAGTCCAGGTTTAGACCTGGTTTTGTCCAGGTTTAGTCCTGGTTTAGACCTGGTTTAGTCCTGGTTTTGTCCAGGTTTAGACCTGGTTTAGTCCAGGTTTAGTCCTGGTTTAGACCTGGTTTAGTCCTGGTTTAGACCAGGTTTAGTCCTGGTTTAGACCTGGTTTAGTCCTGGTTTAGTCCTGGTTTAGACCTGGTTTAGTCCTGGTTTAGACCAGGTTTAGTCCTGGTTTAGACCTGGTTTAGACCTGGTTTAGACCTGGTTTAGTTCTGGTTTAGACCAGGTTTAGTCCTGATTTAGCCCTGGTTTAGACCTGGTTTTGTCCAGGTTTAGTCCTGGTTTAGTCCTGGTTTTGTCTTGGTTTAGACCTGGTTTAGTCCTGGTTTAGACCAGGTTTAGTCCTGGTTTAGACCTGGTTTAGTCCTGGTTTAGACCAGGTTTAGCCCTGGTTTAGACCTGGTTTTGTCCAGGTTTAGTCCTGGTTTAGACCTGGTTTAGTCCTGGTTTTGTCCAGGTTTAGTCCTGGTTTAGACCTGGTTTAGTCCCCGTTCAGACCTGGTTTAGTCCAGGTTCAGCTCTGGTTTAGACCTGGTTTTGTCCAGGTTTAGTCCTGTTTTAAACCTGGTTTAGTACTGGTTTAGTCCTGGTTTACTTATGGTTTAGTCCTGGTTTAGACCTGGTTTTGTCCAGATTTAGTCCAGGTTTAGACCTGGTTTTGTCCAGGCTTAGACCTGGTTTACACCTGGTTTTGTCCAGGTTTAGTCCTGGTTTAGACCTGGTTTAGTCCAGGTTTGGACCTGGTTTAGACCTCGTTTAGTCCAGGTTTAGTCCTCGTTTAGTCCAGGTTTAGTCCTCGTTTAGACCTGGTTTAGTCCAGGTTTAGTCCTCATTTAGACCTGGTTTAGTCCTCGTTTAGACCTGGTTTAGACTTGGTTTAGTCCAGGTTTAGTCCTCATTTAGACCTGGGTTAGTCCTCATTTAGACCTTGTTTAGTCCTCTTTTAGACCTGGTTTAGTCCACGTTTACTCCTCGTTTATTCTCATTAATGATGGTTTATTTGTTTGTTCCAGAACACGTCTCAGATGTGGACCTGGGGAGTCCAAACCAGGACCAGGATCTGACTTTGATCCAAGTCCATGTGAAGGAGGAGCTAAGGGAGGAGATGAAGGAGGAGGTGAAGGAGGAGGTGAAGGAGGAGCTGAGGGAGGAGCTGAGGGAGGAGCTGAGGGAGGAGGTGAAGGAGGAGCTGAGGGAGGAGGTGAAGGAGGAGCTGAGGGAGGAGGAGCTGAGGGAGGAGGAGCTGCGTGTCACCTCCAAAGGTAGGGCCTAGGACACACAGGAGGAACTACATGTAACACACATGTGGCCCTGCACCAGGACATACTACATGTAACACACATGTGGCCCTGCACCGGGACATACTACATGTAACACACATGTGGCCCTGCACCAGGACATACTACATGTAACACACATGTGGCCCTGCACCAGGACATACTACATGTAACACACATGTGGCCCTGCACCAGGACATATTACATGTAACACACATGTGGCCCTGCACCAGGACATACTCCATGTAACACACATGTGGCCCTGCACCGGGACATACTACATGTAACACACATGTGGCCCTGCACCAGGACATACTCCATGTAACACACATGTGGCCCTGCACCGGGACATACTACACGTAACACACATGTGGCCCTGCACCAGGACATACTACATGTAACACACATGTGGCCCTGCACCGGGACATACTACATGTAACACACATGTGGCCCTGCACCAGGACATACTACATGTAACACACATGTGGCCCTGCACCAGGACATACTACATGTAACACACATGTGGCCCTGCACCAGGACATACTACATGTAACACACATGTGGCCCTGCACCGGGACATACTACATGTAACACACATGTGGCCCTGCACCAGGACATATTACATGTAACACACATGTGGCCCTGCACCAGGACATACTACATGTAACACACATGTGGCCCTGCACCGGGACATACTCCATGTAACACACATGTGGCCCTGCACCGGGACATACTACACGTAACACACATGTGGCCCTGCACCGGGACATACTACACGTAACACACATGTGGCCCTGCACCAGGACATACTACACGTAACACACATGTGGCCCTGCACCAGGACATACTACACGTAACACACATGTGGCCCTGCACCAGGACATATTACACGTAACACACATGTGGCCCTGCACCGGGACATACTACATGTAACACACATGTGGCCCTGCACCGGGACATACTACATGTAACACACATGTGGCCCTGCACCGGGACATACTACATGTAACACACATGTGGCCCTGCACCGGGACATACTACATGTAACACACATGTGGCCCTGCACCGGGACATACTACATGTAACACACATGTGGCCCTGCACCGGGACATACTACATGTAACACACATGTGGCCCTGCACCGGGACATACTACATGTAACACACATGTGGCCCTGCACCGGGACATACTACATGTAACACACATGTGGCCCTGCACCGGGACATACTACATGTAACACACATGTGGCCCTGCACCAGGACATACTAGACGTAACACACATGTGGCCCTGCACCGGGACATACTACATGTAACACACATGTGGCCCTGCACCGGGACATACTACATGTAACACACATGTGGCCCTGCACCGGGACATACTACATGTAACACACATGTGGCCCTGCACCAGGACATACTACATGTAACACACATGTGGCCCTGCACCGGGACATACTACATGTAACACACATGTGGCCCTGCACCAGGACATACTACATGTAACACACATGTGGCCCTGCACCGGGACATACTACATGTAACACACATGTGGCCCTGCACCAGTGGCACCTCCAGAATTTGTATTTATTTTTGTATTTAAATATGTTTCTTTTATTATTATTTAGAACATATAAAGAGCATAAAGCACAGAACATGACCAGAGAGCATTAAACTACAACAAAAAGAACACAAACGGCACAAACTATCACTGAAAACAGATTCGTGACACACGAAACATAAAACCAAAGGTCCAAAGTCTGTTAAACTTGTCCTTTTACAAATCTTCCGTATGTCGGTCACATGTGATTGACAGGACAGTCCCAGAACACGTCAGTGGTTTGCCTCCTGGTGGCGCTGTTTCTCCAACAGTTGCATTTCCCTGTGAAGAATGAGACCTTTGACCTTTGACCTGAAGTTATGAAGAAACATGACACATTTTATTGTTTAATTTCTCAATTATAATAACTCTTTATTTGTAAAAACCTATAAAAGTCCTGTTTCTCTTTCAACTCATGACCACATGACTCTCAGTATTAGACCTGTACAGGAACCTCAGGCACCACATGACTCTCAGTATTAGACCTGTACAGGAACCCCCGGCACCACATGACTCTCAGTATAAGACCTGTACAGGAACCTCAGGCACCACATGACTCTCAGTATAAGACCTGTACAGGAACCTCAGGCACCACATGACTCTCAGTATAAGACCTGTACAGGAACCCCCGGCACCACATGACTCTCAGTATAAGACCTGTACAGGAACCCCCGGCACCACATGACTCTCAGTATAAGACCTGTACAGGAACCTCAGGCACCACATGACTCTCAGTATAAGACCTGTACAGGAACCTCAGGCACCACATGACTCTCAGTATAAGACCTGTACAGGAACCTCAGGCACCACATGACTCTCAGTATAAGACCTGTACAGGAACCCCCGGCACCACATGACTCTCAGTATGAGACCTGTACAGGAACCTCAGGCACCACATGACTCTCAGTATTAGACCTGTACAGGAACCTCAGGCACCACATGACTCTCAGTATAAGACCTGTACAGGAACCTCAGGCACCACATGACTCTCAGTATTAGACCTGTACAGGAACCTCAGGCACCACATGACTCTCAGTATAAGACCTGTACAGGAACCTCAGGCACCACATGACTCTCAGTATTAGACATGTACAGGAACCTCAGGCACCACATGACTCTCAGTATAAGACCTGTACAGGAACCCCCGGCACCACATGACTCTCAGTATAAGACCTGTACAGGAACCTCAGGCACCACATGACTCTCAGTATAAGACCTGTACAGGAACCTCAGGCACCACATGACTCTCAGTATAAGACCTGTACAGGAACCCCCGGCACCACATGACTCTCAGTATAAGACCTGTACAGGAACCTCAGGCACCACATGACTCTCAGTATAAGACCTCTACAGGAACCTCAGGCACCACATGACTCTCAGTATAAGACCTGTACAGGAACCTCAGGCACCACATGACTCTCAGTATAAGACCTGTACAGGAACCTCAGGCACCACATTAGTCTCAGTATAAGACCTGTACAGGAACCTCAGGCACCAGATGACTCTCAGTATAAGACCTGTACAGGAACCTCAGGCACCACATGACTCTCAGTATAAGACCTGTACAGGAACCTCAGGCACCACATGACTCTCAGTATAAGACCTGTACAGGAACCTCAGGCACCACATGACTCTCAGTATAAGACCTGTACAGGAACCTCAGGCACCACATGACTCTCAGTATAAGACCTGTACAGGAACCTCAGGCACCACATGACTCTCAGTATAAGACCTGTACAGGAACCCTCGGCACCACATGACTCTCAGTATAAGACCTGTACAGGAACCTCAGGCACCACATGACTCTCAGTATAAGACCTGTACAGGAACCTCAGGCACCACATGACTCTCAGTATAAGACCTGTACAGGAACCTCAGGCACCACATGACTCTCAGTATAAGACCTGTACAGGAACCCCCGGCACCACATGACTCTCAGTATGAGACCTGTACAGGAACCTCAGGCACCACATGACTCTCAGTATTAGACCTGTACAGGAACCTCAGGCACCACATGACTCTCAGTATAAGACCTGTACAGGAACCTCAGGCACCACATGACTCTCAGTATTAGACCTGTACAGGAACCTCAGGCACCACATGACTCTCAGTATAAGACCTGTACAGGAACCTCAGGCACCACATGACTCTCAGTATAAGACCTGTACAGGAACCCCCGGCACCACATGACTCTCAGTATAAGACCTGTACAGGAACCTCAGGCACCACATGACTCTCAGTATAAGACCTGTACAGGAACCCCCGGCACCACATGACTCTCAGTATAAGACCTGTACAGGAACCTCAGGCACCACATGACTCTCAGTATAAGACCTCTACAGGAACCTCAGGCACCACATGACTCTCAGTATAAGACCTGTACAGGAACCTCAGGCACCACATGACTCTCAGTATAAGACCTGTACAGGAACCTCAGGCACCAGATGACTCTCAGTATAAGACCTGTACAGGAACCTCAGGCACCACATGACTCTCAGTATAAGACCTGTACAGGAACCTCAGGCACCACATGACTCTCAGTATAAGACCTGTACAGGAACCTCAGGCACCACATGACTCTCAGTATAAGACCTGTACAGGAACCTCAGGCACCACATGACTCTCAGTATAAGACCTGTACAGGAACCTCAGGCACCACATGACTCTCAGTATAAGACCTGTACAGGAACCCTCGGCACCACATGACTCTCAGTATGAGACCTGTACAGGAACCTCAGGCACCACATGACTCTCAGTATAAGGCCTGTACAGGAACCTCAGGCACCACATGACTCTCAGTATAAGACCCGTACAGGAACCTCAGGCACCACATGACTCTCAGTATAAGACCTGTACAGGAACCCTCGGCACCACATGACTCTCAGTATAAGACCTGTACAGGAACCTCAGGCACCACATGACTCTCAGTATAAGACCTGTACAGGAACCTCAGGCACCACATGACTCTCAGTATAAGACCTGTACAGGAACCTCAGGCACCACATGACTCTCAGTATAAGACCTGTACAGGAACCTCAGGCACCACATGACTCTCAGTATAAGACCTGTACAGGAACCCTCGGCACCACATGACTCTCAGTATGAGACCTGTACAGGAACCTCAGGCACCACATGACTCTCAGTATTAGACCTGTACAGGAACCTCAGGCACCACATTAGTCTCAGTATAAGACCTGTACAGGAACCCCCGGCACCACATGACTCTCAGTATAAGACCTGTACAGGAACCTCAGGCACCACATGACTCTCAGTATAAGACCATTGAGCTTCACATTCTGGGTCACACCAGCAACGCAAACATTTCACCTGAAATAAAGTACTTTTACACACAAGGTAAACCCCGCCCCTTTTTACTTTAGATAATTGTAGTTTCAAATTGCGTTCAAGGTTTCTTGCCTTGCCACAAGAGTTTGTTTTATTCCTCTCATTGAACTGCCGGATGGATTTCATGCTACACTGTCCTGCTGAATAAAGTGTATGGGCCAAAAACCTTTATTTTATTTTTATAAAGTAGTAAAAAAAAGAGGTATAATTTTCTCCAAGATGGTTGATCGGTGTCTATGGAGTACCACACCTAAATATCAAAGAACTTCCGTTTGCCATTTGAATTAGTAGATCTAGATTAGTAGATTTAATTTGTATCCAGACATTGGACCAACTTCTTGAAGAAAATGCATCACGTTGGGTTTGGAAATGTTTGGTTTGGTCAAATACAATAACAAACTATTTTGTGTTCCATCCCATCAATTGTAACACCATGAATTGATTTTGACTAATAAATTGGGCCAATGGTTTTGCGGAAAAAATTCCCCACTATCATTTTCCTTTCCGATTGATCCCAGGAGCTCTGTTGTCGGGGGCTTTAAGCCCCTGGTCGGGTCTCCCAAGGCAAATGGGTCCTAAGTGACAGGTCAGACCAAGAGTGGTTCAGAAGCCTCTTATGAATAGAGGGACATCAAGGCCAGTTACGTCGCCCGGATTGGCGTTACCGGGGCCCAATCTTGGGGTGAGAGGGTCCCTACGCCTTCGGGTTGGGGACAGGTCTCTCAGAATCAGAAAAGGTTTATCCGACCTGCTCGTCCCAGAGTCCTGGAGACGTACAGGTCCTGCAGAGATGGAAGTCTGCAGCTGATCACCTTCTCAGCAGAGGGCGCTGTAGTCTCTGTTTGTCCCTGGGTGTGGCTCCAGCGTACCACACTGTGATGGAGGAGGTGATGATGGTAGAACTGCACCATCATCAGCTTGTCTTTCTTCAGCTGCTGCAGGAAGTACATCCTCTGCTGGAGCTTCTTGATGAGGAGCTGATTGTGGCTCCTCCCACTTGAGGTCCTGGTGATGATGGTGCAGAGGAAGCGGAGGGAGTCCACGGTGGTGAGGGGGGAGTCTCCCACGGGACATGGGAGCAGCTCTCCTGGAGATGTGAGTTGAAGACCCTCCTGACAGAGGCTCCACAAGACGATCCCCACAGACCCCCACAATGCACTTGGGCCAAGTCTGTCCAGCTTCCTCGTCCACCAGAGGATCCAACTCACCACCAGGTGGTGCTCTACAGCTCCGCCCCTCTCTTCACCCGAGTGTCCGAGACACGCACCAGGACACCTCCTGTGTCCTGGTGCCATGTGACCTGATGGACCTTGTGTTGAACATGGTGTTCAATAACTGACCGCTCGGGTTCAGATCGGGGCTCCGCCCCTCTCCAGGTGTCACCGTTATTGTCCAAATGGGCGTTGAAGTCCCCCAGTAGAACAGAGTCCCCGGTCAGTGCACTGTCCAGTTCCCCTCCCAAGGACTCCAAGAAGGCACTGCTGTTCGGCCCCTGGACCGACACAACAGTGAGAGACATTTCCCCCACCTGAAGGCGAAGGGAGCGACCATCTCGTCCACCGGGGTTGAACTCCAACATGTGGCGGCTGAAGCTGAGGGGCTATAAGCAAGCCCACACCAGCCCCGCCCACACCAGCCCCGCCCACACCAGCCCCGCCTCTCCCCGAGGGCAGCACCAGAGAAGTGGAGCGTCCAGTCCCTCTGGAGGAGATGGTTCCAGAGCCCAAACTGTGCTGGAGGTGAAGCCGACTATATCTAGTCGATATCGCTCAACCTCCCGCACAAGCTCAGGCTCCTCCCCCCAGCACAAGCTCAGGCTCCTCCCCCCAGCGAGGGGACATTCAATGTCCCCAGAGTTAGTCTCTGTGTCTGGAGATGTGGTCGTCGAGGCCCCTTATGGATCCTCCTGCGGGTGGGGGGCCCACAGGAGGACGACCCCACATCGCTCTTTCGAGCTGTGCCCGGCCGGGCCCCAAAAAAAAATAAGGGGTCCTATGTTAAAATCTAATTTGACATGTTGAGATGTTTTTATTTAAATAGCTTGCGCGTGTGCGTGCGTGTGTGGCTAAACGTCTGTGCTGTACTTTGTGTTTCAGGTCCAGAGATTAAACAAGAGGAAGAGGAGCAGAGAGAGGAAGAGGAGCAGAGAGAGGAAGAGGAGCAGAGAGAGGAAGAGGAGCAGAGAGAGGAAGAGGAGAAGAGAGAGGAAGAGGAGAAGAGAGAGGAAGAAGAAGGAAAAGAGAGGGGTGAGAAAAGGAAGAGGAAGGATACAGAGATGATAGAAGAGGAAAACGCCAAACCAAAAGAGTCTGAGGGAGGAAGTGACGTCACCCCTGAATCCCCGCCCCCAATGACATCACAGCTCAGAGTGCGGGCCGAGTACAGGTGCTCTCTCTCTTTTTGTCTCATGTTTTTTTATGTCTGATTTTTGTCCTTCTGTTGTTTGCTGTACAAGAATTTAATGTTTTGAATGAGCCGAGTGTGAAGGGTTAGGGTTGGGGGAAGTGTCCGGGGTGAGGCAAGTCTGGGCCTCCCTCCTTAGACTGCTGCCCCCGCGAGCCGGCCCCGGATGGTGTTCAGGTGCAGTCTGTATTATTGTGTCTGTGGTGTGTTCAGGTGCAGTCTGTATTATTGTGTCTGTGGTGTGTTCAGGTGCAGTCTGTATTATTGTGTCTGTGGTGTGTTCAGGTGCAGTCTGTATTATTGTGTCTGTGGTGTGTTCAGGTGCAGTCTGTATTATTGTGTCTGTGGTGTGTTCAGGTGCAGTCTGTATTATTGTGTCTGTGGTGTGTTCAGGTGCAGTCTGTATTATTGTGTCTGTGGTGTGTTCAGGTGCAGTCTGTATTATTGTGTCTGTGGTGTGTTCAGGTGCAGTCTGTATTATTGTGTCTGTGGTGTGTTCAGGTGCAGTCTGTATTATTGTGTCTGTGGTGTGTTCAGGTGCAGTCTGTATTATTGTGTCTGTGGTGTGTTCAGGTGCAGTCTGTATTATTGTGTCTGTGGTGTGTTCAGGCGCAGTCTGTATTATTGTGTCTGTGGTGTGTTCAGGCGCAGTCTGTATTATTGTGTCTGTGGTGTGTTCAGGCGCAGTCTGTATTATTGTGTCTGTGGTGTGTTCAGGCGCAGTCTGTATTATTGTGTCTGTGGTGTGTTCAGGCGCAGTCTGTATTATTGTGTCTGTGGTGTGTTCAGGTGCAGTCTGTATTATTGTGTCTGTGGTGTGTTCAGGTGCAGTCTGTATTATTGTGTCTGTGGTGTGTTCAGGTGCAGTCTGTATTATTGTGTCTGTGGTGTGTTCAGGTGCAGTCTGTATTATTGTGTCTGTGGTGTGTTCAGGCGCAGTCTGTATTATTGTGTCTGTGGTGTGTTCAGGCGCAGTCTGTATTATTGTGTCTGTGGTGTGTTCAGGCGCAGTCTGTATTATTGTGTCTGTGGTGTGTTCAGGCGCAGTCTGTATTATTGTGTCTGTGGTGTGTTCAGGCGCAGTCTGTATTATTGTGTCTGTGGTGTGTTCAGGCGCAGTCTGTATTATTGTGTCTGTGGTGTGTTCAGGTGCAGTCTGTATTATTGTGTCTGTGGTGTGTTCAGGCGCAGTCTGTATTATTGTGTCTGTGGTGTGTTCAGGTGCAGTCTGTATTATTGTGTCTGTGGTGTGTTCAGGCGCAGTCTGTATTATTGTGTCTGTGGTGTGTTCAGGCGCAGTCTGTATTATTGTGTCTGTGGTGTGTTCAGGCGCAGTCTGTATTATTGTGTCTGTGGTGTGTTCAGGCGCAGTCTGTATTATTGTGTCTGTGGTGTGTTCAGGCGCAGTCTGTATTATTGTGTCTGTGGTGTGTTCAGGTGCAGTCTGTATTATTGTGTCTGTGGTGTGTTCAGGTGCAGTCTGTATTATTGTGTCTGTGGTGTGTTCAGGCGCAGTCTGTATTATTGTGTCTGTGGTGTGTTCAGGTGCAGTCTGTATTATTGTGTCTGTGGTGTGTTCAGGCGCAGTCTGTATTATTGTGTCTGTGGTGTGTTCAGGCGCAGTCTGTATTATTGTGTCTGTGGTGTGTTCAGGCGCAGTCTGTATTATTGTGTCTGTGGTGTGTTCAGGCGCAGTCTGTATTATTGTGTCTGTGGTGTGTTCAGGCGCAGTCTGTATTATTGTGTCTGTGGTGTGTTCAGGCGCAGTCTGTATTATTGTGTCTGTGGTGTGTTCAGGCGCAGTCTGTATTATTGTGTCTGTGGTGTGTTCAGGTGCAGTCTGTATTATTGTGTCTGTGGTGTGTTCAGGTGCAGTCTGTATTATTGTGTCTGTGGTGTGTTCAGGTGCAGTCTGTATTATTGTGTCTGTGGTGTGTTCAGGCGCAGTCTGTATTATTGTGTCTGTGGTGTGTTCAGGCGCAGTCTGTATTATTGTGTCTGTGGTGTGTTCAGGCGCAGTCTGTATTATTGTGTCTGTGGTGTGTTCAGGCGCAGTCTGTATTATTGTGTCTGTGGTGTGTTCAGGCGCAGTCTGTATTATTGTGTCTGTGGTGTGTTCAGGTGCAGTCTGTATTATTGTGTCTGTGGTGTGTTCAGGTGCAGTCTGTATTATTGTGTCTGTGGTGTGTTCAGGTGCAGTCTGTATTATTGTGTCTGTGGTGTGTTCAGGCGCAGTCTGTATTATTGTGTCTGTGGTGTGTTCAGGTGCAGTCTGTATTATTGTGTCTGTGGTGTGTTCAGGTGCAGTCTGTATTATTGTGTCTGTGGTGTGTTCAGGTGCAGTCTGTATTATTGTGTCTGTGGTGTGTTCAGGTGCAGTCTGTATTATTGTGTCTGTGGTGTGTTCAGGTGCAGTCTGTATTATTGTGTCTGTGGTGTGTTCAGGCGCAGTCTGTATTATTGTGTCTGTGGTGTGTTCAGGCGCAGTCTGTATTATTGTGTCTGTGGTGTGTTCAGGTGCAGTCTGTATTATTGTGTCTGTGGTGTGTTCAGGTGCAGTCTGTATTATTGTGTCTGTGGTGTGTTCAGGTGCAGTCTGTATTATTGTGTCTGTGGTGTGTTCAGGCGCAGTCTGTATTATTGTGTCTGTGGTGTGTTCAGGTGCAGCACGTGCGACCGGACCTTCCGTAAAAAGCGTGACCTCGTGGGTCACATGACACGTCACACGGGACGGAAACCGTTCAAATGTGACAAGTGCGGACTGTCGTTCTGTCGGACTGAGACCCTGAAGAAACACAAGCCCAACTGCAGCGGTAGGACCCTAAACCGGGACTAAACCGGGACTAAACCAGGACTAAACCAGGATTAAACCTGGTCTAAACCAGGACTAAACCTGGACTAAACCAGGACTAAACCAGGATTAAACCCGGTCTAAACCAGGACTAAACCAGGACTAAACCAGGATTAAACCCGGTCTAAACCAGGACTAAACCTGGACTAAACCAGGATTAAACCCGGTCTAAACCAGGACTAAACCAGGACTAAACCAGGATTAAACCCGGTCTAAACCAGGACTAAACCTGGACTAAACCAGGATTAAACCCGGTCTAAACCAGGAAACCAGGATTAAACCCGGTCTAAACCAGGTCTTTCCTTGTTTGTTTGTCATTGTGTCCAGGTTCAGAGGAACTTTTCACCTGCGAGGTGTGTGGGCGGAGCTACACTCACCGTGGTTACCTGCTTATGCACGTTAACTCCGCCCACTCAGGCCGCCGCCTCACATGCAAAGTCTGTGCACGCACGTTTGTCCACAACTCACACCTGCTGAGCCACAAGTGTTTCCACGTCAAAGAGACAAGGAAGGAGGAGCTAGGAGACGAGGGGCGAGGAGACGAGGGGAGAGGAGGCGAGGGGAGAGGAGACGAGGGGAGAGGAGACGAGGGGAGAGGAGACGAGGGGAGAGGAGTTGAGGGGAGAGGAGGCGAGGGTAGAGGAGGCGAGGGTAGAGGAGACAAGGGGAGAGGAGGCGAGGGGAGAGGAGGCGAGGTAGGAAATGAGTCAGGTGGAGAAAGAAACCCACGGGAAAAGAAGTCAGAGCGAGGAGGGTTCACCAGGAAAGAAGGGGCAAGACAAGGAGACAAGGAGGTAAAAAAAGGAGACGAGGAGGCAAGAGGCGGAGACGAGGAGATGAGCAAACAGAAGACTAAAGGTACTTTTTTTAGTGTTGTCATTGGGGACTAATGTCTTTTTTTCCATTTGTCTGATGTCTGTCCCTCTCTCAGACCTTGATTGTTGGTGATGTTTGTGTCCATTACTTTGTGATGGCCTTTTTTCCTGCCTCCACAAGTACACTCCACAAGTACACTCCACATGTACACTCCACAAGTACCCTCCACAAGTACACTCCACATGTACACTCCACATGTACACTCCACAAGTACACTCCACAAGTACCCTCCACAAGTACCCTCCACATGTACACTCCACAAGTACCCTCCACAAGTACCCTCCACATGTACACTCCACATGTACACTCCACATGTACACTCCACAAGTACCCTCCACAAGTACACTCCACATGTACAATCCACATGTACACTCCACAAGTACACTCCACAAGTACCCTCCACAAGTACCCTCCACATGTACACTCCACAAGTACACTCCACAAGTACCCTCCACAAGTACCCTCCACAAGTACACTCCACATGTACACTCCACATGTACACTCCACAAGTACACTCCACAAGTACCCTCCACAAGTACCCTCCACATGTACACTCCACAAGTACCCTCCACATGTACCCTCCACATGTACACTCCACATGTACACTCCACATGTACACTCCACAAGTACCCTCCACAAGTACACTCCACATGTACACTCCACATGTACACTCCACAAGTACACTCCACAAGTACCCTCCACAAGTACCCTCCACATGTACACTCCACAAGTACACTCCACAAGTACCCTCCACAAGTACCCTCCACATGTACACTCCACAAGTACACTCCACAAGTACACTCCAAAAGTACACTCCACATGTACACTCCACAAGTACACTCCAAAAGTACAATCCAAAAGTACAATCCACATGTACACTCCACATGTACACTCCACAAGTACACTCCAAAAGTACACTCCACATGTACACTCCACAAGTACACTCCACAAGTACACTCCACATGTACACTCCACAAGTACACTCCAAAAGTACACTCCACAAGTACACTCCACAAGTACACTCCACAAGTACACTCCACAAGTACACTCCACAAGTACACTCCAAAAGTACACTCCAAAAGTACACTCCAAAAGTACACTCCACAAGTACACTCCACAAGTACACTCCACATGTACACTCCACAAGTACACTCCACATGTACACTCCACATGTACACTCCACAAGTACACTCCAAAAGTACACTCCACAAGTACACTCCACAAGTACACTCCACAAATACACTCCACAAGTACAGTCCACAAGTACACTCCACAAGTACGTTCAAAAGTACACTCCAAAAGTACGTTCAAAAGTACACTCCACAAGTACGTTCAAAAGTACACTCCAAAAGTACACTCCACAAGTATGTTCAAAAGTACACTCCAAAAGTACGTTCAAAAGTACACTCCACAAGTACGTTCAAAAGTACACTCCACAGGTACACTCCAAAAGTACACTCCAAGTGAAGACAGGTTGAAGTATCTGGGGGTTTAATTTCACCCTTGGAAAGGAGTGACTTTACTTCCCATTATTCGGGACCTTAAGGATAAAGTGGGCCGAGCTAATTACAAGCCTAGAAATAACGTGTCGGACACGGTCAATGACCGACGCAAAAATCTGTTTTGACCGACTCCAAAATCATAATTTTTCGCTGTAATATATTTTTAATTGGCAAAATCAATGTGGTGAACATGCCCACAGCGATTCCTCTGCACAAACTGGGCGCGCTACACTACAGTAAAGCAGCGGAAGCGGCGGAAGCAGCGGAAGCGGCGGAAGCGGCGGAGCACATGTGTCAAACACAAAGAACAACCTGCGGCTGCAGGACACTCAAGACGATCACTGTCAAGAAATGGATTGATGATGATCTCGCTAAGTGACTGGCTAGAGCCGTCCTTCTCAAAGAGTGGGGCAACACGTGGGAGGAGTTTGAGCGTCAGACGCTTTGGACGCTCCACCAGAGCGGCCCAGAGGGAGGGTGTCATGGAATGAGACATACACCAATGCTATTCCTTAACACATAGAGAACACAATTCAACTTAGAATATGAAATGACACAGAAATATCAGACTTTTGTGTGGCATGCACGGAAAAAACGCCGGGACCGGTCACGCAGGCTGTTGTAAGCAGCCTGCGTGACCCTCCTGCGTCTCACACCGTTTTTTCTCATGCATGTTGGTTTTATTAGATATTCTGGAATAGGCGGGTCACATTTCTCATTGGTCAGCTTCACATCAAGGCACTTGTCTTTTACAACAGCTGGTATTTTTCCGTAGAGATAAAGCCTGCAAGGGGGGGTGCAACTCCCCCCCTGGGGTGTTACCCAAACTCCCCTGAGTAAACATTCCGTTGCTCCATCTTTACGACCCCTTCACAAACAAATGCTGTCACACACCCGTTTTTCTCTTAGACTAATGATGCAGATAATATATCACTATTATGCAGATAAAATACATCACAGAAATATAATCATATATTCACATTTTATCTCAGAGGGAAAGAGAGAAGAGGAGACGGGTAGTTCCAGAGCGTAATCTTACCTGTAAATGCTTTTTTGTTCTTCACAAATCTGTTTGTTGTTGGCGTGAGCCAAAGGAAAGTTTCAAGCCCCTCCCCCGAGCGTTACCACGGAGATCATCTCACTAATAAATTATATAATGCTTAAAAGAGCTACAATGAGGGGCCAATAAGCATACTTTTATATAATTTAATCTGTTTGTGGCAATTTTATTTTTAAATGAATATGCTGCATTAAAGAGTAGTGAAGTTAATTGTTTAAAACTGTGACTGATTCAGAATTAGCCATGACAGGTACCAAATGATCGGTACCTGTCATGTTGACAGGGATGTAAAAATAATTATTTCAAGGCTTGTAATATAAGATCGTCACAGAGGGTTGAGCTCCTCAAATTTGTCATCAAAAGTACATTCAAAAGTACACTCCAAAAGTACACTCCAAAAGTACACTCCAAAGTACATTCAAAAGTACACTCCAAAAGTACACTCCAAAAGTACACTCCAAAAGTACACTCCAAAGTACATTCAAAAGTACACTCCAAAAGTACACTCCAAAAGTACACTCCAAAAGTACACTCCAAAAGTACATTCAAAAGTACACTCCAAAAGTACACTCCAAAGTACATTCAAAAGTACATTCAAAAGTACACTCCAAAAGTACACTCCAAAAGTACACTCCAAAAGTACATTCAAAAGTACACTCCAAAAGTACACTCCAAAAGTACATTCAAAAGTACATTCAAAAGTACATTCAAAAGTACACTCCAAAAGTACACTCCAAAGTACACTCCAAAGTACACTCCAAAGTACATTCAAAAGTACATTCAAAAGTACACTCCAAAAGTACACTCCAAAGTACACTCCAAAGTACATTCAAAAGTACACTCCAAAAGTACATTCAAAAGTACATTCAAAAGTACACTCCAAAAGTACATTCAAAAGTACACTCCAAAAGTACACTCCAAAAGTACACTCCAAAAGTACATTCAAAAGTACACTCCAAAAGTACGTTCAAAGGTACACTCCAAAAGTACACTCCACAAGTACACTCCACAAGTACGTTCAAAAGTACACTCCAAAAGTACACTCCACAAGTACACTCCAAAAGTACACTCCACAAGTACGTTCAAAAGTACACTCCACAAGTACACTCCACAAGTACGTTCAAAAGTACACTCCACAAGTACACTCCACAAGTACGTTCAAAAGTACACTCCAAAAGTACACTCCACAAGTACGTTCAAAAGTATACTCCACAAGTACGTTCAAAAGTACACTCCACAAGTACACTCCAAAAGTACACCCCACAAGTACGTTCAAAAGTACACTCCACAAGTACGTTCAAAAGTACACTCCACAAGTACACTCCAAAAGTACACTCCACAAGTACGTTCAAAAGTATACTCCAAAAGTACACTCCACAAGTACACTCCACAAGTACGTTCAAAAGTACACTCCAAAAGTACACTCCACAAGTACGTTCAAAAGTGGACTCCAAAAGTACACCCCACAAGTACGTTCAAAAGTACACTCCACAAGTACACTCCAAAAGTACACTACACAAGTACGTTCAAAAGTATACTCCAAAAGTACACTCCACAAGTACACTCCACAAGTACGTTCAAAAGTACACTCCAAAAGTACACTCCACAAGTACGTTCAAAAGTGGACTCCAAAAGTACACCCCACAAGTACGTTCAAAAGTACACTCCACAAGTACACTCCAAAAGTACACTACACAAGTACGTTCAAAAGTACACTCCAAAAGTACACCCCACAAGTACGTTCAAAAGTATACTCCACAAGTACACTCCAAAAGTACAGTCCACAAGTACACTCCAAAAGTACACTCCAAAAGTACATTCAAAAGTACATTCAAAAGTACATTCAAAAGTACACTCCAAAAGTACACTCCAAAGTACACTCCAAAGTACACTCCAAAGTACATTCAAAAGTACACTCCAAAAGTACACTCCAAAGTACACTCCAAAGTACATTCAAAAGTACACTCCAAAAGTACATTCAAAAGTACATTCAAAAGTACACTCCAAAAGTACATTCAAAAGTACACTCCAAAAGTACACTCCAAAAGTACACTCCAAAAGTACATTCAAAAGTACACTCCAAAAGTACGTTCAAAGGTACACTCCAAAAGTACACTCCACAAGTACACTCCACAAGTACGTTCAAAAGTACACTCCAAAAGTACACTCCACAAGTACACTCCAAAAGTACACTCCACAAGTACGTTCAAAAGTACACTCCACAAGTACACTCCAAAAGTACACTCCACAAGTACGTTCAAAAGTACACTCCACAAGTACACTCCACAAGTACGTTCAAAAGTACACTCCAAAAGTACACTCCACAAGTACGTTCAAAAGTATACTCCACAAGTACGTTCAAAAGTACACTCCACAAGTACACTCCAAAAGTACACCCCACAAGTACGTTCAAAAGTACACTCCACAAGTACGTTCAAAAGTACACTCCACAAGTACACTCCAAAAGTACACTCCACAAGTACGTTCAAAAGTATACTCCAAAAGTACACTCCACAAGTACACTCCACAAGTACGTTCAAAAGTACACTCCAAAAGTACACTCCACAAGTACGTTCAAAAGTGGACTCCAAAAGTACACCCCACAAGTACGTTCAAAAGTACACTCCACAAGTACACTCCAAAAGTACACTACACAAGTACGTTCAAAAGTATACTCCAAAAGTACACTCCACAAGTACACTCCACAAGTACGTTCAAAAGTACACTCCAAAAGTACACTCCACAAGTACGTTCAAAAGTGGACTCCAAAAGTACACCCCACAAGTACGTTCAAAAGTACACTCCACAAGTACACTCCAAAAGTACACTACACAAGTACGTTCAAAAGTACACTCCAAAAGTACACCCCACAAGTACGTTCAAAAGTATACTCCACAAGTACACTCCAAAAGTACAGTCCACAAGTACACTCCAAAAGTACACTCCACAAGTACACTCCAAAAGTACACTCCACAAGTACGTTCAAAAGTACACTCCAAAAGTACACTCCACAAGTACGTTCAAAAGTATACTCCACAAGTACACTCCAAAAGTACACTCCACAAGTACGTTCAAAAGTACACTCCAAAAGTACACTCCACAAGTACGTTCAAAAGTACACTCCACAAGTACGTTCAAAAGTACACTCCACAAGTACGTTCAAAAGTACACTCCAAAAGTACACTCCAAAAGTACATTCAAAAGTACATTCAAAAGTACGTTCAAAAGTACATTCAAAAGTATCCATTTATTTTGAGTTTTGAGGCCCAAGTTCATAGTTCTAAAGTTCAGAGGGATGGAAATGTCTGAGGAAGTGTCTGGGGAGAGGGAAGTCTGGGAGTCCCTGCTTAGACTGCGGCCCCTGTAACCCGGCCCTGGAGAAGAGGAAGAAGATGGATGCTGCCATCTCACGCTGGAATCTCCACCACTTGATCAATCGTTATGTCTCTCCCCACCTCCAGGGGGCGCTCTTCTGTTTGATTTGTAACCCTGCACCTCCAGCCACGCCCCCGTAAAACTGATCAAGTTTGTGGACGATACCACCCTCATTGCCATGACGACACCACCCTCATCGCCTCAAGTGGGAGCCCCATCACCAGGACCTCAAGTGTGGTACTCTGAAGCCACAGCCAGGGACAAACAGAGACTACAGCGCCCTCTGATGAGAAGGTGATCGACTGCAGGACCTGTACGTCTCCAGGACTCTGGGACGAACAGGCCGGATCACAGCCGACCCGTCTCACCCTGGACACGGACTATATGAGCCACTCCCCTCAGGCAGGAGGCCACTCCCCTCAGGCAGGAGGCCACTCCCCTCAGGCAGGAGGCCACTCCCCTCAGGCAGGAGGCCACTCCCCTCAGGTCATAAGAACAGTTTCTTTCCCTCTGCCGTTGGACTCATGAATACTTCCTAAGCACTTTGCACTCACTGCACTGTCACTTTTTATTGCACTAGATATTTTATTTTATGTACATATCATGTATATTTTTAACTTTTCTTACCTATTTTGAAGACCCTGTAGTTATTCATTGTTCAGTGTGTGATGTTTGTGTTGCACCAGGACAAGTTCCTTTGTTCATGAACCTGTTCATTGACAAATGGCAATAAACTTTATTCTGATTCTGATTCAATCTTAGCATTAGCTTGAGAGGCTGGTTATCTTAGCATTAGCTTGAGAGGCTGGTTATCTTAGCATTAGCTTGAGAGGCTGGTTATCTCAGCATTAGCTTGAGAGGCTGGTTATCTTAGCATTAGCTTGAGAGGCTGGTTATCTTAGCATTAGCTTGAGAGGCTGGTTATCTTAGCATTAGCTTGAGAGGCTGGTTATCTTAGCATTAGCTTGAGAGGCTGGTTATCTTAGCATTAGCTTGAGAGGCTGGTTATCTTAGCATTAGCTTGAGAGGCTGGTTATCTTAGCATTAGCTTGAGAGGCTGGTTATCTTAGCATTAGCTTGAGAGGCTGGTTATCTGGATGTCAAAGTACCAGAACTGGAACCTCCATTTTCTCCACTTTCTTGCACAAAAGTAATTATCACTCTATTTTTAATTGGTTTCTTTTCTGCAGGTTTCTAAAGATAAAGACTCCGGTGGGTCACAAAGGGTTCATAGTTCCTGGGTTTGTCTGGTGGGTCACAAAGGGTTCATAGTTCCTGGGTTTGTCTGGTGGGTCACAAAGGGTTCATAGTTCCTGGGTTTGTCTGGTGGGTCACAAAGGGTTCATAGTTCCTGGGTTTGTCTGGTGGGTCACAAAGGGTTCATAGTTCCTGGGTTTGTGCGCCGAGAGTAGAACAAATGATGATCTTCATATTCACGGTTCTAACTGGTGCTTTGCTCCCGCAGATTCCCGCTTCGTGTGCAGCGTCTGTGGTAAAGTCTTCTCTCAGAGCGCCAGTCTGTACCGACACACTCGTATCCACACCGGCGAGCGCCCGCACGCCTGCGCTCTGTGCGGGAAGACCTTTCCGTGGCCCGCCGACCTCAAACGCCACCTCAAGTACCACTCGTCGGAGCGCCCGTTTGTGTGCGAGCTCTGCGGCCGCGCCTTCATCGTGAACGAGGCTCTGATCTCGCACCGCCGCACGCACTCCGCCACCAAACCTTTCAGCTGCTCCATCTGCGGAAAAGGCTTCACTCGCCGACACCAGCTGCAGGAGCACGGCCGACTGCACCGCGACAGCCGAGAGTATCGCTGTGACCAGTGTGGACACGTCTACCGCAAGCAGGGGGCGCTGCAGAACCATCTGCGCAAACAGCACTGAGCCAGGGAGGAGCCAGGGAGAGGGAGGAGCCAGGGAGAGGGAGGAGCCATGGAGAGGGAGGAGCCATGGAGAGGGAGAAGCCAGGGAGAGGGAGGAGCCATGGAGAGGGAAGAGCCAGGGAGAGGGAGGAGCCAGGCAGAGGGAGGAGTCATGGAGAGAGAGGAGTTAGAGAGGAGTCAGGGAGAGGGAGGAGTCCGGGAGAGAGAGGAGTCATGGAGAGGGAGGAGCCATGGAGAGGGAGGAGCCATGGAGAGGGAGGAGCCAGGGGGCGCTGCAGAACCATCTGCGCAAACAGCACTGAGCCAGGGAGGAGCCAGGGAGAGGGAGGAGCCATGGAGAGGGAGGAGCCAGGGAGAGGGAGGAGCCAGGGAGAGGGAGGAGCCATGGAGAGGGAGGAGCCATGGAGAGGGAGGAGTCAGGGAGGAGTCAGGGAGAGGAAGGAGTCAGAGAGGAGTCATGGAGAGGGAGGAGTCATGGAGAGGGAGGAGTCATGGAGAGGGAGGAGCCATGGAGAGGGAGGAGCCAGGGAGAGGGAGGAGCCAGGCAGAGGGAGGAGTCATGGAGAGAGAGGAGTCAGGGAGGAGTCAGGGAGAGGAAGGAGTCAGAGAGGAGTCAGGGAGAGGGAGGAGTCATGGAGAGGGAGGAGTCATGGAGAGAGAGGAGTTAGAGAGGAGTCAGGGAGAGGGAGGAGTCAGGGAGAGGGAGGAGCCATGGAGAGGGAGGAGCCATGGAGAGAGAGGAGTTAGAGAGGAGTCAGGGAGAGGGAGGAGTCCGGGAGAGAGAGGAGTCAGAGAGAGGGAGGAGTCAGGGAGAGGGAGGAGTCATGGAGAGGGAGGAGCCATGGAGAGAGAGGAGTTAGAGAGGAGTCAGGGAGAGGGAGGAGTCCGGGAGAGAGAGGAGTCAGAGAGAGAGAGGAGTCAGAGAGAGGGAGGAGTCAGGGAGAGGGAGGAGTCATGGAGAGGGAGGAGCCATGGAGAGAGAGGAGTTAGAGAGGAGTCAGGGAGAGGGAGGAGTCCGGGAGAGAGAGGAGTCAGAGAGAGGGAGGAGTCAGGGAGAGGGAGGAGTCATGGAGAGGGAGGAGCCATGGAGAGGGAGGAGCCATGGAGAGGGAGGAGCCAGGGAGAGGGAGGAGCCATGGAGAGGGAGGAGCCATGGAGAGGGAGGAGTCAGGGAGGAGTCAGAGAGAGGGAGGAGTCAGGGAGAGGGAGGAGTCATGGAGAGGGAGGAGCCATGGAGAGGGAGGAGCCAGGGAGAGGGAGGAGCCATGGAGAGGGAGGAGCCATGGAGAGGGAGGAGTCAGGGAGGAGTCAGGGAGAGGGAGGAGTCAGGGAGAGGGAGGAGTCATGGAGAGGGAGGAGTCAGAGAGGAGTCAGGGAGAAGGAGGAGTCAGGGAGGAGTCAGGGAGAGGGAGGAGTCAGGGAGAGGGAGGAGTCAGGGAGAGAGAGGAGTCAGGGAGAGAGAGGAGTCAGGGAGAGAGAGGAGTCAGGGAGGAGTCAGGGAGAGGGAGGAGTCAGAGAGGACTCAGGGAGAGGGAGGAGTCAGAGAGAGGGAGGAGTCATGGAGAGGGAGGAGTCATGGAGGGAGGAGTCATGGAAAGGTAGGAGTCATGGAGAAAGAGGAGTCAGGGAGAGGGAGGAGTCAGAGAGGAGTCAGGGAGAGGGAGGAGTCATGGAGAGGGAGGAGTCATGGAGAGAGAGGAGTTAGAGAGGAGTCAGGGAGAGGGAGGAGTCATGGAGAGGGAGGAGTCATGGAGAGAGAGGAGTTAGAGAGGAGTCAGGGAGAGGGAGGAGTCCGGGAGAGGGAGAAGATGGGGCAGTATGAACACTGCACTGACTCTTGTGTGTTTGTTTGTTTGTTTGTTTGTTTGTTTGTTTGTTTGTTTCATGTGAAGACAAATCCCCTTTGACAATAAAGGTTCTTTTTCTAACGTTGTCCCGTGTTTCACTGTGGCAGGGGTCCGGCTCCGGACTGGAGCGTCCTCCAGTAAAATAATATAATATTTAATATATATATATATATATATTATATATATATTATATATTATATATATATATATATATATATATATATATTATCCATCCATCTTCTGCCGCTTTATCCGGGGCCGGGTCGCGGGGGCAGCAGTCTGAGCAGGGACTCCCAGACTTCCTCCTCCCCAGACACTTCCTCTAACTCCTCTGGGTCCCAGGCCAGCCGAGAGACATAGTCTCTCCAGCGTGTCCTGGGTCTTCCCCGGGGCCTCTTCCCGGTGGGACATGCCTGAAACACCTCCCCAGGGAGGCGCCCAGGAGGCTCCGGGACAGATGCCCGAGCCACCTCAGCTGGAGGAGCAGCAACTCTACTCCGAGCTCCCCCCGTGTGGCCGAGCTCCTCACCTTATCTCTAAGGGAGCGCCCAGCCACGGTGGAGGAAACTCGTTTCGACCGCTTGTATCCGCGATCTTGTTCTTTCGGTCACTACCCAAAGCTCATGACCATAGGTGAGGTCAGAACGTAGACCGACCGGTAAATCGAGAGCTTTGCCTTTGGACTCAGCTTCTTCTTCATCACAACAGTCGATGCAGCGGCTGCATCACTGCAGCCGCTGCACCGATCCAACTGTCTGCAAACAGCAGAGATGGAATCCTGTGGTCCCCAAACCGGACACCCTCTGACCCCTGACTGCGCCTAGAAATTCTGTACATAAAAACTATGGACAGAATCGGTGACAAAGGGCAGCCCTGAGGAGTCCAACATGCACTGGGAACAGGTCTGACTTACTGCAGTGAACACAGCTCCTGCTCCGGTCATACAGGGACCGGACAGACCTGAGCAAAGGGCCCCGGACCCCGTACTCCCGGAGCACCCCCAAAGGACGCCCCGAGGGACACGGTCGAAAGCCTTCTCCAGATCCACAAAGCACATGTGGACTGGTTGGCCAAACTCCCATGAACCCTCGAGCACCCGATGGAGGGTATAGAGCTGGTCCAGTGTTCCACGACCGGGACGAAAACCACTCTGCTCCTCCTGAATCCGAGGTTCGACTATCGGTCGGATTCTCCTCTCCAGTACCTTGGAATAGACCTTACCCGGGAGGCTGAGGAGTGTGATCCCTCTGTAGTTGGAACACACCCTCCAGTCCCCCTTCTTGAACAGAGGGACCACCACCCCGGTCTGCCAGTCCAGAGGCACGGTCCCCGAACGCCACGCGATGTTGCAGAGACGTGTCAACCAAGACAGTCCTACAACATCCAGATACTTTAGGTCCTCAGGGCGGATCTCATCCACCCCCGGAGCCCTGCCACCGAGGAGTTTGCGAACAACCTCAGTGACTTCAGCTTGGGTGATGGATGAGCCAGCCTCCGAGTCCCCGGTCTCTACTTCCTCTTCGGAAGACGTGACTGAGGGATTAAGGAGATCCTCAAAGTATTCCTTCCACCGTCCGACGACATCCCCAGTCGAGGTCAGCAGGCCTCCACCCGCACCGTAAACGGTGTTGGTGAGACACTGCTTCCCCCTCCTGAGGCGCCGGACGGTTTGCCAGAATTTCTTTGGTGCCGTCCGATGGTCCTCCTCCATGGCCTCCCCGAACTCCTCCCATGCCCGGGTTTTTGCCTCTGCGACAGCACGAGCCGCGGCTCGCCTGGCCTGCCGATACCTGTCGATGACCTCCGGAGACCCACAAGCCAGAGTCGCCTGATAGGCCTCCTTCTTCAGTCTGACGGCATCCCTTACTTCCGGTGTCCACCACCGGGTTCGGGGGTTGCCGCCACGACAGGCACCGGAGACCTTGCGACCACAGCTCCGAGCAGCCGCATCAACAATGGAGGCGGAGAACATGGTCCACTCAGACTCAATGTCCCCAACCTCCCCCGGGACATGGGAGAAGCTCTCCCGGAGGTGCGAGTTGAATACCCTACTGACAGAGGGCTCCACTAGACGTTCCCAACAGACCCTCACAATGCGCTTGGGTCTGCCAAGTCTGTCTGGCTTCCTCCTCCGCCAGCGGATCCAACTCACCACCAGGTGGTGATCGGTTGACAACTCTGCCCCTCTCTTCACCCGAGTGTCCAAGACACGTGGCCGGAGGTCAGATGACACGACAACAAAGTCGATCATTGACCTCCGGCCTGTGTCCTGGTGCCATGTGCACTGATGAACACCCTTGTGCTTGAACATGGTGTTCGTTATGGACAATCCGTGGCACAGAAGTCCAATAACTGAACACCGCTCGGATTCAGATCGGGGAAGCCGTTCTTCCCGATCACCTCTCTCCAGGTGTCACTGTCATTGCCCACGTGGGCGTTGAAGTCCCCCAGTAGAACAACGGAGTCCCCGGTCGGTGCACTGTCCAGTACCCCTCCCAAGGACTCCAAGAAGGCCGGGTACTCTGCACTGCTGTTCGGCCCGTAGGCCGCCACAACAGTGAGAGACCTGTCCCCCACCCGAAGGCGGAGGGACGCGACCCTCTCGTTCACCGGGGTAAACTCCAACACGTGGCGGCTGAGCTGAGGGGCTATCAGCAAGCCCACACCAGCCCCGCCCACACCAGCCCGCCGCCTTTCCTCGCGGGCAACACCAGAGAAGTGGAGGGTCCAGCCCCTCTCGAGGAGATGGTTCCAGAGCCCAAACTGTGCTGGAGGTGAAGCCGACTATATCTAGTCGATATCGCTCAACCTCCAGCACAAGCTCAGGCTCTTTTCCCCCCAGCGAGGTGACGTTCCATGTCCCCAGAGTTAGTCTCTGTGTCTGGAGATCTGGTCGCCGAGGCCCCTGCCGTCGACTGCCGCCCAGATCTCTCTGCACCGGCCCCTTATGGATCCTCCTGCCCGGCCGGGCCCCGTGGGGTAAAACCCGGCCACCAGGCGCTCGCCATGGAGCACCCATCCCAGGCCTGGCTCCTGGATGGGGCCCCGGTAACGCTGATCCGGGCGACGTAAACTGCCTTGTTCTTGTAGTCATCATAAGAGGCTTCTGAACCGATCTTTGTCTGACCCGTCACCTAGGACCTGTTTGCCTTGGGAGACCCTACCAGGGGCATGAAGCCCCCGACAACATGGCTCCTGGGATCATTCGGGCTTAGTATATATATATATATATATATATATATATATATATATATATATATATATATATATATATATATATATATATATATATATGTATATATATACATATATACATATATACATATATATATATATGTATATATGTATATATATATATATATGTATATATATATATATATATATGTATATATATAACATATATATATATACATATATATATATATATATATGTATATATGTATATATATATATATATATATATATATATATATATATATATATAACATATATACATATATATATATATGTATATATGTATATATGTATATATATACATATATATATATATATATATATATATATATAACATATATATATATATACATATATATATATATATATATATGTATATATATACATATATACATATATACATATATACATATATATATATATATATATATATACATATTATATATATATATTTATAAACTATTATAGATTTATAGATTTACATTTACAATAAAGGATTATCTTATCTAATCTGAATAATATTTGACTCGTTCAGAACTAAACACAAATATTTGCCAAATGACCTGGTGACCCCTGACCTCTGTGATCATGTGACTGCTCAAGGCCAATAAGAGGATTAGCTCTGTTCAGTCTGAGCTCTGAGGACCCAAGACATGGACCTGGCCTGGACCCTGCTCTTCTGGCTCCTGCTCACGTTCTGTGAGTCCAGACCTGAGTCCAGCTCCAGCTCCAGCCCAGCTTCTGGTCCTGGTCCTGGTCCTGGTCCTGGTCCTGGTCCTGGTCCTGGTCCTGGTCCTGGTCCTGGTCCTGCTTCTGATCAGGTAACTCCTCCTTCTCTGCTCCTCTCATCTTTTCTTGGTCCTGGTCCTGGTCCTGGTCCTGGTCCTGGTCCTGGTCCTGGTCCTGGTCCTCGTCTAATTCCAAAGTCCTGATCTGGTTGTGTTGTTGCAGGTGAGCTCCACAGCGCCCCCCTCAGGCCAGAGCAGGTTCCACAGACTTCCCGGACTCTGTCGCCGTCTGAAGAGACGAAGGATCACGATCATGGTACAAGACCAGACCAGACCAGACCCAGACCCAGACCCAGACCCAGACCCAGACTGTGTTAAAGTGATGAAGGAGCAGGACCTGAGGCATCAGCTCCAGCTCCTTAAGTCCTGCGCAGATGAACTGTGTGGAGTTATGGAGCATGTCTTCAACATGAGCCTGAAGCTGAGGCTGGTACCACAGGTCTGAAGACCTGCTGTCTGGTACCACAGGTCTGAAGACCTGCTGTCTGGTACCACAGGTCTGAAGACCTGCTGTCTGGTACCACAGGTCTGAGGACCTCCTGTCTGGTACCACAGGTCTGAAGACCTGCTGTCTGGTACCACAGGTCTGAAGACCTGCTGTCTGGTACCACAGGTCTGAGGACCTCCTGTCTGGTACCACAGGTCTGAGGACCTGCTGTCTGGTACCACAGGTCTGAGGACCTCCTGTCTGGTGCCTGTGCCCAGACACCGCGCCCCAAAGACCTCAACAGCTTCAGGCCGGTGTCTCTCACGTCCTGATGAAGACACTGGAGCTGGTCCTGGACCACCTCCTCATGAACGCGGGGAACACCAAGGAGATGGTGGTGGATTTCCGCAGACGCCACCCTACGCCCCCCTCACCAATGAACATCCAGGGACGGGACAGGCCACGCCCCCTTCACCAATGAACATCCAGGGACGGGACAGGCCACGCCCCCCTCACCAATGAACATCCAGGGGACGGGACAGGCCACGCCCCCTTCACCAATGAACATCCAGGGGACGGGACAGGCCACGCCCCCTTCACCAATGAACATCCAGGGGACGGGACAGGCCACGCCCCCTCACCAGTGAACATCCAGGGACGGGACAGGCCACGCCCCCCTCACCAGTGAACATCCAGGGACGGGACAGGCCACGCCCCCCTCACCAATGAACATCCAGGGACGGGACAGGCCACGCCCCCCTCACCAATGAACATCCAGGGGACGGGACAGGCCACGCCCCCCTCACCAGTGAACATCCAGGGACGGGACAGGCCACGCCCCCCTCACCAGTGAACATCCAGGGACGGGACATTGAGAGAGTGACTCATACAAGGACCTGGTGTTTCATCTGAACCACAAACTGGACTCATAACACAGACTGAACAGGAAGAGCCAGAGTCGGCTCCGCCTCCTGAGGAGACTCAGGTCTTTTGGAGTGACAGGGCCACTCCTGACAGGGCCACTCCTGACAGGGCCACTCCTGACAGGGCCGCTCCTGACAGGGCCGCTCCTGACAGGGCCGCTCCTGACAGGGCCACTCCTGACAGGGCCGCTCCTGACAGGGCCGCTCCTGACAGGGCCGCTCCTGACAGGGCCACTCCTGACAGGGCCACTCCTGACAGGGCCGCTCTTGACAAGGCCGCTCCTGACAGGGCCGCTCCTGACAGGGCCGCTCCTGACAGGGCCAC
>NW_027315790.1:36538272-36620772 GCF_026437365.1 Eucyclogobius newberryi
GACCCCTGGACTGTTGAAGCCTCTGACCCCTGGACTGTTGAAGCCCGACCCCTGGACTGTTGAAGCCTCTGACCCCTGGACTGTTGAAGCCTCTGACCCCTGGACTGTTGAAGCCCGACCCCTGGACTGTTGAAGCCTCTGACCCCTGGACTGTTGAAGCCTCTGACCCCTGGACTGTTGAAGCCTCTGACCCCTGGACTGTTGAAGCCTCTGACCCCTGGACTGTGAATAATGGCTCCTCTTTGTTAATGTGACTTGAGTTTATCTGTGCTGACGTTTGACAGTTAATTGCATTTAATTGCATGTAATTGCATGTAATTACAGTTAATGGGTTAATTTGTTAATTGGTTAATTGCAGTTAATTACAGTTAATTCGTTAATTAATTAATTACAGTTAATTAGTTAATTACAGTTAATTAGAGACTATTAAAGTGACCTCATCCACGTTGTGTTCTTCAGAGGTCGTGGCCCGTTTGTGCTCAGACCGGATTCTACGAACGAGTCAACTGCAGCAGATCTAACAAGGATGAACTCAAGAGGTAACCATGGCAATGACCGGCTCTGACCCGGCTCTGACCCTGGTTCTGACCCTGGTTCTGACCCTGGTTCTGACCCTGGTTCTGACCCTGGTTCTGACCCGGTTCCCTTCTCTAGTTGCAGGTCGTCTCAGTTGGAGGAGAAGAGTTTCTGGCACTTCGAGGCGACCATGTTGTGTCTGACCGCTCTGTTCGGCGTCGTCGTGGTGACGCGGCAGCGAGCGCTGGACCGATTGGCCTCAGAGAAGGTCCGGCGCCAGATCGAGTCCATCTGAGCCAGAACCAGGTCTGGACCAGATCTGGACCACCAGCTGAGCCTGGACTGGACCTAGATCCAAGAAAGATCCAGCCCAGGACCTGTGACCCGGCCCCGTGGCCCGGCTCGTGCCCTGTGACCCGGCTCGTGCCCCGTGACCCGGCTCGTGCCCCGTGACCCGGCTCGTGCCCCGTGACCCGGCCCCGTGACCCGGCTGGAACCACAAACATTTTAAACTTTATTTAAATGGTTTTCTTTTGATTTTCAGATTTATTTAAATCCACTTTGGGATTTTTGAGACTTTTATGATGTCATCGCGCCTCTGCGCTGTGATTGGCTGTTGGCCCTGATTGGAGGAACTGAACCTTTTGTAAATGTGAATAAACTCATCTTTGTATCAGACCATTTAAGTCTCACACCTCCAGGTCTCACACCTCCAGGTCTCACACCTCAAGTTTGTCTGTCCCTCACTGTGTCCCTCACTGTGTCCCTCACTGTGTCCCTCACTGTGTCCCTCACTGTGTCCCTCAGGTCAGAGACCTTCTTGACCGCCATGGTGTCCAGCTCGCCATTCTAGTATTTCAAATCTCACATTTCCACCAGGGCCGCGCCTACTTTTGTGTCCAGTGTCTTTATAATCTTGTCAGTAATCTCCCGTAAAACGCCATAATCATCGGGCCCCGACCGCTCCAGGTCTTCACCACCACCGTGACCGACCCGGAGCTTCACCCTGAGCTTCACCTGGAGCTTCACCCGGAGCTTCACCTGGAGCTTCACCCTGAGCTTCACCCGGAGCTTCACCCTGAGCTTCACCCGGAGCTTCACCCTGAGCTTCACCTGGAGCTTCACCCGGAGCTTCACCCTGAGCTTCACCTGGAGCTTCACCCGGAGCTTCACCCTGAGCTTCACCTGGAGCTTCACCCGGAGCTTCACCTGGAGCTTCACCCGGAGCTTCACCTGGAGCTTCACCCGGAGCTTCACCCTGAGCTTCACCCGGAGCTTCACCCTGAGCTTCACCTGGAGCTTCACCCGGAGCTTCACCCTGAGCTTCACCTGGAGCTTCACCCGGAGCTTCACCCTGAGCTTCACCCTGAGCTTCACCCTGAGCTTCACCCGGAGCTTCACCCTGAGCTTCACCCGGAGCTTCACCCGGAGCTTCACCTGGAGCTTCACCCGGAGCTTCACCCGGAGCTTCACCCGGAGCTTCACCCTGAGCTTCACCCTGAGCTTCACCCGGAGCTTCACCCTGAGCTTCACCCTGAGCTTCACCCGGAGCTTCACCCTGAGCTTCACCCTGAGCTTCACCTGGAGCTTCACCCGGAGCTTCACCCGGAGCTTCACCCGGAGCTTCACCTGGAGCTTCACCCGGAGCTTCACCCTGAGCTTCACCCGGAGCTTCACCCGGAGCTTCACCCGGAGCTTCACCCCGAGCTTCACCCGGAGCTTCACCCGGAGCTTCACCCGGAGCTTCACCCGGAGCTTCACCCGGAGCTTCACCCGGAGCTTCACCCTGAGCTTCACCCTGAGCTTCACCCGGAGCTTCACCCGGAGCTTCACCCGGAGCTTCACCCGGAGCTTCACCCGGAGCTTCACCCGGAGCTTCACCCTGAGCTTCACCCGGAGCTTCACCCGGAGCTTCACCCTGAGCTTCACCCTGAGCTTCACCTGGAGCTTCACCCGGAGCTTCACCCTGAGCTTCACCCGGAGCTTCACCCTGAGCTTCACCCTGAGCTTCACCCTGAGCTTCACCCGGAGCTTCACCCGGAGCTTCACCCGGAGCTTCACCCGGAGCTTCACCCGGAGCTTCACCCCGAGCTTCACCCCGAGCTTCACCCCGAGCTTCACCCTGAGCTTCACTTGGAGCTTCACCCCGAGCTTCACTTGGAGCTTCACCCTGAGCTTCACCCTGAGCTTCACTTGGAGCTTCACCCCGAGCTTCACTTGGAGCTTCACCCTGAGCTTCACCCCGAGTTTCACCCTGAGCTGGAGGTGCAAACCATATTCACTGGTACCAATGTTCCCCCTTTTCTATGAACAGGGTGAACTATGCTGTGAACTATGCAACTATGCTGCCACAGAAGTGCAGACATTTGTGGTTTTACAGCATAAAATATAGCAGCATATAATCCTGACCCCTACACTGACCTGTACCCTGACCCCTACACTGACCCTGACCTGTACCCTGACCTGTACCCTGACCCCTACACTGACCTGTACCCTGACCCCTACACTGACCCTGACCTGTACCCTGACCCTGACCTGTACCCTGACCCCTATACTGACCTTGACCCAGGTCTCAGGGGAACATATGGCTAAATGTAGCATTGTCATCCTGATTCTGTTTTTTTTTCTTGTATTTATTCGGTTTCTGAAATAAGCGTCCAAGCTCATTATTTTATTATTATTTTATTATTTTTTTTATTATTATTTTGTTTTTATTATTATTTTATTATTATTATTTTATTATTTTTTTGTTTTTATTATTATTTTATTATTTTATTATTATTTTTTTATTATTATTTTGTTTTTATTATTATTTTATTATTAGGCCCGAGCGCCACAAGCTGCGAGAGGCCGTTAGTCCCATGATAGTCCCATGTTAGTCCCATGTTAGTTAGTCCCATGTTAGTCCCATGTTAGTCCCATGTTAGTTAGTCCCATGTTAGTCCCATGATAGTCCCATGTTAGTCCCATGTTAGTTTGTCCCATGTTAGTTAGTCCCATGTTAGTCCCATGTTAGTCCCATGTTAGTTAGTCCCATGTTAGTCCCATGTTAGTTAGTCCCATGTTAGTCCCATGTTAGTTAGTCCCATGTTAGTTAGTCCCATGTTAGTCCCATGTTAGTTAGTCCCATGTTAGTCCCATGTTAGTTAGTCCCATGTTAGTTAGTCCCATGTTAGTCCCATGTTAGTCCCATGTTAGTCCCATGTTAGTTAGTCCCATGTTAGTCCCATGTTAGTTAGTCCCATGTTAGTTAGTCCCATGTTAGTCCCATGTTAGTCCCATGTTAGTTAGTCCCATGTTAGTCCCATGTTAGTTAGTCCCATGTTAGTCCCATGTTAGTCCCATGTTAGTTAGTCCCATGTTAGTTAGTCCCATGTTAGTCCCATGTTAGTTAGTCCCATGTTAGTCCCATGTTAGTTAGTCCCATGTTAGTCCCATGTTAGTCCCATGTTAGTTAGTCCCATGTTAGTTAGTCCCATGTTAGTCCCATGTTAGTTAGTCCCATGTTAGTCCCATGTTAGTCCCATGTTAGTTAGTCCCATGTTAGTCCCATGTTAGTTAGTCCCATGTTAGTCCCATGTTAGTCCCATGTTAGTTAGTCCCATGTTAGTCCCATGTTAGTCCCATGTTAGTCCCATGTTAGTTAGTCCCATGTTAGTCCCATGTTAGTTAGTCCCATGTTAGTCCCATGTTAGTTAGTCCCATGTTAGTCCCATGTTAGTTAGTCCCATGTTAGTTAGTCCCATGTTAGTCCCATGTTAGTTAGTCCCATGTTAGTCCCATGTTAGTCCCATGTTAGTTAGTCCCATGTTAGTCCCATGTTAGTCCCATGTTAGTTAGTCCCATGTTAGTCCCATGTTAGTCCCATGTTAGTTAGTCCCATGTTAGTCCCATGTTAGTTAGTCCCATGTTAGTTAGTCCCATGTTAGTCCCATGTTAGTCCCATGTTAGTTAGTCCCATGTTAGTCCCATGTTAGTTAGTCCCATGTTAGTCCCATGTTAGTCCCATGTTAGTTAGTCCCATGTTAGTCCCATGTTAGTCCCATGTTAGTTAGTCCCATGTTAGTCCCATGTTAGTTAGTCCCATGTTAGTCCCATGTTAGTTAGTCCCATGTTAGTCCCATGTTAGTTAGTCCCATGTTAGTTAGTCCCATGTTAGTCCCATGTTAGTTAGTCCCATGTTAGTCCCATGTTAGTCCCATGTTAGTTAGTCCCATGTTAGTTAGTCCCATGTTAGTCCCATGTTAGTTAGTCCCATGTTAGTCCCATGTTAGTCCCATGTTAGTTAGTCCCATGTTAGTTAGTCCCATGTTAGTTAGTCCCATGTTAGTTAGTCCCATGTTAGTCCCATGTTAGTTAGTCCCATGTTAGTTAGTCCCATGTTAGTCCCATGTTAGTTAGTCCCATGTTAGTCCCATGTTAGTCCCATGTTAGTTAGTCCCATGTTAGTTCCATGTTAGTTAGTCCCATGTTAGTCCCATGTTAGTCCCATGTTAGTCCCATGTTAGTCCCATGTTAGTCCCATGTTAGTTAGTCCCATGTTAGTCCCATGATGCCGCTCGCCCACTTCACTCTCCTCCTCTCGCCCCGTCCAGACTCATTAGTAGGAAAATGGAACATTACGGTTGTAAACGGGCGAAGCTCGAGCAAAAGTGGCACTAAACGAGTGCTTCATATAAAGCACTGATCTGCTCTAAGTGTCTCATGAATATGTTCCATCTCTTGCATGTTCCGCTCACACAAACATGTAATGCAAAAATTGAACATTATGACTGTTTAGAGGTCCAAAAACACAAAGTGGGCGGAGCCCACTCAAATTTAACGAAAGTACCCGTCAGTGACCAGGGACCCACACCATGAGGGAGGAAATGTATAGTTTGATATTTGAAAAATGGGAAACATTGTTTTCGTATCAGAATATTATTCTTTCTTCTTCTCGGGACACGCCCACTATTTTTCACCCAGTGACATTGAGGAAAAGTCACAGAAACGTTCACACCTCTAAATCGTGCCTCTACATTCTGGCTATTTCCCTTTTCTATAATTAAAAAAATTGGGAAATAACCCAAAGAAAATCTGATGGTAGAATCATGAGATTTGCCGCAGAGGTAGACGGCGACAAGAGAAGTAAAAAATATTACTACGGCAACGCCGTCCGCCCAACCAAATGTCGGCCATATTGGTTCAAAAATGGCTCTTGTACTTTTATGAACTCCTCCCCCTCAGGGCGTTGGCTCTAAAAAGCTGAAATTGTGTGAAAATGGTGCTGAGGAGTGGGACATCAAAAGTTATTCAAATCACATTTATACCTGTCACTGTTTCTGTGGGTTTGGGCGAAGCCACAAACTAGCTAGAATTTCAGAAATCTCCCAAATTGAACATTTCTGCCGTTTGCGCAGATAAAGTCCAAATTGCGTCAAATTAGAATCAGTTGTTAAACTCTTTGCCCTAAACTTACTTAAAGTGAAATAAATTCATTTGGTGCCACAGCGCCCCCTACAGAGTTTATATGGAGGTTAAATGTCAAGTTTTGCGAAATTATATGAAATTTGACACACAACTCGTTTAGCATCGCCATCAAAAAAGTCAATGACCCATGTCATAATTGTTATGGCGTTGCCGTAGCGATGACCAAAACCTCCCATGTTATTCCAATGGGGAAATCACCAGAACATGTTTACACTTTAGACTTTCACAAACTTAACCTTCATCGGACATTACTGCACCGTCCATCGCTCATCTCCTCCCTCACTCCTGGACTATCTACTGCCCTAGCCGCCAGCTAACAGCTGGCTTAACACCTGCGGAGGTCCGTCATGGTATCGCGGGGCCTCCCTGCCGTGCAGACAAGGTCTGGGGCCAACGCCACTCACTCCACCAGCTTCAACACCCGGTCCACTGCTGCTTTTTCACAACTCTCTGCCCACCAGCTTCTAGTTAACCAGCCTCTAGCCACCGCCAACATTCTAACTGGATTACTCTCATCTGCTGCTACGTTCCATCTCCTCCTCGGACTATCACTCCCGCGCCTCCAGGCCACCGCTCCACCAACTTCTCGCCTACTCACCTACACCGCTGCTGACCTTCACCTCCTCAACCATAACCACCGTCTCCCAGCTGCTGCTGCCTCTGCAGCTAGCTCAGCTGGGATCCTTCGCCGGCCCCGCTACATCCACAGGGGCTCTGGTCTCTCCCATAACCAACACTCCAACGACGGCTCACCTATCCCCTCACTCTGGACTAGTTTTCGCCCCCCCGTCACCCCCACCTGCCGCACTGCCAACCTCAGCAACCTCCGCCCCCCCACCCCTGCGCCCCCATCCATCTCCGCGCCCCCATCCATCTCCCTTGCACTGCTGAACTGCCGCTCCCTCTCCAACAAATCACCTGTTATATCTGAACTGCTACTGGACAATAACATTGATCTGCTTCTCCTCTGTGAAACATGGCAACAGCCCCTGGACTTCTATGCTCTCAACCAAGCCACTCCCTCCAACTACACTTACACTGCCAAACCCCGCCTCTCTGGGCGTGGGGGAGGTCTTGCTGTTATTCATAAAAAATCTACATCCATCACTGAACTGAACCTCAACCTTCCATCCATCTCATCATTTGAATACCTCGCCTTCTCCCTCCCCAACTCTATCACCGCTATCCTGATCTATCGTCCCCCAAAGCCCCACCCCTCTTTCCTCACTGAATTGTCTGAACTCCTCACCATCGCATCCTCTCTCTCTGCCCGCCTCCTACTCACTGGTGACTTCAACATCCACATTGACTGCCCCAACGCCCCACTGACATCCGACTTCCTCTCTCTCCTGGACTGCTTCCATCTCACCCAACACATTGACTTCCCCACCCATACCAAAGGCCACACTCTGGACTTAGTCTGTTCCTCTCTCCTACCCATATCCAAGCCCCACCCCCTCCCCTTCCCACTCTCTGATCATCTCTGCATCCTTTTCTCCGCCCCCCTACCCTCGCCCCACAAGCCCAAAAAACGCACCATCACCTACCGCAATATCAAGTCAGTCAACCCCCTCACGCTCTCCCAGCTCATATCCTCTGCTTTCCCCCCTGACTCCCCCCCCTCTTCCCCCGACGACTGCTGTCATGCTCAACACCACCCTCTCCGACTCCCTTGACTCCCTAGCCCCCTGGAAAACCTCCTCCGTCTCATACATCAACCCCGCCCCCTGGTACACCCCTGAACTCCGCACCATGAAGCAGACTGGCCGCCAACTCGAACGACTCCTCAAAAGAACCCGCCTCACCGTCCACGCCGAAGCTTTCAAATTACACATCTCCTCCTACCGTGACGCTCTCCAAGCCGCCAAATCTGCCCACCTCTCCACCCTCATCAACAGCTCCCACCGGAGCCCTCGCACCCTGTTCTCCACCGTCAACAAGCTGCTCCAGCCACCGGACATCACTCCACCCTCCTCCCCTGACCTCTGCAACTCTTTCCTCCTTGCCTTCAATGACAACATTTCCAAAATCAACAGCTCCATGACTGCCGTCTCCATTAACTCCATCACCACCCCCACCCCTGCCCCCCCCCCTCTCCCTGACCACCCACCCTTCCCTCCCCTCACCACCTTCTCCTCTGTTAACTCCTCTCATATCATAGACCTCATCACCGCTTCCAAAACCACCACCTGCTCTCTCGACCCCCTCCCAACGACTCTAACCAAGGCCTGCCTCCCTGCTCTCATCCCCCATCTCACCACCCTCTTCAACCAGTCTTTATCCCTCGGCCATGTTCCTTCCATCTACAAACTGGCCTCCATCACCCCCATCCTCAAAAAACCCACCCTAGACTCCGCCAACCTCTCCAACTACCGCCCCATCTCCAACCTGCCGTTCCTCTCAAAAATGCTGGAACGCATCGTCGCCGCCCAACTTCACACCCACCTCCAGTCAAACAACCTCTATGAACCCCTCCAATCTGGCTCCGCCCACTTCACAGCACTGAAACAGCCCTGGTCAAAGTACTCAACGATCTCCTCACCTCTGCAGACTCCGGGGCCCTCAACGATCTCCTCACCTCTGCAGACTCCGGGGCCCTCAACATCCTGTTACTACTAGACCTCAGCGCAGCCTTTGACACTATAAACCATTCCATCCTCCTACAAAGGCTGCGCCAACTGGGTGTTGAGGGCTCTGCACTTGACTGGCTCACATCCTACCTCACCAACAGGCAAGAGTTCATTTCCCTCTCCGGTCACTCATCCACCCTCTCCCCAGTAACGCAGGGGGTCCCCCAGGGCTCAGTCCTCGGCCCCCTCCTCTTCATCTGCTACATCTTCCCCCTTGGTCACATCCTCCGCCAACTCAACCTGGACTTTCACTGCTACGCTGACGACACCCAGATATACCTCACCACCAAATCCACCCAAAACCCTCCCCTCAGCCACATCCAAACCTGCATCTCTACAATAAAATCATGGCTCACTCTCAACTTCCTCAAACTGAACAGTGACAAAACAGAGCTCCTCCTCATTGGCACCAAATCCACTCTCAATAAAACTGGTCCCTTTTTACTCAGCATCGACACCTCGACCATCACCCCCTCTACCCTGGTACGCAATCTCGGTGTCATCATGGACCCCACCCTCTCCTTCACTCCCCATGTCAGCCACATCGTCAAGACCTCATACTTCCACCTCCGCCGCATCGCCAAAATCCGACACTGCCTCACCCTCCCCGCTGCTGAATCCCTCATCCATGCCTTCATCTCCTCCCGCCTCCACTACTGCACCTCCCTCCTCACTGGCATCTCCTCTCATTCCCTCCATAGACTCCAAATGGTCCAAAACTCCGCTGCCCGCCTCCTCACCCACACCCGCCTCCTCACCCACACCCTCCTCACCCACACCCTCCTCCTCACCCACACCCGCCTCCTCACCCACACCCGCCTCCTCACCCACACCCGCCTCCTCACCCACACCCGCCTCCTCACCCACACCCGCCTCCTCACCCACACCCGCCTCCTCACCCACACCCGCCTCCTCACCCACACCCGCCTCCTCACCCACACCCGCCTCCTCACCCACACCTTCCTCACCCACACCCTCCTCCTCACCCACACCCGCCTCCTCACCCACACCCTCCTCACCCACACCCGCCTCCTCACCCACACCCTCCTCACCCACACCCGCCTCCTCACCCACACCCGCCTCCTCACCCACACCCGCCTCCTCACCCACACCCGCCTCCTCACCCACACCTTCCTCACCCACACCCGCCTCCTCACCCACACCCGCCTCCTCACCCACACCCGCCTCCTCACCCACACCCGCCTCCTCACCCACACCTTCCTCACCCACACCCGCCTCCTCACCCACACCCTCCTCCTCACCCACACCCGCCTCCTCACCCACACCCGGTCCCGTGATCACATCACTCCCGTTCTCCGCTCTCTCCACTCTCTCCCCATCAAGCAGCGCATAAACTTTAAAATACTCCTCCTCACCTTCAAAGCTCTTCACCACCTTGCCCCCCCCTACCTGTCTGACCTCCTCATCCCCCACCGCCCCACCCGAGCTCTCCGATCCTCCTCCTCTCTCACCCTGACTGCACCAACATCCCGACTCAAAACTTTTGGCGACAGAGCATTCTCCCGAACAGCACCCCGACTCTGGAACTCCCTCCCCCCCGTCCCACTCTCCCTCACTCACAACATTCAAATCCCGCCTAAAAACATGACCTCTTCACCCAAGCCTATGACCTCCCCTACCCCGAGCCTCCTCTACCCCATTGCCTACTCTTCTACCCCCTGTTACATCCCCATCTTTTTCTCTCTACTTCGTCTGTCTTGTTCATTTTATCTGTATATTAATGTGTTCTGTACGTGTTGTCCCCCCCTGTCTGTAAATACACCCCCTTTTTTATTATGTTCAGCGTCTTTGGGTCACTGAAAAGCGCTATATAAATAAAAGTTATTATTATTATTATTATTACAAACTCCTCCCCCTCAGGGCGTCAGCCCTATTAACCTGAAATTTGGTGAGACTCATCTTCAGGGGTAAAAGTTATACACATTTTTATTCAAAGAGTCACATTTTGCCAAGAATTCAAAATAAAATGGCTTTTTGAAGGTAAAACAAAGGGTGGAAGATGAGACAGCGTCACAGATTCAGCAGTAGATGTAATAAAAGGACAATTTTGCGTCGTGGCGAGGGCCGATCATTGCCGCTTGCGGCTATATTTATTTATTATTTCTGTCCCATTTACAAAGATGAGGTCCCCGTGTGGCAGGCACAGGACGTCCTGTTCATCTGCAACTTCAACAAACAAATCACACCTTTGACTTGAACTGAGGTTAAAAAAAAATAGATCCTTCAGGTCTGATACTGGATCAGATCTGATACTGGATCAGATCTGATACTGGATCAGATCTGATACTGGATCAGGTCTGATACTGGATCAGATCTGATACTGGATCAGGTCTGATACTGGATCAGATCTGATACTGGATCAGGTCTGATACTGGATCAGATCTGATACTGGATCAGGTCTGATACTGGAGGAGGAAGTCCTGGAGGCTGTGGACCCGTCCCAGACCCGGGTCCTGGTCCTGGTCCTGGTCCTTCATCTGGATGAACAGCTCCAGGTTTGTGTTTGTCTCTGAAACAAAGAGTTTAATGAAACATAAAAACATGAGAAACAGAAGCTCATGTTGTTTTGACAGATGAAGTGGGAGGAGCTTAAAGTCACATGTTTCTTCATAAGGTCAAAGGTCATTGACCACGGTCACATGTTCTGCGACTGTTACAGACATTTACCTCGTCACATTTGAAGGTAAAAAAAGAAGATTCTGTTTTATTTTGTTCAAAATGTAAAAACACAGAGAGCCATCGAGTCCAAGCCACGCCCCAAACCCATTATTGTCTCCATGGCAACCAGACGACTCTGGCGGGGAGAGGCGACTCTGGCGGGGAGAGGCGACTCTGGCGGGGAGAGCATTTTGTGCACGGCTAAAATAAAGATTCACTTTTAGACGAGACAACTTGGTTCTATTTTGTCTCATTTCTCCGTCAATGTTTACAGTATTTGCAGTAGTAGTCATAGTATTTGCAGTGGTATTTGCAGTATTTGCAGTAGTATTTGCAGTAGTATTTGCAGTAGTAGTCTTAGTATTTGCAGTAGTGGTTGCAGTAGTATTTGCAGTAGTAGTCGTAGTATTTGCAGTAGTATTTGCAGTAGTATTTGTAGTATTTGCAGTAGTATTTGCAGTAGTAGTCGTAGTATTTGCAGTAGTATTTGCAGTAGTAGTCGTAGTATTTGCAGTAGTATTTGCAGTAGTAGTCGTAGTATTTGCAGTAGTATTTGCAGTATTTGCAGTAGTAGTCGTAGTAGTTGCAGTAGTAGTTGCAGTAGTAGTTGCAGTATTTGCAGTAGTAGTCGCAGTAGTATTTGCAGTAGTAGTTGCAGTATTTGCAGTAGTATTTGCAGTAGTATTTGCAGTAGTAGCAGTAGTAGTCGTAGTAGTAGTTGCAGTAGTATTTGCAGTAGTAGGTGCAGTATTTGCAGTAGTATTTGCAGTAGTAGTCGTAGTATTTGCAGTAGTAGTTGCAGTAGTATTTGCAGTAGTATTTGCAGTAGTAGTCGTAGTATTTGCAGTAGTAGTTGCAGTAGTAGTTGCAGTAGTATTTGCAGTAGTATTTGCAGTAGTAGTTGCAGTATTTGCAGTAGTATTTGCAGTAGTATTTGCAGTAGTAGTCGTAGTATTTGCAATAGTATTTGCAGTAGTAGTCGTAGTATTTGCAGTAGTAATCATAGTATTTGCAGTAGTAGTCATAGTATTTGCAGTAGTATTTGCAGTAGTAGTCGTAGTATTTGCAGTAGTATTTGCAGTAGTAGTTGCAGTAGTATTTGCAGTAGTAGTTGCAGTAGTATTTGCAGTATTTGCAGTAGTATTTGCAGTATTTGCAGTAGTTGTTGCAGCAGTATTTGCAGTAGTAGTTGCAGTAGTATTTGCAGTAGTATTTGCAGTATTTGCAGTAGTATTTGCAGTAGTATTTGCAGTAGTAGTCATAGTATTTGCAGTAGTATTTGCAGTAGTATTTGCAGTAGTAGTCGTAGTATTTGCAGTAGTATTTGCAGTAGTAGTCGTAGTATTTGCAGTAGTATTTGCAGTAGTAGTCGTAGTATTTGCAGTAGTATTTGCAGTAGTATTTGCAGTAGTATTTGCAGTAGTAGTTGCAGTAGTAGTTGCAGTAGTAGTTGCAGTAGTAGTCGCAGTAGTAGTCGCAGTAGTAGTTGCAGTAGTAGTTGCAGTATTTGCAGTAGTAGTTGCAGTAGTAGTTGCAGTAGTATTTGCAGTAATATTTGCAGTAGTAGTCGTAGTATTTGCAGTAGTATTTGCAGTAGTAGTCATAGTATTTGCAGTAGTATTTGCAGTAGTAGTCGAAGTATTTGCAGTAGTATTTGCAGTAGTAGTCGTAGTATTTGCAGTAGTATTTGCAGTAGTAGTTGCAGTAGTATTTGCAGTAGTAGTTGCAGTAGTATTTGCAGTAGTATTTGCAGTATTTGCAGTATTTGCAGTAGTAGCAGTAGTAGTACTCACCGTGAGTCTGGATGGGCTGGTACTTGGGAGGAGGCGAGCTCCACGTTCCGTCAGGTTTCTTCATGTGAGATCGATCCGAGGAAAACTTCTGCAAGAACAAGTCTGCGGGAACCGACCGGATCATTCTGGACCAGGACCAGGACCAGGACCAGAGACGAGACCAGGACCAGGGCCGAGACCGGGACCAAAACAGAGACGGAGGGTTAGAGCCAGGACCAGGACCAGGACCAGGACCAGGACCAGGACCAGGACCAGGACCAGGACCAGGACCAGGACCAGGACCTGCTGCACTTTCACAAACTCAAAGCGGTCCCACCTGTGGTACTGAGGGTCCAGGTCCTGGTCCGGTCTCAGAGCTCGGCTCACGTACTCCTGAAGAGAGCAGGGGAAGTCCAGAACCGAGTCCAGATCAAAGACCAGAGGCTCCAGACCCGGTCCAGACCAGAGCAGGATCACATGGTAGTCCTGAAACACAAACCAGGTCAGGACCAGGACTAAACCAGAACTAAACCAGGTCAGGACCAGGACTAAACCAGGACTAAACCAGGTCAGAACCAGGACTAAACCTGGACTGAACCAGGACTAAACCAGAACTAAACCAGGTCAGGACCAGGACTAAACCAGGTCAGGACCAGGACTAAACCAGGACTAAACCAGAACTAAACCAGGTCAGGACCAGGACTAAACCAGGACTGAACCAGGACTAAACCAGAACTAAACCAGGTCAGGACCAGGACTAAACCAGAACTAAACCAGGTCAGGACCAGGACTAAACCAGGACTGAACCAGGACTAAACCAGAACTAAACCAGGTCAGGACCAGGACTAAACCAGAACTAAACAAGGTCAGGACCAGGACTAAAGCAGGACTAAAGCAGGACTAAACCAGGACTAAACCAGGTCAGGACCAGGACTAAACCAGGACTAAACCAAGACTAAACCAGGACTAAACCAGGACTAAACCAGGACTAAACCAGGTCAGGACCAGGACTGAACCAGGACTAAACCAGAACTAAACCAGGTCAGGACCAGGACTAAAGCAGGACTAAACCAGGACTAAACCAGAACTAAACCAGGTCAGGACCAGGACTAAACCAGAACTAAACCAGGTCAGAACCAGGACTAAACCAGAACTAAACCAGGACTAAACCAGGACTAAACCAGAACTAAACCAGGACTAAACCAGGACTAAACCAGAACTAAACCAGGTCAGGACCAGGACTAAACCAGAACTAAACCAGGTCAGGACCAGGACTAAAGCAGGACTAAACCAGGACTAAACCAGAACTAAACCAGGTCAGGACCAGGACTAAACCAGGACTGAACCAGGACTAAACCAGAACTAAACCAGGTCAGGACCAGGACTAAAGCAGGACTAAAGCAGGACTAAAGCAGGACTAAACCAGAACTAAACCAGGTCAGGACCAGGACTAAACCAGAACTAAACCAGGACTAAACCAGGACTAAACCAGAACTAAACCAGGTCAGGACCAGGACTAAACCAGGACTAAACCAGGTCAGGACCAGGACTAAACCAGGACTAAACCAAGACTAAACCAGGACTAAACCAGGACTAAACCAGGACTAAACCAGGACTAAACCAGGTCAGGACCAGGACTAAACCAGGACTAAACCAGGTCAGGACCAGGACTAAACCAGGACTAAAACCAGTTCAGGACCAGGACTAAACCAGGTCAGGACCAGGACTAAACCAGGACTAAACCAGGTCAGGACCAGGACTAAACCAGGACTAAACCAGGACTAAACCAGGACTAAACCAGGTCAGGACCAGGACTAAACCAGGACTAAACCAGGTCAGAATCAGGACTAAACCAGGTCAGGACCAGGACTAACCCAGAACTAAACCAGGTCAGGACCAGGACTAAACCAGGTCAGGACCAGGACTAAACCAGAACTAAACCAGGTCAGGACCAGGACTAAACCAGGACTAAACCAGGTCAGAACCAGGACTAAACCTGGACTGAACCAGGACTAAACCAGAACTAAACCAGGTCAGGACCAGGACTAAACCAGGTCAGGACCAGGACTAAACCAGGACTAAACCAGAACTAAACCAGGTCAGGACCAGGACTAAACCAGGACTGAACCAGGACTAAACCAGAACTAAACCAGGTCAGGACCAGGACTAAACCAGGACTAAACCAAGACTAAACCAGGACTAAACCAGGACTAAACCAGGACTAAACCAGGTCAGGACCAGGACTGAACCAGGACTAAACCAGAACTAAACCAGGTCAGGACCAGGACTAAAGCAGGACTAAACCAGGACTAAACCAGAACTAAACCAGGTCAGGACCAGGACTAAAGCGGGACTAAAGCAGGACTAAAGCAGGACTAAACCAGGTCAGGACCAGGACTAAACCAGAACTAAACCAGGTCAGAACCAGGACTAAACCAGAACTAAACCAGGACTAAACCAGGACTAAACCAGAACTAAACCAGGTCAGGACCAGGACTAAACCAGAACTAAACCAGGTCAGGACCAGGACTAAACCAGGACTGAACCAGGACTAAACCAGAACTAAACCAGGTCAGGACCAGGACTAAACCAGAACTAAACCAGGTCAGGACCAGGACTAAAGCAGGACTAAAGCAGGACTAAACCAGGACTAAACCAGGTCAGGACCAGGACTAAACCAGGACTAAACCAAGACTAAACCAGGACTAAACCAGGACTAAACCAGGACTAAACCAGGTCAGGACCAGGACTGAACCAGGACTAAACCAGAACTAAACCAGGTCAGGACCAGGACTAAACCAGAACTAAACCAGGTCAGGACCAGGACTAAACCAGAACTAAACCAGGTCAGAACCAGGACTAAACCAGAACTAAACCAGGACTAAACCAGGACTAAACCAGAACTAAACCAGGTCAGGACCAGGACTAAACCAGAACTAAACCAGGTCAGGACCAGGACTAAAGCAGGACTAAACCAGGACTAAACCAGAACTAAACCAGGTCAGGACCAGGACTAAACCAGGACTGAACCAGGACTAAACCAGAACTAAACCAGGTCAGGACCAGGACTAAAGCAGGACTAAAGCAGGACTAAAACAGGACTAAACCAGGTCAGGACCAGGACTAAACCAGAACTAAACCAGGTCAGAACCAGGACTAAACCAGAACTAAACCAGGACTAAACCAGGACTAAACCAGAACTAAACCAGGTCAGGACCAGGACTAAACCAGGACTAAACCAGGTCAGGACCAGGACTAAACCAGGACTAAACCAAGACTAAACCAGGACTAAACCAGGACTAAACCAGGACTAAACCAGGACTAAACCAGGTCAGGACCAGGACTAAACCAGGACTAAACCAGGTCAGGACCAGGACTAAACCAGGACTAAAACCAGTTCAGGACCAGGACTAAACCGGGTCAGGACCAGGACTAAACCAGGACTAAACCAGGTCAGGACCAGGACTAAACCAGGACTAAACCAGGACTAAACCAGGACTAAACCAGGTCAGGACCAGGACTAAACCAGGACTAAACCAGGTCAGAATCAGGACTAAACCAGGTCAGGACCAGGACTAAACCAGAACTAAACCAGGTCAGGACCAGGACTAAACCAGGTCAGGACCAGGACTAAACCAGAACTAAACCAGGTCAGGACCAGGACTAAACCAGGACTAAACCAGGTCAGAACCAGGACTAAACCTGGACTGAACCAGGACTAAACCAGAACTAAACCAGGTCAGGACCAGGACTAAACCAGGTCAGGACCAGGACTAAACCAGGACTAAACCAGAACTAAACCAGGTCAGGACCAGGACTAAACCAGGTCAGGACCAGGACTAAACCAGAACTAAACCAGGTCAGGACCAGGACTAAACCAGGACTAAACCAGAACTAAACCAGGTCAGGACCAGGACTAAACCAGGACTGAACCAGGACTAAACCAGAACTAAACCAGGTCAGGACCAGGACTAAACCAGAACTAAACCAGGACTAAACCAGGACTAAACCAGGTCAGGACCAGGACTAAACCAGAACTAAACCAGGTCAGGACCAGGACTAAAGCAGGACTAAACCAGGACTAAACCAGAACTAAACCAGGTCAGGACCAGGACTAAAGCAGGACTAAAGCAGGACTAAACCAGGTCAGGACCAGGACTAAACCAGAACTAAACCAGGTCAGAACCAGGACTAAACCAGAACTAAACCAGGACTAAACCAGGACTAAACCAGAACTAAACCAGGTCAGGACCAGGACTAAACCAGAACTAAACCAGGTCAGGACCAGGACTAAACCAGGACTAAACCAGGACTAAACCAGGACTAAACCAGGTCAGGACCAGGACTAAACCAGGACTAAACCAGGTCAGAATCAGGACTAAACCAGGTCAGGACCAGGACTAAACCAGAACTAAACCAGGTCAGGACCAGGACTAAACCAGGACTAAACCAGGTCAGAACCAGGACTAAACCTGGACTGAACCAGGACTAAACCAGAACTAAACCAGGTCAGGACCAGGACTAAACCAGGTCAGGACCAGGACTAAACCAGGACTAAACCAGAACTAAACCAGGACTAAACCAGGTCAGGACCAGGACTAAACCAGGACTAAACCAGAACTAAACCAGGTCAGGACCAGGACTAAACCAGGTCAGGACCAGGACTAAACCAGAACTAAACCAGGTCAGGACCAGGACTAAACCAGGACTAAACCAGAACTAAACCAGGTCAGGACCAGGACTAAACCAGGACTGAACCAGGACTAAACCAGAACTAAACCAGGTCAGGACCAGGACTAAACCAGAACTAAACCAGGACTAAACCAGGACTAAACCAGGTCAGGACCAGGACTAAACCAGAACTAAACCAGGTCAGGACCAGGACTAAAGCAGGACTAAACCAGGACTAAACCAGAACTAAACCAGGTCAGGACCAGGACTAAAGCAGGACTAAAGCAGGACTAAACCAGGTCAGGACCAGGACTAAACCAGAACTAAACCAGGTCAGAACCAGGACTAAACCAGAACTAAACCAGGACTAAACCAGGACTAAACCAGAACTAAACCAGGTCAGGACCAGGACTAAACCAGAACTAAACCAGGTCAGGACCAGGACTAAACCAGGACTAAACCAGGACTAAACCAGGACTAAACCAGGTCAGGACCAGGACTAAACCAGGACTAAACCAGGTCAGAATCAGGACTAAACCAGGTCAGGACCAGGACTAAACCAGAACTAAACCAGGTCAGGACCAGGACTAAACCAGGTCAGGACCAGGACTAAACCAGAACTAAACCAGGTCAGGACCAGGACTAAACCAGGACTAAACCAGGTCAGAACCAGGACTAAACCTGGACTGAACCAGGACTAAACCAGAACTAAACCAGGTCAGGACCAGGACTAAACCAGGTCAGGACCAGGACTAAACCAGAACTAAACCAGGTCAGGACCAGGACTAAACCAGGACTAAACCAGAACTAAACCAGGTCAGGACCAGGACTAAACCAGGACTGAACCAGGACTAAACCAGAACTAAACCAGGTCAGGACCAGGACTAAACCAGAACTAAACCAGGACTAAACCAGGACTAAACCAGGTCAGGACCAGGACTAAACCAGAACTAAACCAGGTCAGAACCAGGACTAAACCAGAACTAAACCAGGACTAAACCAGGACTAAACCAGGTCAGGACCAGGACTAAACCAGGACTAAACCAAGACTAAACCAGGACTAAACCAGGACTAAACCAGGACTAAACCAGGTCAGGACCAGGACTGAACCAGGACTAAACCAGAACTAAACCAGGTCAGGACCAGGACTAAAGCAGGACTAAACCAGGACTAAACCAGAACTAAACCAGGTCAGGACCAGGACTAAAGCAGGACTAAAGCAGGACTAAACCAGGTCAGGACCAGGACTAAACCAGAACTAAACCAGGTCAGAACCAGGACTAAACCAGAACTAAACCAGGACTAAACCAGGACTAAACCAGAACTAAACCAGGTCAGGACCAGGACTAAACCAGAACTAAACCAGGTCAGGACCAGGACTAAAGCAGGACTAAACCAGGACTAAACCAGAACTAAACCAGGTCAGGACCAGGACTAAACCAGGACTGAACCAGGACTAAACCAGAACTAAACCAGGTCAGGACCAGGACTAAAGCAGGACTAAACCAGAACTAAACCAGGTCAGAACCAGGACTAAACCAGAACTAAACCAGGACTAAACCAGGACTAAACCAGAACTAAACCAGGTCAGGACCAGGACTAAACCAGGACTAAACCAGGTCAGGACCAGGACTAAACCAGGACTAAAACCAGTTCAGGACCAGGACTAAACCAGGTCAGGACCAGGACTAAACCAGGACTAAACCAGGTCAGGACCAGGACTAAACCAGGACTAAACCAGGACTAAACCAGGACTAAACCAGGTCAGGACCAGGACTAAACCAGGACTAAACCAGGTCAGGACCAGGACTAAACCAGGACTAAAACCAGTTCAGGACCAGGACTAAACCAGGTCAGGACCAGGACTAAACCAGGACTAAACCAGGTCAGGACCAGGACTAAACCAGGACTAAACCAGGTCAGGACCAGGACTAAACCAGGACTAAACCAGGTCAGGACCAGGACTAAACCAGGACTAAAACCAGTTCAGGACCAGGACTAAACCAGGTCAGGACCAGGACTAAACCAGGACTAAACCAGGACTAAACCAGGACAAACTGAGTGAAATACAAACGTCAAACAAATTCTTACCCAAATCACAGGAAAATCTCCTTTACACGATTTCTGCTTCCACAGTGGAACCTGGACCAGAACCAGAACCAGAACCAGACCAGGGTTAGACCAGCAATACACTGTTAGTACTTAAGCAGTATTTGCAGTATTAGTAGTAGTGTTTGCAGCATTATCTGACCGTGCGCTGGTGGTTGGAGATGAACAGAACTCGAAAGTCCTGGACTTTGACCTCGGCCTCTGAACGGAACCAGGAACACAACTGCCACACGTTCTCCTCACTGTGGACACACACGGGTCAGACCGGACATGAGACCAGGGACCAGGGACCAGGGACCAGGGACCAGAGACCAGAGACCAGAGACCAGAGACCAGAGACCAGAGACCAGAGACCAGAGACCAGAGACCAGAGACCAGAGACCTGACCAGAGACCAGAGACCAGAGACCAGAGAATGGACCAGAGACCGGACCAGAGACCAGAGACCAGAGACCAGAGACCAGAGACCAGAGACCAGAGACCAGAGACCTGACCAGAGACCAGAGACCAGAGACCAGAGACCAGAGACCAGAGACCAGAGACCAGAGACCAGAGACCAGAGACCTGACCAGAGACCAGAGACCAGAGACCAGAGACCGGACCAGAGACCGGACCAGAGACCAGAGACCAGAGACCGGACCAGAGACCAGAGACCAGAGACCAGAGACCAGAGACCTGACCAGAGACCTGACCAGAGACCTGACCAGAGACCAGAGACCAGAGACCAGAGACCAGAGACCAGAGACCTGACCAGAGACCAGAGACCAGAGACCAGAGACCGGACCAGAGACCGGACCAGAGACCGGACCAGAGACCAGAGACCAGAGACCAGAGACCAGAGACCTGACCAGAGACCAGAGACCAGAGACCTGACCAGAGACCTGACCAGAGACCTGACCAGAGACCAGAGACCAGAGACCAGAGACCAGAGACCTGACCAGAGACCAGAGACCAGAGACCAGAGACCAGAGACCAGAGACCTGACCAGAGACCAGACCAGAGACCAGAGACCAGAGACCAGAGACCGGACCAGAGACCGGACCAGAGACCAGAGACCAGAGACCAGAGACCAGAGACCAGAGACCAGAGACCGGACCAGAGACCGGACCAGAGACCAGAGACCGGACCAGAGACCAGAGACCAGAGACCAGAGACCAGAGACCTGACCAGAGACCTGACCAGAGACCTGACCAGAGACCAGAGACCAGAGACCAGAGACCGGACCAGAGACCGGACCAGAGACCGGACCAGAGACCAGAGACCAGAGACCAGAGACCAGAGACCAGAGACCAGAGACCAGAGACCAGAGACCAGAGACCTGACCAGAGACCTGACCAGAGACCAGAGACCAGAGACCAGAGACCTGACCAGAGACCAGAGACCAGAGACCAGAGACCAGAGACCAGAGACCAGAGACCTGACCAGAGACCAGAGACCAGAGACCTGACCAGAGACCGGACCAGAGACCAGAGACCAGAGACCAGATACCAGAGACCAGAGACCTGACCAGAGACCTGACCAGAGACCGGACCAGAGACCTGACCAGAGACCTGACCAGAGACCTGACCAGAGACCAGAGACCTGACCAGAGACCAGAGACCAGAGACCAGAGACCAGAGACCTGACCAGAGACCAGAGACCGGACCAGAGACCAGACCAGAGACCAGAGACCGGACCAGAGACCAGAGACCAGAGACCAGAGACCTGACCAGAGACCTGACCAGAGACCAGAGACCAGAGACCAGAGACCTGACCAGAGACCAGAGACCAGAGACCAGAGACCGGACCAGAGACCAAAGACCGGACCAGAGACCAGAGACCAGAGACCAGAGACCAGAGACCTGACCAGAGACCAGAGACCAGAGACCAGAGACCAGAGACCTGACCAGAGACCAGAGACCAGAGACCGGACCAGAGACCAGAGACCAGAGACCAGAGACCTGACCAGAGACCTGACCAGAGACCAGAGACCAGAGACCAGAGACCAGAGACCAGAGACCAGAGACCTGACCAGAGACCAGAGACCAGAGACCAGAGACCGGACCAGAGACCGGACCAGAGACCAGAGACCGGACCAGAGACCAGAGACCAGAGACCAGAGACCAGAGACCAGAGACCAGAGACCAGAGACCTGACCAGAGACCAGAGACCTGACCAGAGACCAGAGACCAGAGACCGGACCAGAGACCGGACCAGAGACCAGAGACCAGAGACCGGACCAGAGACCAGAGACCGGACCAGAGACCGGACCAGAGACCAGAGACCAGAGACCTGACCAGAGACCAGAGACCAGAGACCAGAGACCAGAGACCAGAGACCAGAGACCAGAGACCTGACCAGAGACCAGAGACCAGAGACCAGAGACCGGACCAGAGTACTCTGTAGTACTCTGCAGTACTGTACTCTGCAGTACTGTACTCTGCAGTACTCTGCAGTAACTCTGCTGTACTATGCAGTACTCTGCTCTACTCTGCAGTACTGTACTCTGCAGTAACTCTGCTGTACTATGCAGTACTCTGTAGTACTCTGCTGTACTCTGCTGTACTCTGCAGTACTGTACTCTGCATTACTCGGCAGTACTCTGTAGTACTCTGCAGTACTGTACTCTGCATTACTCGGCAGTACTCTGTAGTACTCTGCTGTACTCTGCAGTACTCTGCAGTACTCTGCAGTACTGTACTCTGCAGTAACTCTGCTGTACTATGCAGTACTCTGTAGTACTCTGCTGTACTCTGCTGTACTCTGCAGTACTGTACTCTGCATTACTCGGCAGTACTCTGTAGTACTCTGCAGTACTGTACTCTGCATTACTCGGCAGTACTCTGTAGTACTCTGCAGTACTGTACTCTGCAGTAACTCTGCTGTACTCTGCATTACTCTGCAGTACTCGGCAGTACTCTGTAGTACTCTGTAGTACTCTGTAGTACTCTGTAGTACTCTGTTGTACTCTGCAGTAACTCTGCTGTACTCTGCAGTACTCGGCAGTACTCGGCAGTACTCGGCAGTACAGTTACTCAGTAAATGCAGGTCTCACCAGTAGCAGCTCGTGTAAACACAGTCCTCGCGCCGCGGAGTCTTCATCACCTCTGACCTTTGACCTCTGACGTTTACATTAATGTGTCGTTATAAAAAGCTTCTGTTTCCGCCGCGCGGGCACGCGCACAGGGCACGCGCACTGCTCTTCTTTTCTTGCGTCAGTCTGAAGGCTCCGCCCCCTCAGGACGCACGTGGTACTGCACTAGGTCACATGACGCTCCTGACCTGTGACCTCTACAGCGGAAGCACGTGTGACGCGATCATGGCAGCGACCGGGAACAGCACGCGCGTGTCCGAACCAGAACCAGAACCTAGACCTGGACCCGGACCCGGACCCGGACCCGGACCCAGGAAGAGGCGCCCCGAGCCCCGGCGGGAGGTGAGTCCGGAGCGGCCTCAGCAGTGCGGAGCCGCGGAGGCTCTGGAGGTAGCATTAGCATTAGCATTAGGCTAACTCTAGAACACGGGCTCAAACCGAGTCAAAATGGTTGAAATTAGAACGTGTTACAACGTGTTCACAGTCTGGAGACAGTCTGGACAGTCTGGAGACAGTCTGGAGACGGTCTGGAGACGGTCTGGAGACGGTCTGGACACAGTCTGGAGACGGTCTGGACACAGTCTGGACACAGTCTGGACAGTCTGGAGACGGTCTGGAGACAGTCTGGACACAGTCTGGACACAGTCTGGACAGTCTGGAGACAGTCTGGAGACAGTCTGGACACAGTCTGGACAGTCTGGAGACAGTCTGGAGACGGTCTGGACACAGTCTGGAGACGGTCTGGACACAGTCTGGACACAGTCTGGACAGTCTGGAGACGGTCTGGAGACAGTCTGGAGACGGTCTGGACACAGTCTGGACAGTCTGGAGACGGTCTGGACACAGTCTGGACACAGTCTGGACACAGTCTGGACACAGTCTGGACAGTCTGGAGACAGTCTGGAGACGGTCTGGACACAGTCTGGACACAGTCTGGACAGTCTGGAGACGGTCTGGACACAGTCTGGACAGTCTGGAGACAGTCTGGAGACGGTCTGGACACAGTCTGGACACAGTCTGGAGACGGTCTGGACAGTCTGGAGACAGTCTGGACAGTCTGGAGACGGTCTGGAGACAGTCTGGAGACGGTCTGGACACAGTCTGGACAGTCTGGAGACGGTCTGGAGACGGTCTGGACACAGTCTGGACACAGTCTGGACAGTCTGGAGACAGTCTGGACAGTCTGGAGACGGTCTGGAGACAGTCTGGAGACGGTCTGGACACAGTCTGGACAGTCTGGAGACGGTCTGGAGACGGTCTGGACACAGTCTGGACACAGTCTGGACAGTCTGGAGACAGTCTGGAGACGGTCTGGACACAGTCTGGACACAGTCTGGACAGTCTGGAGACGGTCTGGAGACAGTCTGGAGACGGTCTGGAGACGGTCTGGAGACAGTCTGGACAGTCTGGAGACAGTCTGGACAGTCTGGAGACGGGCTGGAGACGGGCTGGAGGTCTTTATACATTCCCAGAGAAAGTCTCAGTTACTGTTTTAAATACTGAGTGGGACAGTCTCCACTTTAGGACAAACTGAACTGTCCAGCTGCAGGTGCTGAAACAAAGTCAACAGTTGTTCACAAGGTTATTCACAGATTCATGTTATTTCCCAACGTTCTTGGAGGTGATTCTCTTTCTGAGGCGGTTGTTTCTTTGAGCTCCAGAGAAGACATTGAACTTCTGATATTGATATTCTGGTTATTACAGATGTATAAGAAATCTGACCTTTGACCCTTCCACAGAGAGCGTTCTACTGAGTATCCTGACCTGAACAGTGCCAGGTTAAGCGTCTAGAACGTTGTCTCTGGCCTGGAGGATGGTCGGATTATAAACATTAAATAGTGAAGGGCCCAGTATTGCACCTGTGGGACGCCACGGTTTTATGTGTTCATGTACTTTGAATGACTTTGTGTACAAATCGTGCTCCACAAATAAACTTGCGGTTATTTGATTTCTAGGAGCTGTTGGGGGCGGGCTCTAAGCTTTTGGGGGCGGGACCTGAGCTCTTGGGGGCGGGACCTGCAGATGGACAGGACTCGGAGGACAGCGATGAGGAGAGCGAGTACTCTGGACTTGAGGACTCTGGGTCAGACTCAGACTCAGACGCAGAGGAGGCCGCAGAGGAGGCCGCAGAGGAGGCCGCAGAGGAGGCCGCAGAGGAGGCCGCAGAGGAGGCCGCAGAGGAGGCCGCAGAGGAGGCCGCAGAGGAGGCCGCAGAGGAGGACGCAGAGGAGGACGCAGAGGAGGACGCAGAGGAGGACGCAGAGGAGGACGCAGAGGTAGGAGGCTTCATTCTCTCAAACTTCAGAAGAATTGTTTGATCCTGGTTCTGATTGTGTTCAGGTCCAAACTGTGGAGAAGCTGAACTTGCAGGAGAAGGACGAGTACCACCAGGACTCCTCAGATGAAGAGGTGAGTCCAATCCTGGTCCTGGTCCTGGTCCACATTATGAAGGCTGTTAGAGCAGTCTGGTCCAGAAGATCCTGGTTCTCTCAGAGCCCTTCGGTCGTTATAACAGTGTGTCTCATTTATGGCCACCAGGGGGCGCTCTACGGGGGGCGCTCTACAGGGGGCGCTCTACGGGGGGCGCTCTAGGAGGAAGTGCAAGTGTTTGGGGAGTGTGCGCATGTGCATTTAAAAAAGTCACTTGAGTTCTCAACTCGGCGAACAATCCTCTATCTATCCTAACCCCTCCCCTATCTATCCTAACCCCTCCCCTATATCCTAACCCCTCCTCTACCCTAACCCCTCCCCTATCTATCCTAACCCCTCCTCTACCCTAACCCCTCCCCTATCTATCCTAACCCCTCCTCTACCCTAACCCCTCCCCTATCTATCCTAACCCCTCCTCTACCCTAACCCCTCCCCTATCTATCCTAACCCCTCCCCTTTAAGCTTCAAAACACTGTTGAGTCTAATGTGAGATGTGAGTTATTAGTGAGGCGGACCTCGTACACCGCGAGGTCCCCGGTTCAAAGGACGCATCACTACAGCGTTTCTGTGTAAATATCTTGTGTTACGTGAGGAGAACAGCCTGAAATGTACATGGTACATTTCTAAAGTACATGGTACATTTCTAAAGTACATGGTACATTTCTAAAGTACATGGTACATTTCTAAAGTACATGGTACATACATAAAGTACATGGTACATACATAAAGTACATGGTACATTTCTAAAGTACATGGTACATTTCTCAGGAGAGTTTCTGGATGATGGAACATAAAGTTTGTCATGGTTTAAATGCATCTTGTCTGACTCTGACAGTTCTGGTTCTGGTTCTGGTTCTCTGCAGGACGTCCGGAACACGGTGGGGAACATCCCCATGGAGTGGTACGCAGACTTCCCTCACATCGGATACGACTTGGACGGAAAGAAGATCCTCAAACCCATCAGGACCAAAGATGAGCTGGACCAGTTCCTCGACAAGATGGAGGACCCGAGCTTCTGGTGAGTGGTTCCTCTGTGGTTCCACTGTGGTTCCTCTGTGGTTCCTCTGCGGTTCTTCTGTGGGGTCCTCTGGGGTCCTCTGTGGGGTCCTCTGTGGTTCTTCTGTGGGGTCCTCTGTGGTTCTTCTGTGGGGTCCTCTGTGGTTCCACCGTGGTTCCTCTGGGGTCTTCTGTGGGGTCTTCTGTGGAGGACTAAAGACTTTGCTCCTCAGGAAAAGGGTGCAGGACCCTCAGACGGGTCGGGACGTGGTCCTGAGTGAGCAGCAGGTGGCGCTGGTGAAGCGTCTGCAGAAAGGACAGTTTGGAGACGTCAACTTCAACGAACACGAGGTGCGACACAAGGGGGTGTGGCCTTAGATGTAAACAAGGGGGTGTGGTTTTAGATGTAAACAAGGGGGTGTGGCCTTAGATGTAAACAAGGGGGTGTGGCCTTAGATCTAAACAAGGGGGTGTGGCCTTAGATCTAAACAAGGGGGTGTGGCCTTAGATCTAAACAAGGGGGTGTGGCTTTAGATGTAAACAAGGGGGTGTGGCCTTAGATCTAAACAAGGGGGTGTGGCTTTAGATGTAAACAAGGGGGTGTGGCCTTAGATGTAAACAAGGGGGTGTGGCTTTAGATGTAAACAAGGGGGTGTGGCCTTAGATCTAAACAAGGGGGTGTGGCCTTAGATCTAAACAAGGGGGTGTGGCCTTAGATCTAAACAAGGGGGTGTGGCTTTAGATGTAAACAAGGGGGTGTGGCCTTAGATGTAAACAAGGGGGTGTGGCCTTAGATGTAAACAAGGGGGTGTGGCCTAACATGCTTCAGGGTTAGACTTAAGTTTCAGTTTATCAGGTTTAGACGAACAGCTGAAAGGTTCAGAATCACCTTTTTTTTTTTAACATGAAAGTGTCGCAAATGAACCTGTCTCTGCTCCTGTCTCTGCTCCTGTCTCTCTCTCTTTCTGTCTCTTTCTCTCTGTCTCTCCTTCTGTCTCTCTGTCTCGGTCCTCCAGCCCTCTGTGGACTTCTTCAGTTCTGAGGTGATGATTCATCCAGTGACAAATCGTCCGAGTGACAAACGCAGCTTCATCCCGTCGCTCATCGAGAAGGACAAGGTACGACTTTTATTCAGCTTTGTCTTTGTCGAGTGAAACAGAGATTCAGTCGCACAAGAATCAACTTTCATATTTTCATCAATGATTTCTCTTCTGTCTTCTTTCCGTCTCTGTCCTCTTTCCGTCTCTGTCCTCTTTCCGTCTCTCAGGTGTCCAAACTGGTCCATGCCATAAAGATGGGCTGGATCAAGCCGCGGCGCACTCGGGACGACTCTAGAGGGCGCTACTACGACCTGTGGGCGTCCGAGGAGCAGGGTAAAGCCAGAGACCTGCGGATGCACGTCCCGGCTCCAAGAGCCGCCCTGCCAGGGCACGAGGAGAGCTACAACCCCCCCCCAGAGTACCTCATGTCCCAGGAGGAGGTACTACTGCTACTGCTGCTGCTACTGCTACTGCTACTACTGCTACTACTGCTACTACTGCTGCTGCTGCTGCTGCTGCTGCTGCTGCTGCTGCTGCTGCTACTGCTACTGCTACTACTGCTACTGCTGCTGCTACTGCTACTGCTGCTACTGCTACTGCTACTACTGCTGCTGCTGCTACTACAACTGCTACTGCTACTACTGCTGCTACTGCTACTACTGCTGCTACTGCTACTACTGCTGCTACTACAACTGCTACTGCTACTACTGCTGCTGCTGCTACTACAACTGCTGCTGCTGCTGCTGCTACTGCTACTACAACTGCTACTGCTACTACTGCTGCTACTGCTACTGCTACTACAACTGCTACTGCTACTACTGCTGCTTCTGCTACTGCTGCTACTGCTGCTACTGCTACTACAACTGCTACTACAACTGCTACTGCTACTACAACTGCTACTGCTACTACTGCTGCTACTACAACTGCTACTGCTACTACTGCTGCTACTGCTACTGCTGCTGTTGCTGCTACTGCTACTGCTGCTACTGCTACTGCTACTACAACTGCTACTGCTACTGCTGCTGCTGCTGCTGCTGCTACTGCTACTGCTACTGCTACTGCTGCTGCTACTGCTACTGCTGCTGCTGCTGCTGCTGCTACTGCTACTACAACTGCTACTGCTGCTGCTACTGCTACTGCTACTACAACTGCTACTGCTACTACAACTGCTACTGCTACTACAACTGCTACTGCTGCTGCTGCTACTGTCGGTGTAATCCCTCATTGGTCCAGGCGTGTTCCATAGTAGAGAAAAAATAGACGTTTCGACTCATCCAAGAGTCATTGTCAATAAAAGAATTTAGGTCGAGAACTCCCATATTAATACTGTTCTGTGGTAAGACCCGCCCATTGGGAGGAGCCTTCCTGAAGTAGAAAGAGTTGTTTGTTTCAACAGAAACTCCCCCTTGTATCTACCGAGCCTATTCAGAATCTTAATGGGCTATTAGAATCCTCTTTGTCTTTGTGAGACCCTGGCTCAACCACCCTGAGGACCTGATTAGCATCTGAATGTCCTGGTCCTGGTCCTCTACCTTTCCAGGGGTTCAGTAACCCATTATAGATACCAGGAAGATTAAACCTAAGCCCTCCATTCCTGTTTAAAGAAGGTCTTTCTTTTTAGCTTCCTTAACAGATGCTCAGTGAAAGGATCCAGGAAAACGTCAGAATTGATAAATTGAAAGACAGAACAGGAACTTTACAGGAGAAATTAACCAGCATACTCCCTGAAGAAGCTTTCAAAAGAGTGCTGGATTTTACACAGACAGCACAAGAAGCACAGCACAGGAAGAGCAAAGAACGCCAAATCAAGAAGTTCAACATTCTTTTGAACAAAAAGAATGCAGGTGAGGTCGAGCTAGACATTAGGACTGAGACAGACAAATTAGCGACCAGCAAAAACAATTGGATTAAGAACCTATCAGATCGTGTCCTGACACAGGCAGAAAAGGAGGTGCTCTCTAAAGGGCTCAACTTTTCTGTCACCTCTAAACACATCCCTACAGAGGACTACATCACAGCCACTGAAACGGCAATTAGAAACAACAAAATGACTGAATCGGAGGCTGCAGACCTGAGGTTACGTGTCACAGCGACCCTGAAGAGTGCCAAACCACCGCCTTCAAATATCACAGCTGAAGAGAGAAGAGCACTTTCAGCACTGGAAAAAGATCATAGCATCAACATCCTCCAGCAGACAGGGGGCGCTGCACTGTGATTCTCAACGCAGCTGATTACGAAGCCAAAGTCCACACCCTCCTCGAGGACACGACCACATACGAGTGCTTGAAAAGAGATCCGACCAGTGGCTACAAGAAGAAAGTGATAGACTGTTTACAAAGGCTGGAAAAAGAGGAAGCGATAGACCGGCCTCTGTATTACAGACTGTGTCCTGGGGAAGCCATGCCTTGCATTTATGGCCTTCCAAAAAGACACAAAAAGGAGGTTCCACTCAGACCCATAGTGTGCAGCACAGATTCCATCACCTACAATGTGGCCAAGCATTTAACAACTATATTGGCTCCGCTTGTGGGGAATTCGGTACATCATGTGGAAAACACGCACAACTTTGTGGATAAAGTGAAACATCTCCAACTGGACCCAGATGACCTCATGGTTTCATATGATGTTGTGTCCCTGTTCACCTGCATCTGACCTCTGACCTCTGATGCAGTAGCAGCAGTGAGGATCAGACTGCAGGAAGACACCACCCTACAGGAAAGGACCAAACTGACACCTGAACACATATGTAAACTGTTGGACATCTGTCTGAACACCACTTACTTTCAATTCCGGGGACAATTTTACAGACAGATTCATGGCTGTGCCATGGGCTCGCCCGTCTCTCCCATAGTGGCCAACCTGTACATGGAGCACTTTGAGAAGAAGGCACTGGCCTCATTCTCAGGCTCCGCCCCAAAACTGTGGCTCCGCTATGTCCATGATACTTTTGTAACAATCAAGAAACAAGAGCTGGAAACCTTCTCTGATCACATCAATGCTGTGGACCCACATATCAGGTTTACAAGAGAAGACGCTCAGGAGAATCGCTTGGCCTTTCTTGATTGTTCCACGATCAGAGGAGAGGACGGGAAACTCCAAATAGAAGTATATAGGAAACCTACACACACGGACCAGTATCTGCTCTTTGGTTCCAACCACCCACTACAGCACAAGCTGGGGGTGATCAGAACCTTACAACACAGAGCTCAAGGTGTGCCCACCAGCTCAGAGGGCAAGAAGAAAGAGGAAAAACATGTCCGAAATGCCCTCTCAGCCTGTGGTTACCCCGCTTGGGCCCTCAACAGAGTGAAGAGAACCAAGAAGCAGGACAAAAGGGAAGCTGAACAGAGAAGGAAGGGTGTTTCTATCCCTTATGTCTCTGGCCTGTCGGAAAAACTGCAGAGAATTTTTAGACAACACGAAGTCCCTGTTTATTTTAAACCAGGAAACACTTTAAGACAAAAACTGGTTCACCCTAAGGACAAGTTGCCGACTCAAAAACAGAGCAATGTAGTTTATTCGATCCAATGCAGTGAAGAAAGCTGTAAAGAACGGTACATAGGTGAGACGAAACAGCCTCTGCACAAGAGGCTCTATCAGCACAGAAGAAATACTAGTTCAGGACCTCAGAGCGCCGTGCATCTCCATCTTGAAGCCTCTAATCACTCGTTTGAAGACGGTGAGGTGAAGGTTTTAAGCAGGAGAAAAGATGGTTTGAAAGAGGAGTCAAGGAAGCTATTTTTGTTAAAAAAGAAAGACCTTCTTTAAACAGAAATGGAGGGCTTAGGTTTCATCTTCCTGTTATTTATAATGGGATTCTGAACCCCTGGAAAGGTAAAGGACATTCAGATGCTAATCAGGTACTCAGGGTGGTCGAGCCAGGGTCTCACAAAGACAAAGAGGTTTCTAATAGCCCATTAAGATTCTGAATAGGCTCGGTAGATACAAGGGGGAGTTTCTGTTGAAACAAACAACTCTTTCTACATCAGGAAGGCTCCTCCCAATGGGCGGGTCTTACCACAGAACAGTATTAATATCGGAGTTCGCGACCTAAATTCTGTTATTGCTGCTGCTGCTGCTGCTGCTGCTGCTGCTGCTGCTGCTGCTGCTGCTATAGCCCCAACAGAGTACCTGATGCTCGGTGCTACTGTGGGAGCAGGTCATATTATGACGTGTGTTCTCTCTTTGTCCTGCAGAGGGCGCTGTGGGAGCAGCAGGACCCTGAGGACAGGAAGTTGCCGTTCGTTCCCAGGAAGTTCTTGTGTCTTCGTCAGGTCCCGGCGTTTGAGCGTTTTATCCACGAACGCTTCGAACGCTGCCTTGACCTTTACCTGTGTCCACGGCAACGGAAGATGAGGGTGAGCCAATCACAGCGCTCGCTTTACCGTCAGGGCCAATCACAGCGCTCGCTTTACTGTCAGGGCCAATCTGTCCTCTGTGTGACCCCTGTGTGACCTCTGCTCCAGGTGAACGTGAACCCTGAGGACCTGATCCCTAAACTGCCTCGACCTCGAGACCTGCAGCCGTTTCCCACTACACAATCTATGGTACACACACACACACACACACACACACACACACACACACACACACACACACACACACACACACACACAGACACACAGACACACAGACACACAGACACAGACACAGACACAGACACAGACACAGACACAGACACAGACACACAGACACACACACACACACACACACACACACACACACACACACACACACACACACACACACACACACACACACACACACACAGACACACAGACACACAGACACAGACACAGACACAGACACAGACACAGACACAGACACAGACACAGACACAGACACAGACACAGACACAGACACAGACACAGACACACACACACACACACACACACACACACACACACACACACACACACTCACAGGTTTTTGCTGTTTCACATTTTTACATTTGTTTGTTTTCAGATTTATCGAGGACACGAGGGTTTAGTCCGAAGCATCAGCCTCTCTCCTTCTGGACAGTGGCTACTCTCAGGTCAGTCTCACTCCTTTCGCACTCCAGTCTCATTCCTGTCTCACTCCAGTCTCATTCCTGTCTCACTCCTGTCTCACTCCAGTCTCATTCCTGTCTCACTCCAGTCTCACTCCAGTCTCACTCCTTTCGCACTCCAGTCTCATTCCTGTCTCACTCCAGTCTCACTCCAGTCTCACTCCTGTCTCACTCCAGTCTCACTCCAGTCTCACTTCTCTTTCACTCCTGTCTCACTCCTGTCTCACTTCAGTCTCGCTCCTGTCTCGCTTCAGGCTCACTCCTGTCTCACTTCAGTCTCCTTTCTCACTCCTGTCTCACTCCTCTCACTCCTGTCTCGCTCCAGTCTCACTCCTGTCTCACTCCTGTCTCACTCCTGTCTCACTTCAGTCTCACTTCAGTCTCAATCCTGTCTCACTTCAGTCTCACTTCAGTCTCAATCCTGTCTCACTCCTGTCTCACTTCAGTCTCCTTTCTCACTCCTGTCTCACTTCAGTCTCGCTCCTGTCTCGCTTCAGGCTCACTCCTGTCTCACTTCAGTCTCCTTTCTCACTCCTGTCTCACTCCTCTCACTCCTGTCTCGCTCCAGTCTCACTCCTGTCTCACTCCTGTCTCACTCCTGTCTCACTCCTGTCTCACTTCAGTCTCACTTCAGTCTCAATCCTGTCTCAATCCTGTCTCAATCCTGTCTCACTTCAGTCTCACTTCAGTCTCAATCCTGTCTCACTCCTGTCTCACTTCAGTCTCCTTTCTCACTCCTGTCTCACTTCTCTTTCACTCCTGTCTCACTTCAGTCTCACTTCAGTCTCAATCCTGTCTCACTCCTGTCTCACTTCTCTTTCACTCCTGTCTCACTCCTGTCTCACTCCTGTCTCGCTCCAGTCTCTCTCCTGTCTCACTCCTGTCTCTCCTGTCTCACTCCTGTCTCACTTCTGTCTCGCTTCAGTCTCACTTCGGTCTCACTCCTGTCTCACTTCAATCTCACTCCAGTCTCACTCCTCTCACTCCTGTCTCACTTCAGTCTCACTTCAGTCTCAATCCTGTCTCACTTCAGTCTCAATCCTGTCTCACTTCAGTCTCACTTCAGTCTCACTTCAGTCTCAATCCTGTCTCACTTCAGTCTCACTTCAGTCTCACTTCAGTCTCAATCCTGTCTCACTTCAGTCTCACTTCAGTCTCAATCCTGTCTCACTTCAGTCTCACTTCAGTCTCACTCCTGTCTCACTCCTGTCTCTAGGAGGAGACGATGGCTCGGTTCGGTTCTGGGAGGTCTCGTCGGGTCGGTGTCTAAAGAAGATGGAAGTGGGTGGAGCCATAAAGAGCGCCGCCTGGAACCCCAATCAGAACCTTAGTCTGGTCGCCCTCGCCGTGTGAGTACAAGCCTGAGGTCAGGGGTCGAACCCTGGGTCAGGGGTCGAACCCTGGACTAAACCGGTCTTTGGTCTTTCAGAGGTTCTGAGCTTCTTCTCGTGACTCCTCCTTCGACGGCTGCAGATAAACAGATCGTCACAGCAACAGAACGTCTTTTATCTGAGGAGGTGGAGCCAGCCACAGGGGAGGGGCCTGTCACCTGGAGCAACACAGAGGGGGAGGAGCTACTGCAGGGCATCCGGGTGAAAATCCAACACCCCAAAGTAAGAAACCAGGACTAAACCAGGACGACTTCCTGAATCCGCTCTGACTCTGCCCCTCTCCCCTCTAGCCTGTTTCCATGGTGACGTGGCACTCTAAAGGTGATTACGTTGCCACAGTGATGCCGGACCACAGCAGTCACTTGCAGGTGCTGATTCACCAGGTGAGCAGGAGGCGGAGCCAAAGCCCCTTCAGCAAAAACAAGGGATTGGTCCAGAGCGTGGCTTTTCACCCAATCAGGCCCTACTTCCTGTTAGCGACGCAACGTAGCGTCCGAGTCTACAACCTCCTGAAACAAGAACTAAGCAAGAAACTTCAGAGCAACGCCAAGTGGATCTCCAGCCTCGCCGTGCACCCAGGAGGTAAGGCCGGGGTGTGGGGCTCCGGGCCCGGGGTGTGGGGCTCCGGGCCCGGGGTGTGGGGCTCCGGGCCCGGGGTGTGGGGCTCCGGGGCTCTGGGCGTTGTAAATCCTGTTTAACCCTTTGTGTTCAGGTGATCATGTGATCTGCGGCAGCTACGACTGTAAAATGGACTGGTACGACCTGGACCTGAGCACCAGACCCTACAAGACCCTCAGGTGAGAGTCTCTCACTCTCTCACTCTCTCACTCACTTTCTCACCCTCTCACTCACTCTCTTTCAGGCATCACAGAAAAGCCGTTCGTTCTGTGGCGTTCAGTCGTTCATATCCACTGTTTGCTTCAGCTTCAGACGACGGCTCCATCATCGTTTGTCATGGGACAGTCTTCAGGTAAACTCCTCCCCCTCCAGGTTTTGAGTGACACTTGATCAGAACCAAATGTGGATTAATATTACTCACTTCTACTTCTAACATGTTTTTCCCCCCTTCTGTCTCCCTGTCCTCAGTGACCTGCTGCAGAATCCTCTGATTGTCCCGGTGAAGGTTCTGAAGGGTCATGTGATCACTCATGACCTCGGTGTCTTGGACGTGACCTTTCACCCTTCACAGCCGTGGGTGTTCAGCTCCGGCGCGGACGGAACCATTCGGCTGTTCACGTGAACCAAACCTGAAGGTCTTAGACCCTCAGGAAAGAAGTGTTCGTCCCCTGACCACGCCCCTCAGTTTATGGACAAAGTCTTTAAAAATTGAAGTAAAATGTTCTGCAGTTTGTGGAAATGAGGCTCCTCCCCTTCTAAATATTCTTTGTTATAAAATAAACATTTTTATCGGATGTTTTTGTAAAATGTCTTTAATTCTAACGACTCTTGGTTTTATGTTTATTGAAGTTTTTACAAACAACAATGTTAAATACTTTTCGTAATAAACTCTTCAAAAATACCATATGAATATATTTTACAGAAGCTTAAAACATGCAGCTCACAGCCGGACACATTATTGCTCGTCCAATCAGACGCCAGCACAGTAACAGTCTCCGCCTCCACAGCAAACCAAACTAAAACAGAAAAACTGAACTGTTGCCACGGACACAGCAGGGGTCAGAGGGGCGGGGTCAGAGGTTGCAGGGCAGCAGGTCATCAGGATCCTCCCCCAGAACGTCCTCTAGTGACGTGATTGGCTCCTGCAATGAGAGGGGCGTGTACTGCACCAGTTGCTTCCCTGAAACAAAAAAAAGTGTTTTGAAGCTGCGGCGGCGAGGTCGGTCGGGGCCGCCTGCCTGCATACATACATGTGTATATATATGTACATATGTACATATGTACATATATACATACACATACACATATATTTATGTATATATATGTGCGACAGCATCTGATGTGTATATATATATAATAAATATTAACCTCTCCCATTCAAAACACCAAATATGTTTTCACCATGAATTGTTGACATTTTCCAGGCTCTAATATTCTGCTCAAGCTTCAAGTTCCTCCATTTATTTTAGAAAATATTAAAGTAAAACATATGAATCTGTGAATTTTATGACCATTTAAAAGTGGAACCCTCGAGGGTCCTGACGGTGTTTATTGTGATCTGTCCCGGTCTCAAATACAGCATAAGCATTAGCATTAGCATTAGCATTAGCAGCATTGTGGTTTGGATGAGAAACACGACTGAACTTCTCTCAACTCTGGATTTAACACTGAAGCTTCTGATGCAAAAACAGAATCATGATGACTTTAATGCGATGGACTCGAGCGCAGTTCAAACTCTGACCTGTGGTGGCGCTGTTCAGGTCCTCGTCTCGTGGCTCACTCAGCAGCTGCAGGAAGTGACATCAAAGTTACATCACATGACCATGACAAAACTGTCCTCAAACCTGGAGAATGACCCCTGACCCGGGAAAGACTTACAGAACACATTGACCTGTGTCATTGACAACAAATAGTTTAAAACAAAGTTTGAGATTAACTTTTGTTATTTACAAAATTCTTATTTTCCAACATAATTTGCAAATAAATTCTGGATTTAAATTCTTGTCTCTCAAAGTGAAAACTACAGCCACAAAAATATATGTGACTATGTATTACTCTCACCCATGTTCTCCTGTAGTACTACAGGAGTATAGTATGTAGTGTACAGGAGTACTACAGGAGTATAGTATGTAGTGTACAGGAGTACTACAGGAGTATAGTATGTAGTGTACAGGAGTACTACAGGAGTATAGTATGTAGTGTACAGGAGTACTACAGGAGTATAGTATGTAGTGTACAGGAGTACTACAGGAGTACTACAGGAGTACTACAGGAGTACTACAGGAGTATAGTATGTAGTGTACAGGAGTACTACAGGAGTACTACAGGAGTACTACAGGAGTACTACAGGAGTATAGTATGTAGTGTACAGGAGTACTACAGGAGTACTACAGGAGTACTACAGGAGTACTACAGGAGTACTACAGGAGTATAGTATGTAGTGTACAGGAGTACTACAGGAGTACTACAGGAGTACTACAGGAGTACTACAGGAGTACTACAGGAGTATAGTATGTAGTGTACAGGAGTACTACAGGAGTACTACAGGAGTACTACAGGAGTACTACAGGAGTACTACAGGAGTATAGTATGTAGTGTACAGGAGTACTACAGGAGTACTACAGGAGTACTACAGGAGTACTACAGGAGTACTACAGGAGTATAGTATGTAGTGTACAGGAGTACTACAGGAGTACTACAGGAGTACTACAGGAGTAAGTATTTTGTACCGTGTCGAGACAGTCCAGATCGAAGTCTGCGACTGGAGCAGGAGAACCGAAAAACTGAAAGAGAGAAACGGTTAGAACAGGACCAAACCAGGACTAAACCAGGACTAAACCAGGACTAAACCAGGTCTAAACCAGGACTAAACCAGGACTAAACCAGGACTAAACCAGGTCTAAACCAGGACTAAAGCAGGACTAAACCAGGACTAAACCAGGACTAAACCAGGTCTAAACCAGGACTAAACCAGGTCTAAACCAGGACTAAACCAGGACTAAACCAGGACTAAACCAGGACTAAACCAGGTCTAAACCAGGACTAAACCAGGACTAAACCAGGTCTAAACCAGGACTAAACCAGGTCTAAACCAGGTCTAAACCAGGACTAAAGCAGGACTAAAGCAGGACTAAACCAGGTCTAAACCAGGACTAAACCAGGTCTAAACCAGGTCTAAACCAGGACTAAAGCAGGACTAAAGCAGGACTAAACCAGGTCTAAACCAGGTCTAAACCAGGCTGAGAAATAGATTTTCAAAGTTAAGCAATTTCAGGGGCCCACAAGCGCGCGCGGCATCGCGTCGTCATGAGAACAAGATAAATGTGTTGTTTTAAACCTGGTTATTAGCGTAAAACAATTGAAAGTACTTTTATCTGTTATTTGATATGAAGAGCACAAATACTGAATCATATAAACCAGAGATCATGACATATTCTGAATCTTCTTCTGCAGGAACAAATCAAGTGTCAGTGATGTTCAATACCACCATATACTCCATATACTGTCCATATACTCCATATACTGTCCATATACTGTCCATATACTCCATATACTGTCCATATACTGTCCATATACTCCATATACTGTCCATATACTGTCCATATACTCCATATACTGTCCATATACTGTCCATATACTCCATATACTCCATATACTGTCTGTCCCTATCATTCTTCTCATAATATATATATTTTTTTCTGTTCCTGTGTCACTTTGTGTTTTTGGTGGTGGTTTTCTTCTTCCAGACACTTCCACATTGACACAGCTTTTGTTGCAAACAACTTTAAAAAGACTGAATTGTTGGACTGAGGAGACATTGACGCTGCCGACCTGGATTTCACTTATGGCGCAAAATTAGAGCGAACACGACCCGAACACGACCCGAACACGACCAGAACACGACCCGAACACGACCCGAACCGAACCCGAACCGAACACGACCCGAACACGACCCGAACACGACCCGAACACGACCCGAACACGACCCGAACACGACCCGAACACGACCAGAACACGACCAGAACACGACCCGAACACGACCAGAACACGACCCGAACACGACCAGAACACGACCCGAACACGACCCGAACACGACCCGAACACGACCAGAACACGACCAGAACACGACCCGAACACGACCCGAACACGACCAGAACACGACCCGAACACGACCCGAACACGACCCGAACACGACCAGAACACGACCCGAACACGACCCGAACCGAACCCGAACCGAACACGACCCGAACACGACCCGAACACGACCCGAACCGAACACGACCCGAACACGACCAGAACACGACCCGAACACGACCAGAACACGACCCGAACACGACCCGAACACGACCCGAACACGACCCGAACACGACCAGAACACGACCCGAACACGACCAGAACACGACCAGAACACGACCCGAACACGACCCGAACCGAACACGACCCGAACACGACCCGAACACGACCAGAACACGACCAGAACACGACCCGAACACGACCCGAACACGACCCGAACACGACCCGAACACGACCAGAACACGACCAGAACACGACCCGAACACGACCCGAACACGACCCGAACACGACCAGAACACGACCCGAACACGACCAGAACACGACCCGAACACGACCAGAACACGACCCGAACACGACCCGAACAAGACCCGAACACGATCCAGAACACGACCCGAACACGACCAGAACACGACCCGAACACGAGCCGAACACGACCCGAACCGAACACGACCCGAACACGACCAGAACACGACCCGAACACGACCAGAACACGACCCGAACACGACCCGAACACGACCCGACCCGAACACGACCAGAACACGACCCGAACACGACCCGAACACGACCAGAACACGACCCGAACACGACCAGAACACGACCCGAACACGACCCGAACACGACCAGAACACGACCCGAACACGACCCGAACACGACCCGAACACGACCAGAACACGACCCGAACACGACCCGAACACGACCCGAACACGACCCGAACACGACCCGAACACGACCCGAACACGACCAGAACACGACCCGAACACGACCCGAACACGACCCGAACACGACCAGAACACGACCAGAACACGACCCGAACACGACCCGAACACGACCCGAACACGACCCGAACCGAACACGACCCGAACACGACCAGAACACGACCCGAACACGACCAGAACACGACCCGAACACGACCCGAACACGACCCGAACACGACCCGAACACGACCCGAACCGAACACGACCCGAACACGACCAGAACACGACCCGAACACGACCCGAACACGACCCGAACACGACCCGAACCGAACACGACCCGAACACGACCAGAACACGACCCGAACACGACCAGAACACGACCCGAACACGACCAGAACACGACCCGAACACGACCCGAACACGACCCGACCCGAACACGACCAGAACACGACCCGAACACGACCCGAACACGACCAGAACACGACCAGAACACGACCCGAACACGACCCGAACACGACCCGAACACGACCCGAACACGACCCGAACACGACCCGAACACGACCAGAACACGACCCGAACACGACCCGAACACGACCCGAACACGACCAGAACACGACCCGAACACGACCCGAACACGACCCGAACACGACCCGAACACGACCAGAACACGACCCGAACACGACCCGAACACGACCCGAACACGACCAGAACACGACCAGAACACGACCCGAACACGACCCGAACACGACCCGAACACGACCCGAACACGACCAGAACACGACCCGAACACGACCAGAACACGACCAGAACACGACCCGAACACGACCCGAACACGACCCGAACACGACCAGAACACGACCCGAACACGACCCGAACACGACCAGAACGCAGCGGCCAATCAGATGCCGCTTTCATCGAAATTAGACCACGGACACCTCCTAATTCAAACCCCGTGCCTGCCGGCGATTTGAGGGGCTACGGGCCCCGGGCCCCGGTCTATTTCGCAGCCTGTAAACCAGGACTAAACCAGGACTAAACCAGGACTAAACCAGGTCTAAACCAGGTCTAAACCAGGTCTAAACCAGGACTAAACCAGGACTAAACCAGGACTAAACCAGGACTAAACCAGGTCTAAACCAGGACTAAACCAGGACTAAACCAGGTCTAAACCAGGACTAAACCAGGTCTAAACCAGGACTAAACCAGGACTAAACCAGGACTAAACCAGGACTAAACCAGGACTAAACCAGGACTAAACCAGGTCTAAAGCGGTTATAAACTACTTTTTATTCTAAAGGGATGAAATCTATTTAAAAATGTGCAAAAACAGTTAGAACACATAACACACTAGTAGTAGTGGTACTACTAGTACTAGTACTAGAAGTGGTAGTACCTCTCGGCTGAGCAGGTGCCGTACCTCGAGCAGGGGCCCGGTGTCGAAGGTGAAGTTCTGAGAGTTTAGAACATTCTGGAGGTTCTCCAGCCCACACTCGATGGAGTCCACATGGTCCAGGAGCTCAGACCTGCAAGAAAGACCTGGTGTCAGACCTGGTGTGTCAGACCTGGTGTCAGACCTGGTGTCAGACCTGGTGTCAGACCTGGTGTGTCAGACCTGGTGTCAGACCTGGTGTCAGACCTGGTGTGTGAGACCTGGTGTGTGAGACCTGGTGTGTCAGACCTGGTGTGTCAGACCTGGTGTCAGACCTGGTGTCAGACCTGGTGTCAGACCTGGTGTGTCAGACCTGGTGTGTCAGACCTGGTGTCAGACCTGGTGTGTCAGACCTGGTGTGTCAGACCTGGTGTGTCAGACCTGGTGTGTCAGACCTGGTGTGTCAGACCTGGTGTGTCAGACCTGGTGTCAGACCTGGTGTGTCAGACCTGGTGTGTCAGACCTGGTGTGTCAGACCTGGTGTCAGACCTGGTGTCAGACCTGGTTTGTGAGACCTGGTGTCAGACCTGGTGTGTCAGACCTGGTGTGTCAGACCTGGTGTGTCAGACCTGGTGTGTCAGACCTGGTGTGTCAGACCTGGTGTCAGACCTGGTGTCAGACCTGGTGTGTCAGACCTGGTGTGTCAGACCTGGTGTGTCAGACCTGGTGTCAGACCTGGTGTGTCAGACCTGGTGTGTCAGACCTGGTGTGTCAGACCTGGTGTGTCAGACCTGGTGTCAGACCTGGTGTGTCAGACCTGGTGTCAGACCTGGTGTGTCAGACCTGGTGTGTCAGACCTGGTGTGTCAGACCTGGTGTCAGACCTGGTGTCAGACCTGGTGTGTCAGACCTGGTGTCAGACCTGGTGTGTCAGACCTGGTTTGTCAGACCTGGTGTCAGACCTGGTGTCAGACCTGGTGTCAGACCTGGTGTCAGACCTGGTGTGTCAGACCTGGTGTGTCAGACCTGGTGTGTCAGACCTGGTGTCAGACCTGGTGTCAGACCTGGTGTCAGACCTGGTGTCAGACCTGGTTTGTCAGACCTGGTGTCAGACCTGGTGTCAGACCTGGTGTCAGACCTGGTGTCAGACCTGGTGTGTCAGACCTGGTGTGTCAGACCTGGTGTGTCAGACCTGGTGTGTCAGACCTGGTGTCAGACCTGGTGTCAGACCTGGTGTCAGACCTGGTGTCAGACCTGGTTTGTCAGACCTGGTGTCAGACCTGGTGTCAGACCTGGTGTCAGACCTGGTGTCAGACCTGGTGTCAGACCTGGTGTGTCAGACCTGGTGTGTCAGACCTGGTGTGTCAGACCTGGTGTGTCAGACCTGGTGTCAGACCTGGTGTGTCAGACCTGGTGTGTCAGACCTGGTGTGTCAGACCTGGTGTCAGACCTGGTGTCAGACCTGGTTTGTGAGACCTGGTGTCAGACCTGGTGTGTCAGACCTGGTGTGTCAGACCTGGTGTGTCAGACCTGGTGTCAGACCTGGTGTCAGACCTGGTGTGTCAGACCTGGTGTGTCAGACCTGGTGTGTCAGACCTGGTGTGTCAGACCTGGTGTCAGACCTGGTGTCAGACCTGGTGTGTCAGACCTGGTGTCAGACCTGGTGTGTCAGACCTGGTGTGTCAGACCTGGTGTGTCAGACCTGGTGTGTCAGACCTGGTGTCAGACCTGGTGTGTCAGACCTGGTGTGTCAGACCTGGTGTGTCAGACCTGGTGTGTCAGACCTGGTGTCAGACCTGGTGTCAGACCTGGTGTCAGACCTGGTGTGTCAGACCTGGTGTGTCAGACCTGGTGTGTCAGACCTGGTGTGTCAGACCTGGTGTGTCAGACCTGGTGTTTGAGACCTGGTGTCAGACCTGGTGTGTCAGACCTGGTGTCAGACCTGGTGTCAGACCTGGTGTGTCAGACCTGGTGTGTCAGACCTGGTGTGTCAGACCTGGTGTCAGACCTGGTGTCAGACCTGGTGTGTCAGACCTGGTGTCAGACCTGGTGTCAGACCTGGTGTCAGACCTGGTGTCAGACCTGGTGTGTCAGACCTGGTGTGTCAGACCTGGTGTCAGACCTGGTGTGTCAGACCTGGTGTGTCAGACCTGGTGTCAGACCTGGTGTGTCAGACCTGGTGTGTCAGACCTGGTGTGTGAGACCTGGTGTGTCAGACCTGGTGTGTGAGACCTGGTGTGTCAGACCTGGTGTGTCAGACCTGGTGTGTGAGACCTGGTGTGTCAGACCTGGTGTCAGACCTGGTGTGTCAGACCTGGTGTCAGACCTGGTGTGTCAGACCTGGTGTCAGACCTGGTGTCAGACCTGGTGTCAGACCTGGTTTGTGAGACCTGGTGTCAGACCTGGTGTGTCAGACCTGGTGTGTCAGACCTGGTGTCAGACCTGGTGTCAGACCTGGTGTCAGACCTGGTGTGTCAGACCTGGTGTGTCAGACCTGGTGTGTCAGACCTGGTGTGTCAGACCTGGTGTCAGACCTGGTGTCAGACCTGGTGTGTCAGACCTGGTGTGTCAGACCTGGTGTGTCAGACCTGGTGTGTCAGACCTGGTGTGTCAGACCTGGTGTGTCAGACCTGGTGTCAGACCTGGTGTCAGACCTGGTGTCAGACCTGGTGTCAGACCTGGTGTGTCAGACCTGGTGTGTCAGACCTGGTGTGTCAGACCTGGTGTGTCAGACCTGGTGTCAGACCTGGTGTGTCAGACCTGGTGTCAGACCTGGTGTGTCGGGTGTTGGGTGCGGTGCTGATGTCGGTGTTGGGGTTGGGGTTGTACCTGGTTTTGTACCTGTCGATGCAAGCGATGGTTTGACATTCTTTCAGTGGTGATGCTGAAGGGGCGGGACTTGCTGTGGGGCTGGCTGTTGATTGGCTGGAGAGAGAATGAACGTTGGGCTGGGCCACTGCAGGAGGGAGGAGTCAGAGAGGAATAGATGTATTAAGCGGTCACATAAAACAATGCCTAACCCTAACCCCATGTGACGGGGTCGCCATGTGACGGGGTCGCCATGTGACGGGGTCGCCATGTGACGGGGTCGCCATGTGACGGGGTCGCCATGTGATGGGGTCGTGCCGGCAAAAGTGACAAAATAAACCGATCTTAACTCATTATGACCTTAAATTCAGTGTTTCCATAGAGGCCGATTCGCCCTTATCCTGAACCAATCAAAAGCCGCGACGCTGCCCTAAAGTATCTGACGGGGCAAAGCGGCCGATACCTCACAAAAGGACCATTCATAGAAATCAATCAAATCTCATCAAATTAAGCCTGGGGTTGTTGATATAATCCCAGAAATTCCCGCGCCTCCTCCTCACCCCCTCCTCGCCCGCGCCTCCTCCTCACCCCCTCCTCGCCCGCGCCTCCTCCTCACCCCCTCCTCGCACGCACCCCCTCTTCTCGTGTGTTGTAGTTGCACGTCTGGAGCAGCAGGGGGCGCTCTTCACGTGTGTTGTAGTTGCACGTCTGGAGCAGCAGGGGGCGCTCTTCACGGGTGTTGTAGTTGCACGTCTGGAGCAGCAGGGGGCGCTCTTCACGGGTGTTGTAGTTGCACGTCTGGAGCAGCAGGGGGCGCTCTTCACGTGTGTTGTAGTTGCACGTCTGGAGCAGCAGGGGGCGCTCTTCACGTGTGTTGTAGTTGCACGTCTGGAGCAGCAGGGGGCGCTCTTCACGTGTGTTGAAGTTGCACGTCTGGAGCAGCAGGGGGCGCTCTTCACGTGTGTTGTAGTTGCACGTCTGGAGCAGCAGGGGGCGCTCTTCACGGGTGTTGTAGTTGCACGTCTGGAGCAGCAGGGGGCGCTCTTCACGGGTGTTGTAGTTGCACGTCTGGAGCAGCAGGGGGCGCTCTTCACGTGTGTTGTAGTTGCACGTCTGGAGCAGCAGGGGGCGCTCTTCACGTGTGTTGTAGTTACACGTCTGGAGCAGCAGGGGGCGCTCTTCACGTGTGTTGAAGTTGCACGTCTGGAGCAGCAGGGGGCGCTCTTCACGGGTGTTGTAGTTGCACGTCTGGAGCAGCAGGGGGCGCTCTTCACGGGTGTTGTAGTTGCACGTCTGGAGCAGCAGGGGGCGCTCTTCACGGGTGTTGTAGTTGCACGTCTGGAGCAGCAGGGGGCGCTCTTCACGGGTGTTGTAGTTGCACGTCTGGAGCAGCAGGGGGCGCTCTTCACGTGTGTTGTAGTTGCACGTCTGGAGCAGCAGGGGGCGCTCTTCACGGGTGTTGTAGTTGCACGTCTGGAGCAGCAGGGGGCGCTCTTCACGTGTGTTGTAGTTGCACGTCTGGAGCAGCAGGGGGCGCTCTTCACGTGTGTTGTAGTTGCACGTCTGGAGCAGCAGGGGGCGCTCTTCACGTGTGTTGTAGTTGCACGTCTGGAGCAGCAGGGGGCGCTCTTCACGTGTGTTGTAGTTGCAAGTCTGGAGCAGCAGGGGGCGCTCTTCACGTGTGTTGTAGTTGCACGTCTGGAGCAGCAGGGGGCGCTCTTCACGTGTGTTGTAGTTGCACGTCTGGAGCAGCAGGGGGCGCTCTTCACGTGTGTTGTAGTTGCACGTCTGGAGCAGCAGGGGGCGCTCTTCACGTGTGTTGTAGTTGCACGTCTGGAGCAGCAGGGGGCGCTCTTCACGGGTGTTGTAGTTGCACGTCTGGAGCAGCAGGGGGCGCTCTTCACGGGTGTTGTAGTTGCACGTCTGGAGCAGCAGGGGGCGCTCTTCACGTGTGTTGTAGTTGCACGTCTGGAGCAGCAGGGGGCGCTCTTCACGGGTGTTGTAGTTGCACGTCTGGAGCAGCAGGGGGCGCTCTTCAGGTGTGTTGTAGTTGCACGTCTGGAGCAGCAGGGGGCGCTCTTCACGGGTGTTGTAGTTGCACGTCTGGAGCAGCAGGGGGCGCTCTTCACGTGTGTTGTAGTTGCACGTCTGGAGCAGCAGGGGGCGCTCTTCACGTGTGTTGTAGTTGCACGTCTGGAGCAGCAGGGGGTGCTCTTCACGTGTGTTGTAGTTGCACGTCTGGAGCAGCAGGGGGCGCTCTTCACGTGTGTTGTAGTTGCACGTCTGGAGCAGCAGGGGGCGCTCTAACACCAGAGTTACTTAGTTCTGCTTTATAAGAATGTCTAAAACACAAAAGTCAAACTAATAGTTTCTCTAACCATCTTGTGTGTTCTGATTGGCTGTGGCCATGCTGGTGGGTGGAGCTTGTGTCCTTGCGCTCTGATTGGCTGAGGGGACGTCCTCCTGAAGGATGGAGTTGATGAAGGTTGTGGGAGAAAAAGGCGTCTCAAGCTCTGGCTCCACTTTGACCCCTGAGCTCTGATCTCTGACCCCAGGCAGCGCCACACTGAGGAACAGGAAGAGAGAGAACATGAGAGAACATGAGAGAACATGAGAGAACATGAGGAGAGAGAACATGAGAGAACATGAGAGAACATGAGAGAACATGAGGAGAGAGAACATGAGAGAACATGAGAGAACATGAGAACATGAGAGAACATGAGGAGAGAGAACATGAGAGAACATGAGAGAACATGAGAGAACATGAGAGAACATGAGGAGAGAGAACATGAGAGAACATGAGAGAACATGAGAGAACATGAGGAGAGAGAACATGAGAGAACATGAGAGAACATGAGAGAACATGAGAACATGAGAGAACATGAGGAGAGAGAACATGAGAGAACATGAGAGAACATGAGGAGAGAGAACATGAGGAGAGAGAACATGAGAGAACATGAGAGAACATGAGGAGAGAGAACATGAGAGAACATGAGAGAACAGGAAGAGAGAGAACATGAGAACATGGGAGAACATGAGGAGAGAGAACATGAGGAGAGAGAACATGAGAGAACATGAGAGAACATGAGGAGAGAGAACATGAGGAGAGAGAACATGAGAGAACATGAGAGAACATGAGGAGAGAGAACATGAGAGAACATGAGAGAACAGGAAGAGAGAGAACATGAGAACATGAGAGAACATGAGAGAACATGAGAGAACATGAGAGAACATGAGAGAACATGAGAGAACATGAGGAGAGAGAACATGAGAGAACATGAGGAGAGAGAACATGAGAGAACATGAGAGAACATGAGGAGAGAGAACATGAGAGAACATGAGGAGAGAGAACATGAGAGAACATGAGGAGAGAGAACATGAGAGAACATGAGGAGAGAGAACATGAGAGAACATGAGGAGAGAGAACATGAGAGAACATGAGGAGAGAGAACATGAGAGAACATGAGGAGAGAGAACATGAGGAGAGAGAACATGAGAGAACATGAGAGAACATGAGGAGAGAGAACATGAGGAGAGAGAACATGAGGAGAGAGAACATGAGAGAACATGAGGAGAGAGAACATGAGAGAACATGAGGAGAGAGAACATGAGAGAACATGAGGAGAGAGAACATGAGAGAACATGAGGAGAGAGAACATGAGGAGAGAGAACATGAGGAGAGAGAACATGAGGAGAGAGAACATGAGAGAACATGAGGAGAGAGAACATGAGAGAACATGAGGAGAGAGAACATGAGAGAACATGAGGAGAGAGAACATGAGAGAACATGAGGAGAGAGAACATGAGGAGAGAGAACATGAGAGAACATGAGAGAACATGAGGAGAGAGAACATGAGAGAACATGAGGAGAGAGAACATGAGGAGAGAGAACATGAGGAGAGAGAACATGAGAGAACATGAGGAGAGAGAACATGAGAGAACATGAGGAGAGAGAACATGAGAGAACATGAGGAGAGAGAACATGAGAGAACATGAGAGAACATGAGGAGAGAGAACATGAGGAGAGAGAACATGAGAACATGAGAGAACATGAGGAGAGAGAACATGAGAGAACATGAGAGAACATGAGGAGAGAGAACATGAGGAGAGAGAACATGAGAACATGAGAGAACATGAGGAGAGAGAACATGAGAGAACATGAGGAGAGAGAACATGAGAGAACATGAGGAGAGAGAACATGAGAGAACATGAGAGAACGAGGAGAGAGAACATGAGGAGAGAGAACATGAGAGAACATGAGGAGAGAGAACATGAGAGAACATGAGAGAACATGAGGAGAGAGAACATGAGAGAACATGAGGAGAGAGAACATGAGAGAACATGAGAGAACATGAGGAGAGAGAACATGAGAGAACATGAGGAGAGAGAACATGAGGAGAGAGAACATGAGAGAACATGAGGAGAGAGAACATGAGAGAACATGAGGAGAGAGAACATGAGGAGAGAGAACATGAGAGAACATGAGAGAACATGAGAGAACATGAGGAGAGAGAACATGAGAGAACATGAGGAGAGAGAACATGAGGAGAGAGAACATGAGAGAACATGAGGAGAGAGAACATGAGGAGAGAGAACATGAGAGAACATGAGGAGAGAGAACATGAGAGAACAGGAAGAGAGAGAACATGAGAACATTGATCGAGATCCGGTGACGTCATTTCCGGTGAGTGTGTCGCGTTTTCAGAGCCGTTCGTTCTTAGAGCCTTTTACCGATTAATCCACGAATTATACACACTATTTACGCATCATATACACAAAAGTGAACGTTTGATTTCTCCGCAAACAATCCGGAGCCTCAAGCCGCTCGCTTTTCAGTATTTCGTGGATTAAAAAGCCCTCCTCACTTTCTAGCTCCAGCCTGAACTAGCCTAGCGTAGCCTAGCCGCTAGCGTCATGGCTGGATCTACCTTTACCTGTTTGAGCTGTCATATGTCGAGTCAGAACCCTGGCTCCTTCTCTGACGACAGGTGCGTGAAGTGCAGTGTAGTGGTAGTTTTGGAGGCCAGGGTTACGGAGTTAGAAGCGCGGATCCGCTGTTTAGAGGAGCTTAAGTCCAGTTATAGTTCGGTTTTAGCGCGAGGGCTACCGGACCGCGCTGCAGGGCGAGTTTTGTTCATAGTTATCTACCGACCTCCTGGTCCCTACTCAGAGTTTTTAACAGAGTTTTCTGACTTTATATCAAACTTAGTGTTAGCCTGGGATAAAATAGTTATAGTTGGAGACTTTAATATCCACGTGAACATGAGTGATGACTCTCTCAGTAATGCCTTCAGCGCCTTGTTAGACAGCATTGGTTTCACTCAGAATGTAAATAAAGCGACTCACACTCTGGATCTTGTCCTAACGTATGGAACAGAGATTAGTGACCTCATTGTCCTCCCTCAAAACCCTATATTGTCAGATCATTTCCTAATTACCTTTCAGTTTATTCTTAAAGATCATCCAGTCCCACAAAATAAAGTTATAATGAAAAGGACAATATCTGAAAAATCTATCTCAAATAATAGAGCCAATACTCAGTGACATGTCATGTGATCACGTCATGTGATCACGTCATGTGACCATATCATGTGATCACGTCATGTGATCATGTCATGTGATCATGTCATGTGATCCTGCTGAGAACAGCTTTAGTCCCAGTTTAAGTGATCAATTTGTCGACTTGACCATGAATTCTCTGAAGTCTGCTCTTGACGTTGTCGCGCCGTTAAAACAGAAGGTCATTAGGCCAAAGCGCGCCTCCCCATGGTACAACCAAGAACTGCGTTCACATAAACAAAGAGTTAGAAAGTTAGAGGGATTATTTCGTCGCTCTCACACCGAAGAATCCCTAAAAGCAGGAAAAGTTGCCTGCTGTCCTATAAGCAGGCTCTGCGTAAGGCCCAAACCAGATATTATTCAAATCTAATAGAAGTCAACAAAAGTAACACTAAATTCCTTTTCAGCACTGTAGCTAGGCTAACAAACTGTCACAGTGCAGTAGAGCCCTCAATCCCAGCTACACTCAGCTCTGATGATTTCCTCCTATTTTTTAACAATAAAATAAAAACAATCAGAGATAAATTAGATGAAATTACCCCCGCTATTAGCCCTGAACTAGCCCAAGCTCTAAATCTAACGTCCCATATAAATCCACCTGTAAAGTTAGAAAGGTTCACAGCTGTTGATCAAGCAGAGATAACTTCAGCCATTATGTCCTCTAAAAGCTCAACTTGTGTCCTAGACCCCATTCCAAGCAGACTCCTCAAAGACATTCTTCCCCTAATTATAGACCCTATTCTTAATATAATAAATACTTCACTCGAAAGTGGCTATGTTCCACAGTCCTTCAAACATGCAGTCATTAAACCTCTTCTGAAAAAGCCTAATCTAGATCCCGACCTATTGGTAAACTACAGACCTATTTCAAATCTTCCCTTCGTCTCTAAAATCCTTGAAAAAGTTGTAGTAAAACAGCTTTGTCGCCACCTGCAGGACAATAACTTATTTGAAGTTTTCCAGTCAGGGTTCAGAGCCCACCACAGCAGGGTTCAGAGCCCACCACAGCAGGGTTCAGAGCCCACCACAGCACTGAAACTGCACTAGTTAAAGTCACAAATGATTTGTTATTAGCCGCTGACGATGGACTGGTCTCAATCCTGGTTCTGTTGGACCTCAGCGCAGCGTTTGACCATCGACCACAACATTCTACTGCAGAGGTTAGAATGTGATGTAGGTGTTGGAGGAACAGCCCTCAGCTGGTTTAAATCCTATCTATCTGATAGGTTCCAATTTGTTAATGTAAACCAGAGCTCCTCACCAAGCTCTAAAGTAATTTACGGTGTGCCACAGGGTTCGGTACTCGGTCCAATTCTGTTTACTCTTTATATGCTGCCATTAGGCAACATTATCAGAAAGCATGGCATTAACTTCCACTGCTATGCAGACGACACTCAGCTGTATTTATCAATGAAACCTGATCAGAGCGATCAAGTAGACAGACTTAGTACTTGTGTGAAGGAGATAAAAACCTGGATGACACTAAACTACCTGCTTCTTAACCCTGAAAAAACCGAGGTCATTGTGCTTGGCCCTAAGCATCTACGAGACGCTCTATCTGAGCAGATAGTCACACTGGACAATGTCAGTGTAGCCTCCAGTTCTACTGTAAGAAACCTCAGAGTCTTATTTGACCAGAAGCTCTCATTTAAAGCTCATATAAATCAAGCTTGTAAAACAGCCTATTTCCATTTGCGCAACATCGCCAAAATCAGAAGAATCCTGCCTAAAAGTGATGCCGAAAAACTTATCCATGCATTTGTAACGACTAGATTAGACTACTGTAACTCCCTGCTTGCAGCGTGTCCTAAAAGCTCCATAAAAAGCTTTCAACTGGTTCAAAATGCAGCAGCAAGATTACTAACAGGAACAAAAAGAAGAGAGCACATTACGCCAGTGCTGAAGTCTCTTCACTGGCTCCTGTCGAGTTTAGAATCAAATTCAAAATTCTACTCTTGACCTACAAAGCCATAAATGACATGGCCCCATCCTACCTCAAAGATGCTATAGAACCATATCATCCAAACAGAGCTCTTCGCTCTCAGAATGCTGGCCTTCTGGTGGTGCCAAGAGTCTCTAAAAGTACTGTAGGAGGTAGAGCGTTTAGCTACCAAGCTCCTGTGTTATGGAATCAGCTCCCGACCCATGTTAAATATGCTGACACAGTCTCTTCATTTAAGTCTAGGCTTAAAACGTTCCTCTTCGAAATCGCTTATGGTCAGAGTAGTTAGGAACAGAAAGATAAACCCACAGCTTTAGCTACGCTGCCCTAGGAGTAACTGTGCTGGGGGAAGTATGACAGCTTGAGCACTATCCTCTTCTTCTGACTACTTATGCTATCAAACAATATTTATTTTTTGATTCCACTTGCAAACTGTTCACCGCCTTCTTTTCTTTCTCTCACTCCTGAGGACCTGTGGACCCAGATGTCCCTCTCCTGGTGAAGTGGTCCCTGCCCTGTGTGGACGGTGCCTCATCTGCCTGAAGAGTGGGTCCAGCTCGACTCAGACGGTCCCTCATCTGCCTGAAGAGTGGGTCCAGCTCGACTCAGACGGTCCCTCTTCTGCCTGAAGAGTGGGTCCAGCTCCAGTCTCCTTGTGTCCGTCTGTCCGTCTGTGAGAGTCGGATCTCTCCTTCACTGGAACTCCTCCAGGTTTCTACGCTTTTTTCCCAAAGAGGTTTTTTTTGTAGTTTTTCCTGGCCGAGAAGGAGAGTCTAAGGACAGAGGACCCTGGGACATCGTCCCTCGCCACCACAGACATTGTCTGACTTCATCGCCACCACAGACATTGTTGATTCATTTCTCCCTGTGGCCCTCAGAGGCAACTGTTGTTGTGATTTTGGGCCTTACAAAAATAAATTGATTTGATTTGATTTGAACATGAGGAGAGAGAACATGAGAGAACATGAGAGAACATGAGAACATGAGAGAACATGAGAGAACATGAGAGAACATGAGGAGAGAGAACATGAGAACATGAGAGAACATGAGGAGAGAGAACATGAGAGAACATGAGAGAACATGAGGAGAGAGAACATGAGAGAACATGAGAGAACATGAGAGAACATGAGGAGAGAGAACATGAGAGAACATGAGAGAACATGAGAGAACATGAGAGAACATGAGGAGAGAGAACATGAGAGAACATGAGAGAACATGAGAGAACATGAGGAGAGAGAACATGAGAGAACATGAGAGAACATGAGAGAACATGAGAGAACATGAGAGAACATGAGAGAACATGAGGAGAGAGAACATGAGAGAACATGAGGAGAGAGAACATGAGAGAACATGAGAGAACATGAGAGAACATGAGGAGAGAGAACATGAGAGAACATGAGAGAACATGAGGAGAGAGAACATGAGAGAACATGAGAGAACATGAGAGAACATGAGAGAACATGAGAGAACATGAGAGAACATGAGAGAACATGAGAGAACATGAGAGAACATGAGAGAACATGAGAGAACATGAGAACATGAGAGAACATGAGAACATGAGAGAACATGAGAGAACATGAGGAGAGAGAACATGAGAGAACATGAGAGAACATGAGAGAACATGAGAGAACATGAGGAGAGAGAACATGAGAGAACATGAGAGAACATGAGGAGAGAGAACATGAGAGAACATGAGGAGAGAGAACATGAGAGAACATGAGAGAACCGTGTGGACATTAGGAGACAAACCAATCCAGTTGCCAGGGGCCGCAATCCAGCAACAAGATAAGATAGTCCTTTATTGTCCACACATGGGGAAATTTCATTGTTGCAACACAGTAGATACAGAGGAAAAGGACAGATAACTTATAGGAAGTTTAAAAAACACTCTTAATAAGGAATGAAGGGGAAAAATAAAGATAAAATAAAAACAGCGTAAGACAAGATAATACTAATAATAATAATAATGGTAAAATAAACACTCTATTTACATCAGTTATAACAAGGGGCCGCAATCCAGTTGCCCCAATTTATCCTTCTGCCAAGGGCTCCAATCCAATCAGGGGCCTCCATTCAACTGCCAGGGGCCTCTATTCAACTGCCAGGGGCCTCTATTCAACTGCCAGGGGCCTCTATTCAACTGCCAGGGGCGTCCATTTAACTGCCAGGGGCCTCCATTCAACTGCCAGGGGCCTCTATTCAACTGCCAGGGGCCTCCATTTAACTGCCAGGGGCCTCCATTCAACTGCCAGGGGCCTCCATTCAACTGCCAGGGGCCTCTATTCAACTGCCAGGGGCCTCTATTCAACTGCCAGGGGCCTCCATTCAACTGCCAGGGGCCTCCGTTCAACTGCCAGGGGCCTCTATTCAACTGCCAGGGGCCTCTATTCAACTGCCAGGGGCCTCCATTCAACTGCCAGGGGCCTCCGTTCAACTGCCAGGGGCCTCCGTTCAACTGCCAGGGGCCTCCGTTCAACTGCCAGGGGCCTCCGTTCAACTGCCAGGGGCCTCAGTTCAACTGCCAGGGGCCTCAGTTCAGCTGCCAAGGGCTCCAAACCATTCAACTGCCAGGGGCCTCCATTCAACTGCCAGGGGCCTCCATTCAACTGCCAGGGGCCTCCATTCAACTGCCAGGGGCCTCCATTCAACTGCCAAGGGCTCCAATCTATCCAGCTGCCAGGGGCCTCCATTCAACTGCCAGGGGCCTCCGTTCAACTGCCAGGGGCCTCCGTTCAACTGCCAGGGGCCTCAGTTCAACTGCCAGGGGCCTCAGTTCAACTGCCAGGGGCCTCAGTTCAGCTGCCAAGGGCTCCAAACCATTCAACTGCCAGGGGCCTCCATTCAACTGCCAGGGGCCTCCATTCAACTGCCAGGGGCCTACATTCAACTGCCAGGGGCCTACATTCAACTGCCAGGGGCCTCCATTCAGCTGCCAAGGGCTCCAATCTATCCAGCTGCCAGGGGCCTCCGTTCAACTGCCAGGGGCCTCCGTTCAACTGCCAGGGGCCTCAGTTCAACTGCCAGGGGCCTCAGTTCAGCTGCCAAGGGCTCCAAAACATTCAACTGCCAGGGGCCTCCATTCAACTGCCAGGGGCCTCCATTCAACTGCCAGGGGCCTCCATTCAACTGCCAGGGGCCTCTATTCAACTGCCAGGGGCCTCCATTCAACTGCCAGGGGCCTCCATTCAACTGCCAGGGGCCTCCATTCAACTGCCAGGGGCCTCCATTCAACTGCCAGGGGCCTCCATTCAACTGCCAGGGGCCTCTATTCAACTGCCAGGGGCCTCTATTCAACTGCCAGGGGCCTCCATTCAACTGCCAGGGGCCTCTATTCAGGAAAAAACTAAACCAGGACAAAACTCAGTACCTGGGCTCATTCCATTCGCTGATGACATCATCGGGAGAGGGCGTGGCCACGTCTGTGATGTCAGAGATGATTGGTCCAGAGCTCACGGAACCTGAGAAGAGGCCGGCCTGCAGAGGGGTGGGGTTTAGAGCAGAGGGGTGGGGTTTAGAGCAGAGGGGAGGGGTTTAGAGCAGAGGGGTGGGGTTTAGAGCAGAGGGGAGGGGTTTAGAGCAGAGGGAGGGGTTTAGAGCAGAGGGGAGGGGTTTAGAGCAGAGGGGAGGGGTTTAGAGCAGAGGGGAGGGGTTTAGAACAGAGGGGTGGGGTTTAGAGCAGAGGGGAGGGGTTTAGAGCAGAGGGGTGGGGTTTAGAGCAGAGGGGAGGGGTTTAGAGCAGAGGGAGGGGTTTAGAGCAGAGGGGAGGGGTTTAGAGCAGAGGGGAGGGGTTTAGAGCAGAGGGGAGGGGTTTAGAACAGAGGGGTGGGGTTTAGAGCAGAGGGGAGGGGTTTAGAGCAGAGGGGAGGGGTTTAGAGCAGAGGGGAGGGGTTTAGAACAGAGGGGTGGGGTTTAGAACAGAGGGGTGGGGTTTAGAGCAGAGGGGTGGGGTTTAGAGCAGAGGGGTGGGGTTTAGAGCAGAGGGGTGGGGTTTAGAACAACAGAGGGGTGGGGTTTAGAGCAGAGGGGTGGGGTTTAGAACAACAGAGGGGTGGGGTTTAGAACAACAGAGGGGTGGGGTTTAGAACAACAGAGGGGTGGGGTTTAGAACAACAGAGGGGTGGGGTTTAGAACAACAGAGGGGTGGGGTTTAGAACAACAGAGGGGTGGGGTTTAGAACAACAGAGGGGTGGGGTTTAGAACAGAGGGGAGGGGTTTAGAGCAGAGGGGTGGGGTTTAGAGCAGAGGGGTGGGGTTTAGAGCAGAGGGGAGGGGTTTAGAGCAGAGGGGTGGGGTTTAGAGCAGAGGGGAGGGGTTTAGAGCAGAGGGGAGGGGTTTAGAGCAGAGGGGAGGGGTTTAGAGCAGAGGGGTGGGGTTTAGAGCAGAGGGGTGGGGTTTAGAGCAGAGGGGTGGGGTTTAGAGCAGAGGGGTGGGGTTTAGAGCAGAGGGGAGGGGTTTGATCAAACCAAGATTTAGATCCACCACCAGCAGGAGGCCGGTCCATGTTTAGTCCTGACTCTGGCACCAGCAGGAGGCCGGTCCATGTTTAGTCCTGACTCTGGCACCAGCAGGAGGCCGGTCCATGTTTAGTCCTGACTCTGGCACCAGCAGGAGGCCGGTCCATGTTTAGTCCTGACTCTGGCACCAGCAGGAGGCCGGTCCATGTTTAGTCCTGACTCTGGCACCAGCAGGAGGCCGGTCCATGTTTAGTCCTGACTCTGGCACCAGCAGGAGGCCGGTCCATGTTTAGTCCTGACTCTGGCACCAGCAGGAGGCCGGTCCATGTTTAGTCCTGACTACTGCACCAGCAGGAGGCCGGTCCATGTTTAGTCCTGACTCTGGCACCAGCAGGAGGCCGGTCCATGTTTAGTCCTGACTCTGGCACTAGCAGGAGGCCGGTCCATGTTTAGTCCCGACTCTGGCACCAGCAGGAGGCCGGTCCATGTTTAGTCCTGACTCTGGCACCATCAGGAGGCCGGTCCATGTTTAGTCCTGACTATGGCACCAGCAGGAGGCCGGTCCATGTTTAGTCCTGACTCTGGCACCAGCAGGAGGCCGGTCCATATTTAGTCCTGAGTCTGGCACCAGCAGGAGGCCGGTCCATGTTTAGTCCTGACTCTGGCACCAGCAGGAGGCCGGTCCATGTTTAGTCCTGACTCTGGCACCAGCAGGAGGCCGGTCCATGTTTAGTCCTGACTCTGGCACCAGCAGGAGGCCGGTCCATGTTTAGTCCTGACTCTGGCACCAGCAGGAGGCCGGTCCATGTTTAGTCCTGACTCTGGCACCAGCAGGAGGCCGGTCCATGTTTAGTCCTGACTCTGGCACCAGCAGGAGGCCGGTCCATGTTTAGTCCTGACTCTGGCACCAGCAGGAGGCCGGTCCATGTTTAGTCCTGACTACTGCACCAGCAGGAGGCCGGTCCATGTTTAGTCCTGACTCTGGCACCAGCAGGAGGCCGGTCCATGTTTAGTCCTGACTCTGGCACTAGCAGGAGGCCGGTCCATGTTTAGTCCTGACTCTGGCACCAGCAGGAGGCCGGTCCATGTTTAGTCCTGACTCTGGCACCATCAGGAGGCCGGTCCATGTTTAGTCCTGACTATGGCACCAGCAGGAGGCCGGTCCATGTTTAGTCCTGACTATGGCACCAGCAGGAGGCCGGTCCATATTTAGTCCTGACTCTGGCACCAGCAGGAGGCCGGTCCATGTTTAGTCCTGACTCTGGCACCAGCAGGAGGCCGGTCCATGTTTAGTCCTGACTCTGGCACCAGCAGGAGGCCGGTCCATGTTTAGTCCTGACTCTGGCACCAGCAGGAGGCCGGTCCATGTTTAGTCCTGACTCTGGCACCAGCAGGAGGCCGGTCCATGTTTAGTCCTGACTCTGGCACCAGCAGGAGGCCGGTCCATGTTTAGTCCTGACTCTGGCACCAGCAGGAGGCCGGTCCATGTTTAGTCCTGACTACTGCACCAGCAGGAGGCCGGTCCATGTTTAGTCCTGACTCTGGCACCAGCAGGAGGCCGGTCCATGTTTAGTCCTGACTCTGGCACTAGCAGGAGGCCGGTCCATGTTTAGTCCTGACTCTGGCACCAGCAGGAGGCCGGTCCATGTTTAGTCCTGACTCTGGCACCATCAGGAGGCCGGTCCATGTTTAGTCCTGACTATGGCACCATCAGGAGGCCGGTCCATGTTTAGTCCTGACTCTGGCACCAGCAGGAGGCCGGTCCATATTTAGTCCTGAGTCTGGCACCAGCAGGAGGCCGGTCCATGTTTAGTCCTGAGTCTGGCACCAGCAGGAGGCCGGTCCATGTTTAGTCCTGACTCTGGCACCAGCAGGAGGCCGGTCCATGTTTAGTCCTGACTCTGGCACCAGCAGGAGGCCGGTCCATGTTTAGTCCTGACTCTGGCACCAGCAGGAGGCCGGTCCATGTTTAGTCCTGACTCTGGCACCAGCAGGAGGCCGGTCCATGTTTAGTCCTGACTACTGCACCAGCAGGAGGCCGGTCCATGTTTAGTCCTGACTCTGGCACCAGCAGGAGGCCGGTCCATGTTTAGTCCTGACTCTGGCACTAGCAGGAGGCCGGTCCATGTTTAGTCCTGACTCTGGCACCAGCAGGAGGCCGGTCCATGTTTAGTCCTGACTCTGGCACCATCAGGAGGCCGGTCCATGTTTAGTCCTGACTATGGCACCAGCAGGAGGCCGGTCCATGTTTAGTCCTGACTCTGGCACCAGCAGGAGGCCGGTCCATATTTAGTCCTGAGTCTGGCACCAGCAGGAGGCCGGTCCATGTTTAGTCCTGACTCTGGCACCAGCAGGAGGCCGGTCCATGTTTAGTCCTGACTCTGGCACCAGCAGGAGGCCGGTCCATGTTTAGTCCTGACTCTGGCACCAGCAGGAGGCCGGTCCATGTTTAGTCCTGACTCTGGCACCAGCAGGAGGCCGGTCCATGTTTAGTCCTGACTCTGGCACCAGCAGGAGGCCGGTCCATGTTTAGTCCTGACTCTGGCACCAGCAGGAGGCCGGTCCATGTTTAGTCCTGACTCTGGCACCAGCAGGAGGCCGCTCCATGTTTGTGTGTACGTGTGTGTGTGTACGTGTGTGTGTGTACGTGTGTGTGTGTACATGTGTGTGTGTACGTGTGTGTGTGTACGTGTGTGTGTGTACGTGTGTGTGTGTACGTGTGTGTGTGTACGTGTGTGTGTGTACGTGTGTGTGTGTACGTGTGTGTGTGTACATGTGTGTGTGTACGTGTGTGTGTGTACATGTGTGTGTGTACGTGTGCGTGTGTGTGTGTTCAGTACCTGCAGGTGTTCCAGACTCAGGGGTCGGCTGTATTTGGGCAGAGATGAGCTTCCATCATCCAACATCAGAGGCCTAAGAAACAGAACCAGAATCTGACCAGCACCAGGACTAAAGCAGGTCTAAAGCAGGACTAAAGCAGGTCTAAAGCAGGTCTAAAGCAGGTCTAAAGCAGGACTAAAGCAGGTCTAAAGCAGGACTAAAGCAGGACTAAAGCAGGACTAAAGCAGGTCTAAAGCTGGTCTAAAGCAGGACTAAAGCAGGTCTAAAGCTGGTCTAAAGCAGGACTAAAGCAGGTCTAAAGCAGGTCTAAAGCAGGTCTAAAGCAGGACTAAAGCAGGACTAAAGCAGGACTAAAGCAGGTCTAAAGCTGGTCTAAAGCAGGACTAAAGCAGGACTAAAGCAGGTCTAAAGCAGGTCTAAAGCAGGACTAAAGCAGGACTAAAGCAGGACTAAAGCAGGTCTAAAGCTGGTCTAAAGCAGGACTAAAGCAGGACTAAAGCAGGACTAAAGCAGGACTAAAGCAGGTCTAAAGCAGGACTAAAGCAGGACTAAAGCAGGACTAAAGCAGGACTAAAGCAGGTCTAAAGCAGGACTAAAGCAGGTCTAAAGCAGGTCTAAAGCAGGACTAAAGCAGGACTAAAGCAGGTCTAAAGCAGGTCTAAAGCAGGTCTAAAGCAGGACTAAAGCAGGTCTAAAGCAGGACTAAAGCAGGTCTAAAGCTGGTCTAAAGCAGGACTAAAGCAGGACTAAAGCAGGACTAAAGCAGGTCTAAAGCAGGTCTAAAGCAGGACTAAAGCAGGACTAAAGCAGGACTAAAGCAGGTCTAAAGCAGGTCTAAAGCAGGACTAAAGCAGGTCTAAAGCAGGACTAAAGCAGGTCTAAAGCAGGTCTAAAGCAGGTCTAAAGCTGGTCTAAAGCAGGACTAAAGCAGGTCTAAAGCAGGACTAAAGCAGGACTAAAGCAGGACTAAAGCAGGACTAAAGCAGGTCTAAAGCAGGTCTAAAGCAGGTCTAAAGCAGGACTAAAGCAGGACTAAAGCAGGTCTAAAGCAGGTCTGAAGCAGGTCTGAAGCAGGACTAAAGCAGGACTAAAGCAGGACTAAAGCAGGACTAAAGCAGGACTAAACCAGGACTAAAGCAGGTCTAAAGCAGGACTAAAACAGGACTAAAGCAGGACTAAAGCAGGACTAAAGCAGGTCTAAAGCAGGACTAAAGCAGGTCTAAGGCAGGACTAAAGCAGGACTAAAGCAGGTCTAAAGCAGGACTAAAGCAGGACTAAAGCAGGTCTAAAGCAGGACTAAAGCAGGTCTAAAGCAGGTCTAAAGCAGGTCTAAAGCAGGACTAAAGCAGGACTAAAGCAGGACTAAAGCAGGTCTGAAGCAGGTCTGAAGCAGGTCTAAAGCAGGTCTAAAGCTGGTCTAAAGCAGGACTAAAGCAGGTCTAAAGCAGGTCTAAAGCAGGACTAAAGCAGGTCTAAAGCAGGACTAAAGCAGGACTAAAGCAGGTCTAAAGCAGGACTAAAGCAGGTCTAAAGCAGGTCTAAAGCAGGTCTAAAGCAGGTCTAAAGCAGGTCTAAGGCAGGACTAAAGCAGGACTAAAGCAGGTCTATAGCGGGACTAAAGCGGGACTAAAGCGGGACTAAAGCGGGTCTAAAGCGGGACTAAAGCGGGTCTAAAGCAGGACTAAAACAGGTCTAAAGCAGGACTAAAGCAGGACTAAAGCAGGTCTAAAGCAGGTCTAAAGCAGGTCTAAAGCAGGACTAAAGCAGGTCTAAAGCAGGTCTAAAGCAGGACTAAAGCAGGTCTAAAGCAGGACTCACATTTTCCTCTTGAGGCCCATGATGCGGTTGTTCTGAACCAAAGAAATCAGGAACTGGATCAGCTGAAAAACGCAGACTCAGTCAGAAACACATGAACCAAAGTATTCAAGTCTCCAAACCCTAAAGTGTTTAAAGTTTTAAAGTACTACAGTATGAAAGTCAAGTATTACAGATTATTGTATTGTACCTTGTTGACAACTTTCTGCTGCTGAGAGTGTTTCTGTCGCAGACTTGCCACTTCCCTCCAGAGGGCAGCGTTCTCTCTGTGTCAGAGTTTGTAGAGTTAAGAGAATCTTTAAAGTATTACAGAGTTAGGACTAGAACACAGCCGAGGCCGAGCGTGCCCCGAGAGGGGCCGAGTGCCCGAGAGGGAGCGCGCCCCGAGAGGGGCCGAGCGCTCGAGAGGGGCCGAGTGCCAGAGAGGGGCCGAGTGCCCGAGAGGGGCCGAGCGCGCCCCGAGAGGGGCCGAGCGCTCGAGAGGGGCCGAGTGCCAGAGAGGGGCCGAGTGCCCGAGAGGGGCCGAGCGCTCGAGAGGGGCCGAGCGCCCGAGAGGGGCCGAGCGCGCCCCGAGAGGGGCCGAGCGCTCGAGAGGGGCCGAGCGCTCGAGAGGGGCCGAGCGCTCGAGAGGGGCCGAGTGCGCCCCGAGAGGGGCCGAGCGCGCCCCGAGAGGGGCCGAGCGCTCGAGAGGGGCCGAGCGCCCGAGAGGGGCCGAGTGCGCCCCGAGAGGGGCCGAGCGCTCGAGAGGGGCCGAGCGCCCGAGAGGGGCCGAGTGCGCCCCGAGAGGGGCCGAGCGCTCGAGAGGGGCCGAGCGCTCGAGAGGGGCCGAGCGCTCGAGAGGGGCCGAGCGCTCGAGAGGGGCCGAGCGCCCGAGAGGGGCCGAGCGCCCGAGAGGGGCCGAGTGCCCGAGAGGGGCCGAGTGCCCGAGAGGGGCCGAGCGCGCCCCGAGAGGGGCCGAGCGCTCGAGAGGGGCCGAGCGCTCGAGAGGGGCCGAGCGCCCGAGAGGGGCCGAGTGCGCCCCGAGAGGGGCCGAGCGCTCGAGAGGGGCCGAGCGCTCGAGAGGGGCCGAGCGCCCGAGAGGGGCCGAGTGCCCGAGAGGGGCCGAGCGCGCCCCGAGAGGGGCCGAGCGCTCGAGAGGGGCCGAGCGCGGCTCGAGAGGGGCCGAGCGCCCGAGCGCGCCCCGAGAGGGGCCGAGCGCGCCCCGAGAGGGGCCGAGCGCTTGAGAGGGGCCGAGCGCTCGAGAGGGGCCGAGCGCTCGAGAGGGGCCGAGTGCGCCCCGAGAGGGGCCGAGCGCGCCCCGAGAGGGGCCGAGCGCTCGAGAGGGGCCGAGCGCCCGAGAGGGGCCGAGCGCTCGAGAGGGGCCGAGCGCGCGAGAGGGGCCGAGCGCCCGAGAGGGGCCGAGTGCCCGAGAGGGGCCGAGCGCGCCCCGAGAGGGGCCGAGCGCTCGAGAGGGGCCGAGCGCGCCCCGAGAGGGGCCGAGCGCTCGAGAGGGGCCGAGTGCCAGAGAGGGGCCGAGTGCCAGAGAGGGGCCGAGTGCCCGAGAGGGGCCGAGCGCGCCCCGAGAGGGGCCGAGCGCTCGAGAGGGGCCGAGCGCCCGAGCGCGCCCCGAGAGGGGCCGAGCGCGCCCCGAGAGGGGCCGAGCGCTCGGGAGGGGCCGAGCGCTCGAGAGGGGCCGAGTGCGCCCCGAGAGGGGCCGAGCGCTCGAGAGGGGCCGAGTGCCCGAGAGGGGCCGAGCGCGCCCCGAGAGGGGCCGAGCGCTCGAGAGGGGCCGAGCGCCCGAGTGCGCCCCGAGAGGGGCCGAGTGCGCCCCGAGAGGGGCCGAGCGCGCCCCGAGAGGGGCCGAGCGCTCGAGAGGGGCCGAGCGCTCGAGAGGGGCCGAGTGCGCCCCGAGAGGGGCCGAGCGCGCCCCGAGAGGGGCCGAGCGCCCGAGAGGGGCCGAGCGCCCGAGAGGGGCCGAGTGCGCCCCGAGAGGGGCCGAGCGCTCGAGAGGGGCCGAGCGCGCGAGAGGGGCCGAGCGCCCGAGAGGGGCCGAGCGCTCTCGGCCCGAGAGGGGCCGAGCGCCCGAGAGGGGCCGAGCGCTCGAGAGGGGCCGAGTGCGCCCCGAGAGGGGCCGAGCGCTCGAGAGGGGCCGAGCGCGCCCCGAGAGGGGCCGAGCACGCCCCGAGAGGGGCCGAGCGCTCGAGAGGGGCCGAGCGCTCGAGAGGGGCCGAGTGCCCGAGAGGGGCCGAGCGCGCCCCGAGAGGGGCCGAGCGCTCGAGAGGGGCCGAGCGCCCGAGTGCGCCCCGAGAGGGGCCGAGTGCGCCCCGAGAGGGGCCGAGCGCGCCCCGAGAGGGGCCGAGCGCTCGAGAGGGGCCGAGTGCGCCCCGAGAGGGGCCGAGCGCGCCCCGAGAGGGGCCGAGCGCCCGAGAGGGGCCGAGCGCCCGAGAGGGGCCGAGTGCGCCCCGAGAGGGGCCGAGCGCTCGAGAGGGGCCGAGCGCCCGAGAGGGGCCGAGCGCCCGAGAGGGGCCGAGCGCTCTCGGCCCGAAAGGGGCCGAGCGCCCGAGAGGGGCCGAGCGCCTGAGCGCTCGAGAGGGGCCGAGTGCGCCCCGAGAGGGGCCGAGCGCGCCCCGAGAGGGGCCGAGCGCGCCCCGAGGGGCCGAGCACGCCCCGAGAGGGGCCGAGCACGCCCCGAGAGGGGCCGAGCGCTCGAGAGGGGTCGAGCGCGCCCCGAGAGGGGCCGAGCGCCCCCGAGATTCGGGCCGAGCGCGCCCCGAGATTCGGGCCGAGCGCGCCCCGAGAGGGGCCGAGCGCTCGAGAGGGGCTGAGGGGCCGTGCGCGCCCCGAGAGGGGCCGAGGGGCCGTGCGCGCCCCGAGAGGGGCCGAGCGCTCGCCCCTCTCGCGCGCCCGCCATGCTCAAAAGATACCGGGAGGTATCACGGCACGTAGGCGCTCGCTTGCACGGCGCGGCCGAGCGGCCGCGGGGGCAGCGCTGCAATATTGGCTTTGTATATGGAAATGTTTGGGTGTCCCACCGCCATCCTCAAACCTCAGCCCAGCGAGAACGCTGCATGTCCCACACTCACGCTTTAATACAGTTACTAAAATAATGGACAGTTGCAGCTGCCGCCGTCAGAGAGGCGCTGGACACTGAAGTGACCAGACGTTCTACTGGACTCACTGTTTCATGGAGCTGATGCGAGAGTCGATAGTTTCCTGTTTCCCTTTCATCACTTGAACGTCACTCAGGATTCTGTTCACGTCATCGGCAGTTTTCACATCGTCCGGCCTCACGGAGGGAACCTGAACGCAGCACGGAAAACAAGGTACTGTGGTATTAACAATGTGGCACAGTGGTAGTACTGCAGTATTGTAGTATAGTAGCACTTACTGCAGTATTGTAGTATAGTAGCACGTACTGCAGTATTGTACTAAAGTAGCACTTACTGCAGTATTGTAGTATAGTAGCACGTACTGCAGTATTGTAGTATAGTAGCGCGTACTGCAGTATTGTACTATAGTAGCACTTACTGCAGTATTGTAGTATAGTAGCACTTACTGTAGTATTGTAGTATAGTAGCAGGTACTGCAGTATTGTAGTATAGTAGCAGGTACTGCAGTATTGTAGTATAGTAGCACGTACTGCAGTATTGTAGTATAGTAGCAGGTACTGCAGTATTGTAGTATAGTAGCACTTACTGCAGTATTGTAGTATAGTAGCACTTACTGCAGTATTGTAGTATAGTAGCACTTACTGCAGTATTGTAGTATAGTAGCACTTACTGCAGTATTGTAGTATAGTAGCACTTACTGCAGTATTGTAGTATAGTAGCATGTACTGCAGTATTGTAGTATAGTAGCACGTACTGCAGTATTGTAGTATAGTAGCACTTACTGCAGTATTGTAGTATAGTAGCACTTACTGCAGTATTGTAGTATAGTAGCACTTACTGCAGTATTGTACTATAGTAGCACTTACTGCAGTATTGTACTATAGTAGCACTTACTGCAGTATTGTAGTATAGTAGCACTTACTGCAGTATTGTACTATAGTAGCACTTACTGCAGTATTGTACTATAGTAGCACTTACTGCAGTATTGTAGTATAGTAGCAGGTACTGCAGTATTGTAGTATAGTAGCACGTACTGCAGTATTGTAGTATAGTAGCACTTACTGCAGTATTGTAGTATAGTAGCACTTACTGCAGTATTGTACTATAGTAGCATGTACTGCAGTATTGTAGTATAGTAGCATGTACTGCAGTATTTTAGTATAGTAGCACTTACTGTAGTATTGTAGTATAGTAGCATGTACTGCAGTATTGTAGTATAGTAGCATGTACTGCAGTATTGTAGTATAGTAGCACTTACTGCAGTATTGTACTATAGTAGCATGTACTGTAGTATTGTAGTATAGTAGCATGTACTGCAGTATTGTAGTATAGTAGCATGTACTGCAGTATTGGAGTATAGTAGCACTTACTGCAGTATTGTACTATAGTAGCATGTACTGCAGTATTGTAGTATAGTAGCATGTACTGCAGTATTGTAGTATAGTAGCACGTACTGCAGTATTGTAGTATAGTAGCACTTACTGCAGTATTGTAGTATAGTAGCACGTACTGCAGTATTGTAGTATAGTAGCACGTACTGCAGTATTGTAGTATAGTTGCACTTACTGCAGTGACTTTCCTCTTGATGTTCTCCAGCAGATGTTCTTGTCCTCGGAGGAAAAATGGATGTTGGAACTCTGTGTCGTCTCGTTCTGGTTTCAACAAGCCTCCTTGTTCCAGGTGAACCACTTTACGGAAACCGTCTGTGACACGAGCAGAAAGCAGAGAGAACTGAACATTTCACTGATGACCCCTGACCCCTGACCCGATCTAAAGCTGGGAACACACTACATGAGTCCGAAAGGACAGATATTAAGCATTTGGTCTATTATTGGCCTTTAAAGACGCTCTTGAGTATCTTTACATTGCATCTGTATCTCCGCTGTTTAACCTGGGACTGTGTATGCTTTGGCGCCATCTACTGGCTACAGAGGGAATTACAGCGTTGAACAGGAATCCGCTAGAGGAAATGCAGTGACGTCACGGTGTCACGTGGCTACACTGTGTAAACACACCAGGAAGATGGCAGATTTGGGCTGATATTGTGGTCATCCTGGACCCAAGATGGGTCAATCTTGCAGTGCAACTGGACGCACCAGTCGTCAGGAAACAACAGACGGAGTTTTGCCTCAGCTACTATGCTACACGTAGCGTTGTGTCCAGTGCTGGCATTTTATGGCTGCTAGTCATATCTCTCATTGTTTTTTGGGATTCTGAAGAAATAAACTCCATCTGAGTGTTTGTGAGGCTCGGAGGGCGGCGGCGGAGGAGGAGGAGGTGGAGGAGGAGGCGGAGTTCTTCTTCTTCTTCTTGCTGGTAGCCAAGTGTTAGGGTTATGGGAGTATTTTTCTGCAGTACTTTCTTTACTCACACGTGTTGAGCAGTACTTCTCAGCAGTATGTGTAGTACTTTTCTGCAGTACTTTTACTCACACATGTTGAGCTGTCGGATGAACGAGGCCATGTTGTTGTGTTTGAAAAACTTTGGCAGAACTTCTTTAGAGAAACGTCCCTGATCGAAGACGTGGAAACTGCAGCCGCTCTGAAACACACACACCAGACACATACTGAGCTCTGTTCACCTCACACTGAGCTCTGTTCACCTCACACTGAGCTCTGTTCACCTCACACTGAGCTCTGTTCACCTCACACTGAGCTCTGTTCACCTCACACTGAGCTCTGTTCACCTCACACTGAGCTCTGTTCACCTCACACTGAGCTCTGTTCACCTCACACTGAGCTCTGTTCACCTCACACTGAGCTCTGTTCACCTCACACTGAGCTCTGTTCACCTCACACTGAGCTCTGTTCACCTCACACTGAGCTCTGTTCTCCTCACACTGAGCTCTGTTCACCTCACACTGAGCTCTGTTCACCTCTACCTCCTGCCGCCAGATCAGGTAGTGCCAGTTCAGACATAAACACAATTCTGAACCGAAAAAGAAACAAAACAATCACAATTGAACCAGACTGTGGCACAGGCAGTACTGCAGCTCAGTGGAGCTGGCAGTACTGTAGCTCAGTGGAGCCGACAGTACTGTAGCTCAGTGGAGCCGGCAGTACTGTAGCTCAGTGGAGCTGGCAGTACTGCAGCCCAGTGGAGCTGACAGTACTGTAGCTCAGTGGAGCTGACAGTACTGCAGCTCAGTGGAGCTGACAGTACTGCAGCTCAGTGGAGCTGCAGTACTGCAGCCCAGTGGAGCTGGCAGTACTGTAGCTCAGTGGAGCTGACAGTACTGCAGCTCAGTGGAGCTGGCAGTACTGTAGCTCAGTGGAGCTGACAGTACTGTAGCTCAGTGGAGCTGGCAGTACTGCAGCTCAGTGGAGCTGGCAGTACTGTAGCTCAGTGGAGCTGGCAGTACTGTAGCTCAGTGGAGCTGACAGTACTGTAGCTCAGTGGAGCTGACAGTACTGTAGCCCAGTGGGGCTGGCAGTAGCTCAGTGGGACGGACATTAACACCGGCTTAAATGAAAGATATTTGTGCAATAAAGTGTGTTTATGACGGTGTAAAGTGTGTTTGACGGTGTAAAGTGTGTTTATGACGGTGTGTTTATGACGGTGTAAAGTGTGTTTATGACGGTGTAATGTGTGTTTATGACGGTGTAAAGTGTGTTTATGACGGTGTAAAGTGTGTTTATGACGGTGTAAAGTGTGTTTATGACGGTGTGTTTATGACGGTGTAAAGTGTGTTTATGACGATGTACAGTGTGTTTATGACGGTGTACAGTGTGTTTATGACGCTGTAAAGTATGTTTATGACGGTGTAAAGTGTGTTTATGACGGTGTAAAGTGTGTTTATGACGCTGTAAAGTGTGTTTATGACGGTGTAAAGTGTGTTTATGACGGTGTGTTTGACGGTGTAAAGTGTGTTTATGACGGTGTAAAGTGTGTTTATGACGCTGTAAAGTGTGTTTGACGGTGTACAGTGTGTTTATGACGGTGTAACGTGTGTTTATGAAGGTGTAAAGTGTGTTTATGAAGGTGTAAAGTGTGTTTATGACGGTGTAAAGTGTGTTTATGACGGTGTAAAGTGTGTTTATGACGGTGTGTTTATGACGGTGTGTTTATGACGGTGTAAAGTGTGTTTATGACGCTGTAAAGTGTGTTTATGACGGTGTAAAGTGTGTTTATGACGGTGTAAAGTGTGTTTATGACGGTGTGTTTATGACGGTGTAAAGTGTGTTAATGACGGTGTGTTTATGACGGTGTGAAGTGTGTTCATGACGGTGTGTTTATGACGGTGTAAAGTGTGTTTGACGGTGTAAAGTGTGTTTATGACGGTGTAAAGTGTGTTTATGACGATGTGTTTATGACGGTGTAAAGTGTGTTTATGACGGTGTGTTTATGACGGTGTGTTTATGACGGTGTGTTTATGACGGTGTAAAGTGTGTTTATGACGCTGTAAAGTGTGTTTATGACGGTGTAACGTGTGTTTATGACGCTGTAAAGTGTGTTTATGACGGTGTGTTTATGACGGTGTGTTTATGACGGTGTAAAGTGTGTTTATGACGCTGTAAAGTGTGTTTATGACGGTGTAACGTGTGTTTATGACGCTGTAAAGTGTGTTTATGACGGTGTAAAGTGTGTTTATGACGCTGTAAAGTGTGTTTATGACGGTGTAAAGTGTGTTTATGACGGTGTAAAGTGTGTTTATGACGGTGTGTTTATGACGGTGTAAAGTGTGTTTATGACGGTGTAAAGTGTGTTTATGACGGTGTAAAGTGTGTTTATGACGGTGTAAAGTGTGTTTATGACGGTGTAAAGTGTGTATGACGGTGTGTTTATGACGGTGTAAAGTGTGTTTATGACGGTGTAAAGTGTGTTTATGACGGTGTAGTGTGTTTATGACGGTGTAAAGTGTGTTTATGACGGTGTGTTTATGACGGTGTAAAGTGTGTTTATGACGGTGTAAAGTGTGTTTATGACGGTGTAAAGTGTGTTTATGACGGTGTGTTTATGACGGTGTAAAGTGTGTTAATGACGCTGTAAAGTGTGTTTATGACGGTGTAAAGTGTGTTTATGACGGTGTGTTTGACGGTGTAAAGTGTGTTTATGACGGTGTAAAGTGTGTTTATGACGCTGTAAAGTGTGTTTGACGGTGTACAGTGTGTTTATGACGGTGTAACGTGTGTTTATGAAGGTGTAAAGTGTGTTTATGAAGGTGTAAAGTGTGTTTATGACGGTGTAAAGTGTGTTTATGACGGTGTAAAGTGTGTTTATGACGGTGTGTTTATGACGGTGTGTTTATGACGGTGTAAAGTGTGTTTATGACGCTGTAAAGTGTGTTTATGACGGTGTAAAGTGTGTTTATGACGGTGTAAAGTGTGTTTATGACGGTGTGTTTATGACGGTGTAAAGTGTGTTAATGACGGTGTGTTTATGACGGTGTGAAGTGTGTTCATGACGGTGTGTTTATGACGGTGTAAAGTGTGTTTATGACGGTGTAAAGTGTGTTTATGACGATGTGTTTATGACGGTGTAAAGTGTGTTTATGACGGTGTGTTTATGACGGTGTGTTTATGACGGTGTGTTTATGACGGTGTAAAGTGTGTTTATGACGCTGTAAAGTGTGTTTATGACGGTGTAACGTGTGTTTATGACGCTGTAAAGTGTGTTTATGACGGTGTGTTTATGACGGTGTGTTTATGACGGTGTAACGTGTGTTTATGACGCTGTAAAGTGTGTTTATGACGGTGTAAAGTGTGTTTATGACGCTGTAAAGTGTGTTTATGACGGTGTAAAGTGTGTTTATGACGGTGTAAAGTGTGTTTATGACGGTGTGTTTATGACGGTGTAAAGTGTGTTTATGACGGTGTAAAGTGTGTTTATGACGGTGTAAAGTGTGTTTATGACGGTGTAAAGTGTGTATGACGGTGTGTTTATGACGGTGTTTATGACGGTGTAAAGTGTGTTTATGACGGTGTAGTGTGTTTATGACGGTGTAAAGTGTGTTTATGACGGTGTGTTTATGACGGTGTAAAGTGTGTTTATGACGGTGTGTTTATGACGGTGTGAAGTGTGTTTATGACGGTGTAGTGTGTTTATGACGGTGTAAAGTGTGTTTATGACGGTGTGTTTATGACGGTGTAAAGTGTGTTTATGACGGTGTAAAGTGTGTTTATGACGGTGTAAAGTGCAGTTTGTCCCGGACTCTCTCCGGTTCTTACCGCACTCCACCGGATCAGTTCGTCCGTCTGCGGATCCTCCACCAGAGTCCAGAGCTTTGTGAGAAAAGCCGGGACATTACCGAGTCCGAGCCCCGGTCCCGAGGCTCCTCCGCCTGGATCCATGAGCGAAAGCCCCGAGGCAAACGAGGCTAACCGAGCTAACGGGGCTTGTTGTTGTTGTTGTTGTTGTTGTTGTTGTGGTTGTGAGGCGTTACTTTTAATGGCGGTTTGCAGCGGCAAAACTGCAGCAAACTGAAAAGCTGCATTCACCGCCACCTACTGTCCGCCTCCAAACTATGTTTTTACTCTAAACCGTAAAACAGAAAAAGGAGAAAAGGAGAGCAGCTAACAGGCTAACAGAGCTAACAGGCTAACTAACTGAGTTAACACTGCGGAGCTGAAGCTCAATGTTCGGCTCAAACCCACGGTCTTTGTTCCACTCACTGAGCCCAAGTCTGACACTTTGTCCCGAAAAGAACCGAACAGAACCAATAGATCCAAGAACAGAACCGAACAGAACACGCAGAAAACAAACTCCTGCGTAAGCTCCGTGCATCCGGGTCCCGTGCTGCGTCATAAGCCCGCGACAGAGAGAAACACAAATTAAACAGATTTTAAGAGTGTAGACAGTTTAATATAACTCCTGCACTACGTTCAGTGCCATAAAAACACAAAGACATGTTAATTTCACATTTTACTGTTGTTTTTGGGTGAAACAATGACATGCGCCACAGCGCCATCTGCCGCCGCTTGGACGTCACGTGCGTCTTAGCTTTATAGAATATTTACCTCATTATAAACAGAAACTATGTACAATCTCTGAATATAATCTCAAATTTAAGTATTTGTTGTGGGGACAACTCCGGGAGCTGCCCTCCAAGTGGAAATGGGGGAGATGCCTTAGAAGGACTCTTGGGATAACTTAGAGGGCAGAGCATGTATTAAGGCCATGTCACAGTTAGAGTTAGGGTAGGGTTAGTGGAGCACGTTCTGTCTAATGTGGACGCATGAAACACGGAAGAGCGGGCTAACACTGACCCTAACACTGACCCTGACCCTAACACTGACCCTGACCCTAACCCTAACACTGACCCTGACCCTAACACTGACCCTAACCCTAACACTGACCCTAACACTGACCCTAACCTTAACATTGACCCTAACACTGACCCTAACACTGACCCTAACACTGACCCTGACCCTAACACTGACCCTAACACTGACTCTAACACTGACCCTAACACTGACCCTGACCCTAACCCTAACACTGACCCTAACACTGACCCTAACCTTAACACTGACCCTAACCCTAACACTGACTCTAACACTGACCCTGACCCTAACACTGACCCTGACCCTAACACTGACCCTAACCCTAACACTGACCCTAACACTAACACTGACCCTGACCCTAACACTGACCCTAACACTGACCCTGACCCTAACACTGACCCTGATCCTAACCCTAACACTAACACTGACCCTGACCCTAACACTGACCCTAACCCTAACACTGACCCTAACACTGACCCTGACCCTAACACTGACCCTGATCCTAACCCTAACACTGACCCTAACACTGACCCTAACACTGACCCTGATCCTAACACTGACCCTAACACTGACCCTGACCCTAACACTGACACTGACCCTAACATTGACCCTAACCCTGACCCTAACACTGACCCTAACACTGACCCTGACCCTAACACTGACCCTGACCCTAACCCTAACACTGACCCTGACTCTAACACTGACCCTAACTCTGACCCTAACACTGACCCTAATCCTGACCCTAACCCTGACTCTCACCCTGACTCTGACCCTAACCCCGACTCGGACCCTGACTCTAACCCTGACCCTAACCCTAACTCTGACCCTATCCCTGACCCTAACCTAACTCTGACCCTAACTCTGACCGTGACCTGACTCTGACCCTAACTCTGACCCTGATCCTAACTCTGACTCTGACCCTGACCTGAGTCTGACCCTAACCCTAACACTGATCCTATCCTGACCCCAACCCTGACTCTGATCCTAACTCTGGCCCTGACCCCAACCCGGACCCTGACCCTAACTCTGACCCTGACCCTAACACTGACCCTGACTCTAACACTGACCCTGACTCTGACCCTAACACTGACCCTAATCCTGACCCTAACCCTAACTCTGACCATGATCCTAACTCTGACCCTGACCTGAGTCTGACCCTAACCCTAACACTGATCCTATCCTGACCCCAACCCTGACTCTGACCCTGATCCTAACTCTGGCCCTGACCCCAACCCGGACCCTGACCCTAACTCTGACCCTAACCCTGACCCTGACCCTAACTCTGACCCTGACCCTAACTCTGACCCTGACCCTAACACTGACCCTAACTCTGAGCTTCACTGTCCTAAAGCAAGAAGAATTCTGGAACAGAGAGTGTGTGATAAAAGGATTAGATTTGATATTTAGGAACGCTCACAGTATTAATATTAAAGGCGGTATGGACGATTTTTCGGCGATTTGAGAACGCGGGCGGAAGTGCACATGCCACTCCCCCGTGCACATGCCACTCCCCCGTGCACATGCCACTCCCCCGTGCACATGCCACTCCCCCGTGCACATGCCACTCCCCCGCGCACATGCCACTCCCCCGTGCACATGCCACTCCCCCGTGCACATGCCACTCCCCCGTGCACATGCCACTCCCCCGTGCACATGCCACTCCCCCGTGCTCATGTCACTCCCCCGTGCTCATGCCACGCAACGGAGCGCATCGCATCTCTCGTCTCCCGTAGATTTCTGTCCACTTCTGCGTCAGCTCGAACTGTCTTTCTCCGTCTTCATTTTGCCCCGTACACTGAGGGAACTATATTATGATAGATCCATGCGCTTAGGCACGCGGAAACGTGCGGACGAACCGCACGCGGCTGCAGGTGAGCGACAGGTGCGTTTTATGATTGACACGTGGCAGGACAAATGATTTATCCACGACACGAGGAAATATGATCAAAAATTTACTGAAAAAAATCGTCCATACCACCTTTAATTAATTATAGTTAATATCATAGTTAAGTGTGGAGTGTACCTAATCCACACTCCAGACCGCACGGTGGCGCTGTAGCGCAGCTGGTAAACACTATTAGAAGAACACTCCAGACCGCACGGTGGCGCTGTAGCGCAGCTGGTAAACACTATTAGAAGAACACTCCAGACCGCACGGTGGCGCTGTAGCGCAGCTGGTAAACACTATTAGAAGAACACTCCAGACCGCACGGTGGCGCTGTAGCGCAGCTGGTAAACACTATTAGAAGAACACTCCAGACCGCACGGTGGCGCTGTAGCGCAGCTGGTAAACACTATTAGAAGAAAAAAGAGAAGTCAAAATGGCGGCGGGAGCAGTTTTCAGGAGGAATGTGTCACTCAAACTGGGACTAAAGGTAAGATCGACACTTTCTTCCACAAACACAGAGAACAGCGAGTGCAGGAGGAAAGGAGCCCGCGGCCAGAGCCCGAAACCCGGCTCTAAATCTGACATTTACGGTCCTGAACTTTCACCCAGATCAGTGTCTTCAAACCAAACTCTCCTGAACTAAACTCAAACCTTCTACAACAGAGTCACTTCTAAGGCTGGAGCAGTAATAATGATATAATATAATAACAGGGAATTATCCAGGTGATTTTACAAGGCTTTGCCCCAGTACAACATACAAAAGTACTTTTACTTTTGTGTGTTGTACTAAAGTAAAAGTACTTTTGTATGTTGTTCTAAAGTACTTTTACTTTAGTACAACACACAAAAGTAATTTTACTTTAGTACAACACACAAAAGTAATTTTACTTTAGTACAACACACAAAAGTAATTTTACTTTAGTACAACACACAATTTTACTTTAGTACAACACACAATTTTACTTTAGTACAACACACAAAAGTACTTTTACTTTAGTACAACACACAAAAGTACTTTTACTTTAGTACAACACACAAAAGTACTTTTACTTTAGTACAACACACAAAAGTACTTTTACTTTAGTACAACACACAAAAGTACTTTTACTTTAGTACAACACACAAAAGTACTTTTACTTTAGTACAACACACAAAAGTACTTTTACTTTAGTACAACACACAAAAGTAATTTTACTTTAGTACAACACACAAAAGTAATTTTACTTTAGTACAACACACAATTTTACTTTAGTACAACACACAATTTTACTTTAGTACAACACACAATTTTACTTTAGTACAACACACAATTTTACTTTAGTACAACACACAAAAGTACTTTTACTTTAGTACAACACACAAAAGTACTTTTACTTTAGTACAACACACAAAAGTACTTTTACTTTAGTACAACACACAAAAGTACTTTTACTTTAGTACAACACACAAAAGTACTTTTACTTTAGTACTGGCCACACTTGCGGCTCAGTAAAAGTGATTCAAACAGATGCTTTAGACAAAAGGAATGGAGCGTCACTTCCTGCTGCAGATGATGTTCTATTATATTTGACCAAACCATTTCCTCAGTGATTCTCTTCAAACAATTGGTCCAATGTCAGGTTCAAAGTACGAAAAAGATGAAACGATCTCGTTCTGCCGACGCTTTTGGCTTTAGAAAACGGAAAAGGTTTTTCTCAGGACTGCTTATGTTTTATGTTGTGTAAACTTTATAACATTTGTCTTTTGTAAGAACGAGTTTGACTTTGCAGCGTTAGCTCAGTTTGCACTTTATTCACTCTTTTACATCTTTCTCTGTGAATATGAGGCAGATTCACATCAATTTCAAGACATTTTGCAGCTTGACATGAACAAGACGTCGTCCTGATCCTAAACCACGCCCACTTTACTCCAGAGTCAAGGGAAAACAGACAAAGAAGAGGAGACGCCTCAAAGAAGCACTCAGTACCCTAACCCGGGGCCCACAGGTCTGACCGGGGCCCACAGGTCTGACCGGGGCCCACAGGTCTGACCGGGGCCCACAGGTCTGACCGGGGCCCACAGAGGTTTGACCCACAGGTCTGACCGGGGCCCACAGGTCTGACCGGGGCCCACAGAGGTCTGACCGGGGCCCACAGAGGTCTGACCGGGGCCCACAGAGGTCTGACCGGGGCCCACAGAGGTCTGACCGGGGCCCACAGAGGTCTGACCGGGGCCCACAGAGGTCTGACCGGGGCCCACAGGTCTGACCGGGGCCCACAGGTCTGACCGGGGCCCACAGAGGTTTGACCCACAGGTCTGACCGGGGCCCACAGAGGTTTGACCCACAGGTCTGACCGGGGCCCACAGGTCTGACCGGGGCCCACAGAGGTTTGACCCACAGGTCTGACCGGGGCCCACAGAGGTCTGACCGGGGCCCACAGAGGTCTGACCGGGGCCCACAGAGGTCTGACCGGGGCCCACAGGTCTGACCGGGGCCCACAGAGGTTTGACCCACAGGTCTGACCGGGGCCCACAGAGGTTTGACCCACAGGTCTGACCGGGGCCCACAGAGGTCTGACCGGGGCCCACAGAGGTCTGACCGGGGCCCACAGAGGTCTGACCGGGGCCCACAGAGGTCTGACCGGGGCCCACAGGTCTGACCGGGGCCCACAGGTCTGACCGGGGCCCACAGGTCTGACCGGGGCCCACAGAGGTTTGACCCACAGGTCTGACCGGGGCCCACAGGTCTGACCGGGGCCCACAGGTCTGACCGGGGCCCACAGGTCTGACCGGGGCCCACAGGTCTGTCCGGGGCCCACAGGTCTGTCCGGGGCCCACAGGTCTGTCCGGGGCCCACAGGTCTGACCGGGGCCCACAGAGGTTTGACCCACAGGTCTGACCGGGGCCCACAGGTCTGACCGGGGCCCACAGGTCTGACCGGGGCCCACAGAGGTTTGACCCACAGGTCTGACCGGGGCCCACAGAGGTTTGAGAGGTTTGACCGGGGCCCTCGTTGTGGTCAGATCTCATATTTAAATGTGTTTGTGTAGCTGCTCCACGGCTCGTCGCGGCCCCTGCTCCACGGCTCGTCGCGGTTCCGAGACGCTGAGCCTCTACCGCAGTCGGGCTTTTTCCTTCCGAGTGATGGCACGATGCTTCCGCCCGATTCTTTCAAGAACCGCGTGGCCTTCGTCACTGGAGGAGGAACTGGACTGGGCCGCGCCATGACCCATGGCCTGAGCGGGCTCGGAGCCACATGCGTCATCGCCAGCAGGTGATGAGATGAAGGGGCGGGGCTAAAGATCTGTAGCAGTGAGGGGGGAAGGGGCGGGGCTAAAGATCTGTAGCAGTGAGGGGGGAAGGGGCGGGGCTAAAGATCTGTAGCAGTGAGGGGGGAAGGGGCGGGGCTAAAGATCTGTAGCAGTGAGGGGGGAAGGGGCGGGGCTAAAGATCTGTAGCAGTGAGGGGGGAAGGGGCGGGGCTAAGGGGGAGGGGCAGGGCTAAAGATCTGTATCAGTGAGGGGGAAGGGGTGGCACATAGTAGGGGGGCCCCTGGCCCCTTACTATCTAAAAAAGTTAGGGGCCCACAAGCGCGCGGCATCATAGCGTCATTAGAACAAGATACTTTTGTTGTTTTAAACCTGGTTATTAGCATGTAAAACTATTTAAAGCTCTTTTATTTGATGTGAATAGCACAAATACTGAATCCTATAAACCAGAGATCATGATCTTTACTGTTTAATTTAATGTTTCTTATAAAATAAATACTGTTTACAGCATTTGACACAAGGAGATCTATATGTTCTGCAGCAGGAATAAATAAAATCACAGTCTACAAAATAACCTGAGCACAGACACAAATATAAAAAGCAGTATTTAGTCAAAAGATAAGAGCGCATGAAGCGTGACGGAGCAGCTCCGCCCCTGCGCGGTGGCGAGAGCGCGCGCGCCCGTTTCCTCCGCCTTTATATCACAAATACACATTTTAAACCCGTTTACCACATTTTCTCCAGCGTGTTTTGCCGTGACAAAGAGTGTAACACTGCAGTGTGAGTTCTGAGTGTAAAACAGGATAAATCTACTGTGGTCCGTTTTGGGGAAACCCGGAACAAAAAATCTTTTGAAATATTTATTTTGCCTGTTCAATATATTTCATTTAAAAATCCGTAAACCAAGTAATAGAATAACTACGGCCAAACTAGTTAAATATTGTTTTTTTTCAAGGAATTTCAATACAGGGGCACGGGGCCCCTCCAAATTTAAACCCTGTGCCCGCCGGCGATTTGAGGGGCCACGGGCCCCCATCTATTTCGCAACCTGGGTTAGGGTTCTTCTTGACACATGTAGGAGGGTTAGGGTTCTTCTGGACACATGTAGGAGGGTTAGGGTTCTTCTGGACACATGTAGGAGGGTTAGGGTTCTTCTTGACACATGTAGGAGGGTTAGGGTTCTTCTGGACACATGTAGGAGGGTTAGGGTTCTTCTGGACACATGTAGGAGGGTTAGGGTTCTTCTGGACACATGTAGGAGGGTTAGGGTTCTTCTGGACACATGTAGGAGGGTTAGGGTTCTTCTGGACACATGTAGGAGGGTTAGGGTTCTTCTGGACACATGTAGGAGGGTTAGGGTTCTTCTGGACACATGTAGGAGGGTTAGGGTTCTTCTGGACACATGTAGGAGGGTTAGGGTTCTTCTGGACACATGTAGGAGGGTTAGGGTTCTTCTGGACACATGTAGGAGGGTTAGGGTTCTTCTGGACACATGTAGGAGGGTTAGGGTTCTTCTGGACACATGTAGGAGGGTTAGGGTTCTTCTGGACACATGTAGGAGGGTTAGGGTTCTTCTGGACACATGTAGGAGGGTTAGGGTTCTTCTGGACACATGTAGGAGGGTTAGGGTTCTTCTGGACACATGTAGGAGGGTTAGGGTTCTTCTGGACACATGTAGGAGGGTTAGGGTTCTTCTGGACACATGTAGGAGGGTTAGGGTTCTTCTGGACACATGTAGGAGGGTTAGGGTTCTTCTGGACACATGTAGGAGGGTTAGGGTTCTTCTGGACACATGTAGGAGGGTTAGGGTTCTTCTGGACACATGTAGGAGGGTTAGGGTTCTTCTGGACACATGTAGGAGGGTTAGGGTTCTTCTGGACACATGTAGGAGGGTTAGGGTTCTTCTGGACACATGTAGGAGGGTTAGGGTTCTTCTGGACACATGTAGGAGGGTTAGGGTTCTTCTGGACACATGTAGGAGGGTTAGGGTTCTTCTGGACACATGTAGGAGGGTTAGGGTTCTTCTGGACACATGTAGGAGGGTTAGGGTTCTTCTGGACACATGTAGGAGGGTTAGGGTTCTTCTGGACACATGTAGGAGGGTTAGGGTTCTTCTGGACACATGTAGGAGGGTTAGGGTTCTTCTGGACACATGTAGGAGGGTTAGGGTTCTTCTGGACACATGTAGGAGGGTTAGGGTTCTTCTGGACACATGTAGGAGGGTTAGGGTTCTTCTGGACACATGTAGGAGGGTTAGGGTTCTTCTGGACACATGTAGGAGGGTTAGGGTTCTTCTGGACACATGTAGGAGGGTTAGGGTTCTTCTGGACACATGTAGGAGGGTTAGGGTTCTTCTGGACACATGTAGGAGGGTTAGGGTTCTTCTGGACACATGTAGGAGGGTTAGGGTTCTTCTGGACACATGTAGGAGGGTTAGGGTTCTTCTGGACACATGTAGGAGGGTTAGGGTTCTTCTTGACACATGTAGGAGGGTTAGGGTTCTTCTTGACACATGTAGGAGGGTTAGGGTTCTTCTTGACACATGTAGGAGGGTTAGGGTTCTTCTTGACACATGTAGGAGGGTTAGGGTTCTTCTTGACACATGTAGGAGGGTTAGGGTTCTTCTGGACACATGTAGGAGGGTTAGGGTTCTTCTGGACACATGTAGGAGGGTTAGGGTTCTTCTGGACACATGTAGGAGGGTTAGGGTTCTTCTGGACACATGTAGGAGGGTTAGGGTTCTTCTGGACACATGTAGGAGGGTTAGGGTTCTTCTGGACACATGTAGGAGGGTTAGGGTTCTTCTGGACACATGTAGGAGGGTTAGGGTTCTTCTGGACACATGTAGGAGGGTTAGGGTTCTTCTGGACACATGTAGGAGGGTTAGGGTTCTTCTGGACACATGTAGGAGGGTTAGGGTTCTTCTGGACACATGTAGGAGGGTTAGGGTTCTTCTGGACACATGTAGGAGGGTTAGGGTTCTTCTGGACACATGTAGGAAGAGGGTCTAAAGAGGTTTTGTTGTTGTAGAAAGTTGGATGTTCTGCAGAAGACGGCGGAGGAGATCACAGCTCAAACTGGGAACAAGGTTTGTGCTTTTGGATTCTGTTTTTACATTTACAGTCCAGGAAATTCATTCATTGCCTCAACATTTAAAACCTTCGGTCATAAAGCTTTAACCGTCCTAGTGGCCAGAGAAGGCATCACACTCGTGAGTACAAGTCACAGTGATGTCTCTACAGGTCGTTATGAACCTGAGAGGAAGCATCTGCAGAGGAAGCGTCACATGGTCAGTGTTGACCCTCTTGCACGGGGTCACCAGAGATGATCAGGCCAATGGCATTATGTAGGTCCGTCTCTTGTACTTGCAGGTGCTCAGTCTCTTGTACTTGCAGGTGTTCCCGGTGCAGTGTGATGTCAGAGATCCTCAGGCCGTGGCTCAATGTTTGGACCAAATGGAGAAACTCGCAGGACTTCCAGATGTAAGGACCTGGACCCTGACCCCCCGTGTACAGAATCTAAACCCTGGTCTCTACAGGTGGTGATCAACAACGCTGCAGGAAACTTTGTGAGTCCATCTGAGAGACTGAGTCCAAACGGCTGGAGAACCATCGTCGACATCGTCCTGAACGGAACTGCCTTCGTCACTTTGGACCTGGGAAAGAGGCTGATCCGCAACCAGAAAGGTCTGTGTCCTCCTCTAGTCCCGCTCTGGTCCCCGGTCCCCGCTCCGGTCCCCGCCCCCCGCTCCGGTCCCCGCCCCCCGCTCCGGTCCCCGCCCCCCGCTCCGGTCCCCGGTCCCCGCTCCGGTCCCCGCTCCGCTCCCCGGTCCCCGCTCCGCTCCGGTCCCCGCTCCGCTCCGGTCCCCGCTCCGGTCCCCGCTCCCCGCTCCGGTCCCCGGTCCCCGCTCCAGTCCCCGGTCCCCGCTCCGGTCCCCGGTCCCCGCCCCCCGCTCCGGTCCCCGCTCCGGTCCCCGCTCCGGTCCCCGGTCCCCGCCCCCCGCTCCGGTCCCCGGTCCCCGCCCCCCGCTCCGGTCCCCGGTCCGGTCCCCGCCCCCCGCTCCGGTCCCCGCCCCCCGGTCCCCGCCCCCCGCTCCGGTCCCCGCCCCCCGCTCCGGTCCCCGCTCCGGTCCCCGCCCCCCGCTCCGGTCCCCGCCCCCCGCTCCGGTCCCCGGTCCGGTCCCCGCCCCCCGCTCCGCTCCGGTCCCCGCCCCCCGCTCCGGTCCCCGGTCCGGTCCCCGCCCCGGTCCCCGGTCCGGTCCCCGGTCCCCGCTCTGGTCCCCGGTCCGGTCCCCGGTCCCCGCTCTGGTCCCCGGTCCCCGCTCCGGTCCCCGCTCTGGTCCCCGGTCCGGTCCCCGGTCCGGTCCCCGCTCTGGTCCCCGGTCCCCGCTCCGGTCCCCGCTCTGGTCCCCGGTCCCCGCTCCGGTCCCCGCTCTGGTCCCCGGTCCCCGCTCCCCGGTCCGGTCCCCGCTCTGGTCCCCGGTCCCCGCTCCGGTCCCCGCTCTGGTCCCCGGTCCCCGCTCCGGTCCCCGCTCTGGTCCCCGGTCCCCGCTCCGGTCCCCGCTCTGGTCCCCGCCCCCCGGTCCGGTCCCCGGTCCGGTCCCCGCCCCGGTCCCCGCCCCGGTCCCCGCTCCCCGCCCCGGTCCCCGCTCCGGTCCCCGCCCCCCGCTCCGGTCCCCGCTCTGGTCCCCGCTCTGGTCCCCGCTCCGGTCCCCGCCCCCCGCTCCGGTCCCCGCTCCGGGCTCCGGTCCCCGGTCCCCGCTCCCCGCTCTGGTCCCCGCTCCCCGCTCCCCGCTCTGGTCCCCGCTCCCCGCTCTGGTCCCCGCTCCCCGCTCTGGTCCCCGCTCCCCGCTCTAGTCCTGCTCTTTATCTTCAGGAGCCTCGTTCTTGGCGATCACGACGATCTACGCTGAATCTGGATCTGGTTTTGTTGTTCCTTCGGCTTCGGCCAAAGCCGGCGTCGAGGCACTTTACAAGTGAGTCTTTAAATCTTAAATATGAACTCGTGTCACTGGAGTTCTGGTCCCTCCCCGGTCCCTCTCCGGTCCGGTCCGGTCCCTCTCCGGTCCCTCTCCGGTCCGGTCCGGTCCCTCCCCTCCCCGGTCCGGTCCCTCCCCCGGTCCACATGTGTTAAATCTCTTCTCTGGTCCTCAGGTCGCTGGCCTCAGAGTGGGGTCGATATGGTCTGCGCTTCAACATCATCCAACCAGGACCAATCAGGACCAAGGTCTGGAACCAAAGTACCCTGTGTATCTTGTACTGCTTTAGTTCTCCCGCTTTAGTTCTCCCGCTTTAGTTCTCCCGCTTTAGGCAAGTAATACTCCTGCAAAAGGATGAGAACCACAATCCTCTCTCCTCCAGGGGAGCTGTACTCGTGTGTAACTGTAGTTCCTCCTCTCTCCTCCAGGGGGCATTCAGTCGCCTGGACCCGACCGGAGCGTTCGAAAAGGCCATGATTGGTCGGATTCCAGCCGGACGTCTCGGAACACCAGATGAGATCAAGAACTTGGCTCTTTACATGAGCAGCTGCTACGCCACCTGGATGTCAGGAGCTGTAAGTGCAGGGGCGGTGGGGTCAGGGGTCAAGGGTCAGGTTACACTCACCAGAAAGATGCCAAAAACACAATGACCATATGGATGTTGTAACCGCAGCAACAGTAGTGTGTAATTCCTTGTGTGTCCTGCAGGTGGTGCGCTTGGACGGAGGAGAATACGTGTCGATGGCTGGAGAGTTTAACGAGCTTCGCAGAGTGAGTCTGAGTTTACGATGAACTCCTGGTGCATTGTGGGATGCTTCCTGGGGCTGGTGAAGCTCCTGAGGTTATGTTGCTGAAGGAGCTCCTTAGTTTAGTTTAGCGCTGGGTCTCTAGGGTTAGGGCCCGGGGCTCCAGGAGAGGGCCCATAGAAGTTTTAAAATGCGGCTCTCAGGGAAAAACGTTTGGACATCCCTGCTCTAGGGGGCCGGGGCTCTAATGTGCCGGGGCTCTAGGGCTTTAAGGTGGCGGGGTTCTAATGTGCCGGGGCTCTAGGGCTTTAAGGTGGCGGGGTTCTAGGGCTCTAATGTGCCGGGGCTCTAACCAGTCTCTTTGCAGGTCTCTAACCAGCAGTGGGATTTGATGGAGGCCATGATCCGAAAGACGAAAGGCTCCTAAGAACCAATCCGAGCTCTTAATGAGATGGACATTTTGTGTGGGTGTGGCCTGCAGGGCATCAGGTTTAGGGGCGGAGTCGAGTCGACCCTAATGACACAAATGTTTTTTGTAAATCATTCAAAATAAAGTCTAATCACATCTATTGTTTTTATTGTTTTTAAGACTAAGATTCACACAGAGGTCAGGGGTCAACAAGACAAATCACATCTGGCTCAATATGAGTATAAACATTACTGCTCAGAGTACCAGGTGCTCAAATGACTTCATGACCAGAGGTCACAGAGGTCATTAAGTCCAGAAAAGGAGGTCTAACCCTGGTCCTCTCAGGAGCACTTTGAGTTTATTACGCTGGACAACGCTGCAATTCTATTCATAAACAACTTTGGGTCAAGAACGGGTCATGGGGTCAAGAATGTGGCAAAAGTCCTGCTTGAACTTGCAACGTTTTATTTACAAACCGCACAAAGACATGAGTCACAAAAGGTCAGAGGTCACACAGAGGGCTCCATCTTCTGGAACACGTACACCAGGTACAGACCTGCACACAGAGACAATCATTACACCGGGTTCCATGGCCCCGCCCTTGATCTACAGTCTGAACATGTGACACGGATCACACGGCTGCTCCTGGTTCAGATACTCACTGGCTGCTTCCCACTCGGAGCGACTGAGCGTGCCCTGAAACA